>NC_134234.1:309729305-310032335 GCF_965152275.1 Natator depressus
TAGAGCCTACAAGTCCACTCAGTCCTACTTCCTGTTCAGCCAATTGTGAAGAGAAACAAGTTTGTTTACATTTAAGGGAGATAATGCTGACCACTTCTTAATTACAATGTCATCTGAAAGTGAGAACAGCGTTTGCATGGCACTCTTGTAGCTGGCATCACAAGATATTTATGTGCCAGATGTGCTAAAGATTCATGTGCCTCTTCATGCTTCGGCCATCGTTCCAGAGGACATGCTTCCATGCTGATGACGCTTGTTAAAAAAATAATGCATTAATTAAATTTGTGACTGAACTCCTTAGGGGAGAATTGTATGTCTCCTGCTCTGTTTTACCCACATTCGGCCATATATTTCATGTTATAGCAGGCTCTGATGATGACCCAGCACATGTTGTTAGTTTTAAGAACACTTTCACTGCAACTTTGACAAAATGTAATCAAGATACCAATGTGAAATTTCTAAAAATAGCTATAGCATTTGACCCAAGATTTAAGAATCTGAAGTGCCTTCCAAAATCTGACCGGGATGAGGTATGGAGCACGCTTTCAGAAGTCTTAAAAGAGCAATATTCTGGTGTGGAAATACAGCACCTGAACCACCAAAAAGAAAATCAGTCTTCTTCTGGTGGCATCTGTCTCAGATGATGAAAATGAACATGCGTCAGTCCACACTGCTTTGGCTCGTTATCGAGCAGAACTCCTCATCAGCATGGACGCATGTCCTCTGGAATGGTGGTTGAAGCATCAAGGGACATATGAATCTTTAGCGCATCTGGCATGTAAATATTTTGTGATGTCGGCTACAACAGTATCATGTGAATGCCTGTTCTCACTTTCAGGTGACATTGGAAACAAGAAGCAGGCAGCATTATCTTCTGCAAATGTAAACAAACTTGTTTGTCTGAGTGATTGGCTGAACAAGAAGTAGGACTGATTGGACTTGTAGGCTCTAAAGTTTTACATTGTTTTATTTTTGAATGCAGGTTTTTTGTACATAATTCTACATTTGTAAGTTCAACTTTCATGATAAAGAGATTGCACCACAGTACTTGTATTAGGTGAATTGAAAAATACTATTTATTTTGTTTTTCACAGTGCAAATATTTGTAATAAAAAATAAATATAAAGTGAGCACTGTACACTTTGTATTCTGTGTTGTAATTGAAATCAATATATTTGAAAATGTAGAAAACATCCAAAATATTTAAATAAACGGTATTCTATTATTGTTTAACAGCGTGATTAATCGCGATTAATTTTTTTAATCGCTTGACAGCCCTAGTGAAAATGTAAAACAGTAACGTAATTAAGAGCAAGTTCCCTGCAGTTAAAAAATTTGGGTAATCCTTTGTTATTGTCAGTCTTCAGAAATTAAACTCCAGTGTAGACAGAGAAAAAGGTCAATCTGGGTTTGGACGTAGATGGTAGCGAGCTCTACTCTTTCTACATGCTGTAATCCTTCTGCAGGATGTTGCAGACTGTACCCTAACTCCAACTGGAAGGGCAAACCATTCAGCAAAGAAGGGGTACTAAAGAAGCATGAAGGTAGCTGTAGTCCCTTCCTAAATGACTGGAAGAATTACTTCCTATATGCATCAGCTTAATATTGACAAGCTACCCTCTCCCTGTATCCTGGTCACGAACACCAGTTACCTTATTGCAACTTGCTTTTGGTAGACATTTATTTTCTGTATAAAGGATCAACTATATTAATATGCTTCTTTAAAAAAGTGTAATAAACTGAAACTGTATTTTAACCATACATTTGTGAGGGGATTCAAAAATATAATTCGGCAATTTAATGTTACTGATTTTTTTTTTTATTTCAGTTGACATCTGGTCAGTGGGCTGTATTATGGCAGAAATGATAACAGGGAGGCCACTGTTCAAAGGAAATGATCGTATCCTTTCATGATGAATTCCTGGCAGTAAGATATGAAAAGTGTGTCGGTATTTGTGTGTCACAATAAGTTGGTTTCATAATGGATATAGATTTAAAACAATGGTCAGTTAATTCTCGCCCTCACCAAATTTCACCTGTCTTTAAACCTTGGGCAAATTACTGGATGTTTGTGCCTTAGTTTACCCATCTGTAAATTAGAACTATTATTACTGAGCTACTTCACTAGAGAAATATGAGCATTGAATCATTAATGTTACAAAGCACTCTCAGATCCTCAGGTGGAAGGTTCTATGCACAAAAAAAGGGCAAAATCTTCAATAGCAGGCACCCCAGTTCAGGAGTGTGCACACACAAACCTGGTGCTGTGTGAACACCCAACCGTACAGGTACATACAGAGCACAGTTTAGATATGTACCTCGAGTTGGGTGCCCACACTTCTCAAGATTTTATCCAGAATTGTTAGGATCTGGTTAGGAAGGTTCTCCATATTTGAAATAGAGTTGTATCATTCATTGCTGAGAACTTAAAACTTAAATCAACTTAAAAAAAATTAAAAATCCCACTTCAGTCTAGACATTTTTGATGTACTATTGTTACAAGTAACTCTGAAAATTAATATCGCTCACCAGGAATTAGAGGGGGAAATTGTCTAATTTTTTTCTGTTTGTTTTGTTTTAGAGGGCTTGTGTATAACCAGTTTCACTCTTTCCCTTGGATATGTATTCATTAAGGCCCTGGTTCTGCCAGCAGTTACCACACATGCTTAAAGTTAAGCATAAGATTTTGGGGCTTCAGTATGTTTCTGTTTTGCTTGTTTGTGTCCTATTCTTCCCTTATTATGTGAGAAAAACACTTCAAAATAGAAGAATGGGGATTGCAAAACCACAAAAATGAGACAACGGGACTAGGGCTGCTGCAGTACCTGAAACTATTTTTACCACAATTTTTTAAATTAATTAGATTCAAGTATGTGTCCTTTGTTAACAACGAAATACAAAAATATCTTTTCCTGCTGGCCTAAGGGCAGCAGTTAACTAACCCAGTATTATTTCTGAAGCTGTGCTGGCCTTGAGGATACTTATGTAATGTTTATGCATGCACAAGGAAACAAGTGAGTCACAATTTCAAGCTGCACCAGAAATTCAGGAGTGGGAAAACCAGTATTTTAATAATCTTAGGAGATGAATATTGCAGAATGTATTGGGTGAAGTTCTACAGTCTATGGTATGCAGGAAGTCAGACTAGTTAATCATAATGGTCCCCTCTGACCTTAAAATCTGTGAACCTGTGTTAGCAGTTGCAAGGAGAACACAATCTTGTTCCAGTCCTTTTCAGCAAAGCAAGAAATATAATTTTGAGTTCTTTTGTTTTAGTTCCATAAATAAATTCTGTTGCAAATTTGATACCAAATAATTTTTTTAACATCATTTGTAAAAGCTTTTTAGCTTCATCCATCATCTCCCTCTGACTCTACAGGCATTTGAATGTGTGATCTTCATGTATTTGGAGCTCTGCAATAACAATAGGCAAAGAGGTGCAACGCCTGACAAGAACTGCTTTCTATGGCATCAGCCCCTGGAAATCTGGAATCCCTGGAAAAGATAATGCCGGTACTGACTAAGCTATACTTCCTTAGGAGACATAAGATCAGGGACTACTCGCCTTATTCCACCCAGGTTGTCTCAGGAAATCTCAGGGTTTGGAATGAAGCAAGGGGGGGAAAGACTTTAAAAAAGCTACAAAAACATTTCATGGAATATTTGTCAAAATTTCAAATTTTCAAAAAATTTCAACCAGCTGTAGTCAGGAAGCTACCTATGATGATAATCAGCTGGTTACCTCAGTTTCGAGGATGATGTCAACAATCATAGTTTGTACTAATGGGTCTTTGTGTGACTCTATAGACCAATTCAGGAAGAACAACATTTACCACGCTGGCCACAGAACCATTTGCTTAATTGTGTTGATTGAGCTGCACATTGTTTCTATGCCTGGCACTGTGTTTCCAGCTGCTCCCATGATTCTTCTCAAAGTCGTGGCCACCCACCCTTACGATGTGGCACCAGACAATATGATCAATCGCCAGTTGCTCAAAAGACGAGTAAGGAATGTTCATTTTGCACAGTTTTTGTTTCAGTGTCTTTGAAGAGTTTTATCTGCCCTCAATGCTTACAATTGCCAAAACATAATTCAGAATATAAGATTTGTTTTGATAGATGGGTCTCAGGCTGGCCATGTAATTCAAATGCCCATCTCAATTGGGTGTGGATCACATGAGCCTTGATGCCAACTGAACCAGCTTGCACCAGGACTTCCATGTTTGAAACCCAGTCCTGCCATTTCATGTGCAGCAATCATCATAGGTGATGCAAATGGCAATTGGCAAGGTTTTTAATGTGTCGTCAATAACAGGTCCATGTTTCGCACGCATAGAGCAATGTCATGAGGACAACAGCATTATAGACTTTGATTTTTGTCTGCAGACAGATTCCATGTTGCTTTCAGATTTGGTGATAGAGGCGATCATATGTAGTGCTGGCTTTCTTAATTCGCACATCCACTTCATGATTGACTATAGCTCTGTTGTTCAATATGCTGCCAAGATATGTAAACTGTTTGACAGCTTGCAGCATAAAACTTTCCAACCTTATTGATGGGTCTTGGTAAAGTTGTTGAGGAGCTGGCAAGTATATAATCTCGGTTTTCGTTCAGCTGATGGTGAGGCCAAAGTTACAAGCTGTTGCAGCAAAGCAGTAAGATGTATAAAATTTGGTGCTGTTTGTGACATTTTTCCTGTAGTAGTCACATGATGAAGATAATGTCAGCAGTGCTCCACTGAGCATGAAAGCTGCACTGTGATTCAGCTAGCATGTTGTCGATGATTTGGCTCAGGAGTGGTTCAAGAGGGTCCGTGCAAGAATCTTGCTGGCCACAGAGAGCAAAGAGATACCTCAGTAGTTATCACAGTCACTGTTTGAGCCTTTACACTTATAAATAGTGACAATGTTGCCATCTTTCAGTTGTTGTGGTATAATTTCTTGAAGCCAGACATGTAAGAAAAATTCAAAGAGCTTGCCGATGAGAAGATTTCCTCTGTGTTTGAAAACCTAAGCTGGAATGACATTATTTAGTGACTCATCAGAAACAGTAGATGAACAAATAAGTAGTCCACTGAAATGTTCACGCCACCATTGGTGGATGGCAGTTCGATCTGTGATGAGAGATTCACCATCAGCACTTGGTAGTGGTGTCAAGACAGATCGGGTAGCCATACACAGCTTTGACTGCCTCATAGAAACCTTTGGAGTCATGTTTATTAGTAAGGGTGTGTGATTCCTCTGCTTTACGGTCAAACCATATATTTTGCATTTGGCAGAGTTTGGATTGGAGTGTACTGCAGGCTGCCCTATATCTGGCCTATTTCAGCTAAGAGCACAGCATGGACTTGTCACCTAGCATCAAGGAGATTCAATATTTTATGATCACTTTCATCAAACCAGTCTGCATGATGGCATTTCGTATGCCCAACACAATTCATGACAGTGTTATCAATTGTGTCATGCAAGGATACCCATTCGGCAGTTACGTCATCACTGATCATTGGAAGGGTTTCTAAAAGAGTAGTTAGCTGTGTTGAAAATTGTTCGGCAATTGACAGATCATTCAGCCAAGCAATATTTACAAGCTTGACTGATGGTTTTTTACACATTTTTGGCCAAATAGTGAGGGAAAGCTTTGATGGAACAAGATAGTGGTCAGTACAACAATTAGCTCTGTGTAATACCCAAGTTATGCGCACATCTTGTAGGTCCCATTGTCAGACCAACACCTAGTCAATCAAATGCCAATGACTTGAGCAAAGGTGCATCCAGATTGTTTTATATTTGTTGGGGAGTCAGAAGATAGTGTTTTTAATATTTCGATGGTGCTCAGCATCTGTCCTTAGCAGAAGTAGGCCATTGCTGTTCATCTTGTTGATGCCATGTTTGCCAAGTATACCATGCCACATAGAGTCATCAAGGCCAACACAAGCATTAAAGTTGCCTAAAACAATCAACTTTTCTTCAGAGGGAGCCAATCGGATCAGGTAATTTAGTTTGAAATAAAATTCCTCCTTACCCTCATCAGAGTTAGTCATTGTTGGTGCATAAGCACTAATCAGTGAAGCATAACATTTGCCTCTTTGGGCAGTCTTTTATCTATGGATATGCTCTCCAAATGAGAGACAAGATTCTTTTTGATTGCAAAGCTTATTCCTGCATTGTATGGCTTATTTTGTGGGCATCCCTTCCAGAAGAAAGTATACCCAGCACTCTCCTCAATCAACCGACCCTCATCAGCAAGTTGCATCTTGCTCAGTGCTGCAATGTCAATACGTATCTTCCAGGCTGTTGAGCAACCAGAGCAGTCTGCCTGACAGGATGATCAGTTTGGTTTGGACAGTGAAGGAGTGTACGGACATTCCATGTCACAACACTGAGACGAAAATGAACTTTTCAAGGCTTATTTGAATTTCGACACATGATGGGCCACCCTCCAGCTGTGATAAGCTGGTCAGGGCAGTTCAAGATGAGCAATTATTAGGGTACCTTTTTGAGCCCCCCTCCTTGTATTGAGGTCCCCTGTGCCGTCCCTGAATAGAGCAGACAAGTCGATCAAAATGCTGCTGGACTACAGCATCACCTCAGGTCAACACAGAGTGACCAAAGTCTTGACCTGCCTGCATGCAGGTTCACGACTATGAGTCCCAGCAATGTCCATCACCTGTCACTTTCCCCATTCTCCCATAACCGCCGGACTTGTTAGACTGTTGAAGGCTGCATGAGAATTTGTTTAAAGTGAACGAATAGTTGCACACTAACTTGCACACACTTTTAGCCAACAAGACCATTTCCAGTAGCAAGGTAAATCGAGACAACTGAGGGACTTGCTTGCTGCAGGTTTATTTCTGGAGTATACACCTCCCGGAAGTCCAACCTCTCCTCCCCATGGCATGGTGGGATGGTGGAAACAGGGCAAGTAGGGGATTGCCCTGTAGGGCGAAGTATGGTGGCGAGCTTTGCTTTCCAGGCTGCTATGGTGGCCATGAAGGCCTACAGGGTTTTACTCCAAAGCACCCTGGCTAATGGGGCTCTGGCTGGGAGGACTAGGCTTGTTAGCCTGAGTAATTGGGCAACTGCTGTTGGAGAAGGAAACTACCTATACCCCATAGATGGCTAAACCCCAGCTCCAATCACATAATCCATTGCAAATTTCACAAATATAAACTACCGAAGGGGGAGGACGTTATCTGGTCCATAAAGTTGGAATATACTTGACTTTAGGTGTTTCAGTGTCTTCAACTTTTGCAAAAGAAAAACAGAACCTTGAGCTGCACAAATGTAAAGTTTCTCATTTCACCTTTATGTTGTGTGTTCCGCTATGATCTCCATTGGCAAGGAAATTGCATAATTTTTGTAGGGCTTTTAATTTTGTCACTGTACAAAGATTTGATTCCTGACGTCTGGTATTCAGATCTGGACCAGCTCACAGAAATAATGAAGATAACAGGCACCCCAACTCAAGATTTTGTTCAGAAACTACAGAGTCAAGATGTGAGTATACTGCTTGGTATTCTGCTAATATTCTGCTTGTTCTCGTTTCACATGCAAGAAAACTTAATGGAAAGCTGTTCTCTGAATCTCATCATAAAAATATTCAAGAATTTTTTTGAAACCTTATTGGTTTAGTTCATTTAGTCAAACACAATCATCAAATAGGTTTGAATTAAGTACGTTGCAATAAGGTAATGGTCGACATTTTCAGAAGTGTTCATTAATTACGGCTACCCAACCTGAGATCCCGGAGCCTGTTTTTTTTTTTTTTAGAAGACTTGAGCATCTACAGTTTCAGCTGAGGTCACTGAGAGCTGCAGGTGCTCAGCATGTATGAAAATTGAGTTCTCTCTGAAGGTGGTCATCCAAAACTGAAGTGTTTAAAAATGAATGGTCACTTGGAAATACGTATGCCTACGTACTTAAAGTTTCTTACGTATGTGGCACATCAACAGCGCTAGATGATTGGCTGCTACCTTTATTGAGAGCGCACTGACGATACATATAATGTATTTAGAAGAGTGACATTTGTTCTTGTGTTTTTAACTTTGCCTTCCCTGGTCCCATGTCCACACTTCTCTAGAGAGTTTAACCCTGTTAAATGCACCTTAACGTTCCTTAAAATACCTGTAAATTTTAAATACGCATTGAATATATCTTAAAAAGAAAGATCTACTTTTCTAGAAACTTGTATCAACCCACAGTGGGGAAAAAATAATTATAACTCTGTTGAATGATGCATATATTTCCCAGACTAAATAATATACAGGCTATAATAAACAGTACGAAAGATCAATCATAGGTATTGTTTCTCTCCTTTTTCTTAACACTTGCAAACAAGGTGTCGTTCAATCAGTACACAAAGACAACAAGGCCCCAGAATGATCTTAGAATAGAACCCCATTAATGATGTCCATATGCATAGCACGCTCTCACAAAACTCATGAAAATTTACCTAGCAAGCATATTGCTAAATCTTATCAGATAAAAAGGAAGAACTGTTCTAACCAATGTTCATGTTTATTTTAAGGCAAAAAATTATATCAAAAGCCTCCCAAAAGTGCAGAAAAAAGACTTTGCAGCCATCTTGAAGTATGCAAATCCTTTGGGTAAGAAAATATGTTTGGGTTTCTACAATTTGTGGTGTGCTTCAGCAGGCGCAGCAGCTGCTGCTATAAATAAGGTTGCGTTATGGTAATTAAGGTTGGATTCTAACCCCTTGTTTTCCATTGCTCATAACTTTCATCTTAAGGACTGAAATTTTCCAAGACTAGTCCTTGGATAAGCAGGACTTAAAAAGTTAAGCAAAAGTAGTTTATGCTGTTGGCCCTGATCCAGCCAATGCTTAAATGTTTTGCTGGATCAGGGTCTTTGTGAATACCAAGAAATCAAATATAGATAATATAATTTTCCTTTTTTAAAAAAATGATTCTTAAAGCCGTATTCTGAATAACTGATAGGGGTTGAAAACTGAAATTTGTCATGAAAATAGTCCTCAGTGAGAAGTATCTCAGGGTTCCAGAGAAAATTGGTTTTGATTTGGTCGTTCTGAAGATAACATACTGAGTAAGCACAGTACATTTTGAATTTTTCAGTAAGCTCACACAGGGCCTGATCCAAATCCCACTGAAATACACGTAAAGATTACCATGGATTTCACTGTGTTTGCATAGCTGAGAAAATCGGTGCTATAGGTATACACGTGGCAGTCTGACTGCACTAGTGGATTGAAAGTGTACTGAACATGTGGACTGGTTCATAATGAAGTGGTTTTTGTATTGAATATCATAATGATATGACTTGACAGCAGCAAAACACTTTGTATCTTTATTTTCTTCTTAAAACATCAGATATATATGAAATGAAATAACTCATCTTTGTAACCATCTGTAATTCTAAAAAACAACAAAGGCACAACAGCTTTAAAATCCAAGTTGGATTCAGTGGCAATATTTGAATGTCCTGTTTGGCTTGTGTTGAACAGCTGTAAACCTTTTGGAGAAGATGCTGGTGTTAGATGCGGAGAAGAGAATAACGGCAGGAGAAGCTTTAGCACATCCTTATTTTGAACCAATTCATGATCCTGAAGAGGAAACGGAGGCAGAGAAATATGATGACACGTTTGACAATATGGATTTGCCACTGGATGAGTGGAAGCGTAAGTCCATTATGGTGGGGCTAAAAGGGACTAAGCAGAAGGGCTAGCTGAGAAGTAAAAACACTGTTATCTCCTTACAAATGACTTTCCTTGGTCTTGGCAGAACATAGGCATCAGTGGGCTCTAGAAACATAAAATGAGTCAGTGCCCCCATCTCACCTTGTACCTCCACCTAAGGTTGCCCCTGTGCTAGTTCCATATCTCTACAGGGAGCCCCCTCCGCTCCGCCTCCTCCGCTCCTCCCAAACCCCCCATGCTTTATCTGTTTTTCTCCCTCCCGTCCCTTCTCCATTCCCCATCAAATTTTCTCTTCCTGAGCTCTTTCAATTCACCCTTCTTGGTCCCACCAGGGTTAGCTAAGGTTCTAACAAGCCTTCCCTGACCCATATGGGAAATGCCTTTAGATGACCAGAGATTTTCTTTACAGTGCAGCTATTTATACAATGAATGGAAATAAAAAATTACTTAGCAGTGAGGTTAAGCAAAGCTAGCTGGTAGATCTGAAGTGGCTTCTGATCTTTATGGAACATTCTGGGTTTTTATCAAACATTCTCACTGTCCAGTGGTGTCTTGAAAGTGGAAAATAATTAGATATATACTGTTTGTAGAACACTATTACAAGGTTTTATTGCTATGTATATGTAACTTTAGCACCCTCATGGCCAAGATGGAGTCTGCTCTGCAGGCAGCTCTGGCCAAGAGAAGGTGCGTGCAGGAATGCAGCAGGAAAAATCCCTTTCACCCCAGGGGTACCTGTTCCAAACCCCCAGAGTGAACACCCACACCCACAGGAAAAGTACAATGGATATAAGAAAGGGAAATATTTATTGAAGAGGGATGAGAGGAGAAAAACAACAAGGGGAAATATAGGGAGAGCCGTAAAACAGGGTTGCACCCAAACCAAGGCCCCACAGGCCCAGTGGTAGCACAGTCTGAAAGGACAGACAGGAGCAAAGTTCCAGTCCATTGGTGAGTCTTGGATGCTTTTGGTCGTCTTCGGCGCCAGTGAACTTTTCCCAACAAACCCCTCCGGTGCCCCGTTCTGCCGCTCTCTGCAAAGCTACACAGACCACCTCCCCACTTAACTAGCTAGCAGCCTCCCTCCTTAATCCCAATGCAGAGTCACAAGCCCCAGTACTCACAGCCCCATGCAGCTCTGGGAAGCAGTGATACTGGATCCAGCGCCGGCCTGTCCTTCTTGGGCAATTCCTCCCTGGCACAGTGCTCCTCCTGGCTCCTATCCTGGGGTGTCCCCGATCGGCCACCCTGTCCTTCCCAGGCTTCAGGCAGGTTCTCTGCTGCTTCACTTTGCGAGGACCTGCTTGCTGCAGCCCTTCTTTTCTCTGGAGCTCCAGAGCCACACACCCTGGAGTTTCCCTCCTTATTCCCACTGCGCCCCCTCTCCCCTTAGGTAAAAGATTTAAAGGGGCCATGCTCTTTAAACCGCAAACGAGTTACATATAGAATAAACTTAAATGATAATTTCCTCTTTTCTGAGGGAAAGAGGAGTTGGAATCAGTTATTGAGGATTTGGGTTCACTTTTTGTTTCTTTTTTTCTTTTTTTCATTTCCCTAATTCATACATCACAGGGATAGGAGTAGTGATGATGGATTGTTACAAATCTGCCTTTCCTAAAACAAACCTCAGCAAAGCTATCAACACCCTCCCATCTGCATGTGCCTTCCAAAGGTTGGCAACAAATGACAGTTATTAGCCTGTGCAAGGGAACATAAGAATAGTATTCAGTGTGCTGTTGGCTCCAATGACTGAGTGCAGGTCACAGTTGTTACCTTAGCATAACAAATGTTGAAAATGGAGGGGAAGAGGAAGTAACAAGTTGTACTTTGATCTCCTGGTTTTCTGCTGAAAGATACCTTGAACTGTACAGAAAGGAGGCATTTCTGAATTCTTACGCTGTGTATTATTGCTTACTGCCAATGGAGCTGGAGAATACTTCTAAACCTAGTGAGCTACTGATTATGCTTGGGTGTCCCATGAGTGGCTACACCTTCATATAAAGCGAGTTATGCGGTTGCATAATTAATGCATTTCAGTGATATGCCTCTATACACAGAAGAGATTGTGCTGATTATTGGTTACTTATATACTTTTAAAATATTTTTTTAACATGAATAATTGTTTTTAATGTTGCTGATTTTTCCACCTACTCTTTCCCCTCTGCTGCTGGGTCTGCTGGCTGTCCTCTTTCTAATCCCCCATTTCTAACTGCTTTGTTTGGTGTCACTCAAATTAAAACCAAATTCCCTTAAATTTCCTAAAATGACCAAGGCTACCCTCTAGAGGCTACAAAACTTGAATCTGCTGACTTTTAAATAAATATAAATGTTGAGTTAATTTAACTTTCCATTAAAAAACAAACTAAAAAGGAAATTTCTAGTCCTCACCCCATCATGCAAACCAGGCTGTTTCTGAGATTCATGCTTTTCTTTCATTTCCTCACATCCTTACTTGCTAGTGTTGGCCAGGATGAGAAATACTAAAATGCCATCAGAAATGATGTTCTTGCAGTATTTCTGTGCTCACTGGAACTAGGAAGTTGTGGTAACTAGATTTACAGACTATGATGAATTAAAAATAAACTTCAAGCAAAGGAAGCAACTGATGTCCCTCCACAGGGGGATTGGATACTTAGTGTGCGAATGTCTCATAACGAAACAAGACAGAGACATCAGTCGCTCCCATACAGACCTGGCTCCGGTTCTGGAAATCTAAGGCTGCCTTCACCCAGATGTCTGGCAGTCAGAAAAGTGGGGATTCAGTTCCTTTTTCCCTAACAGCTTCCTGCCTGCCTGTTCATGACTAAACTCTTCTTTGGTTTACCCTTTTATTAGGAGCCTTTCACAGCATGTTCTCCTGGTAGCTGGTGCTTTGAGTGTGAGACTGACAACCAGCTGTAGTCCTAAGGTCTCTACCTATTGCTACGAGAGGCTGAGAGACCATCTCTTTCTGATGAGATTTGGGGCCTCAGTTTTGGTCCTGATTGACAAACTTTGGCACTTAACTTTCGGTGCTCATATTTAGGCCCCTAAGCGAGAGGGCCTGATTTTCAGATTGCTCTGCATGGCAGCAGCTGCTGAAGATAATGCCAGCTGTAGGTGCAACACTGACACTCAGGTCGCTTATTTAGGTGCCTAATTTTAGGCATCCACTTTTGAAAACTTGAACTCTAGCTCTTTGTATGTTTTCTTTCCCTCATCCATGTCTCATCCCCAAATAGACAACGTTCCAGCCATTTTGGGATTGGCTCCTCACTACTGTCTGAGGCTCCTTTTATGAACATATTAGCAATACTCTCTCTTACTGTTGTTTTTCAGGCATTACCTATAAAGAGGTAATAAACTTCAAGCCATCTCCCCTGCCTGAGTCAAAGGAAACGGCAGTGTAACTGTATGAACCATCTCTTCAAAAATCAAAAGAAGCAGGAAGGGTGTAAATGCTTGTGATAACTCAGTTGTACAAACCTTTTTATAAATAAACTGGATGTAATCTGTTATATCTGTATGGTAAGGAATACTGTAATGGCGTTTTTACTCTAACCAGGACGCTAGCACCTTTGGAAGTAGCATTTCAAGACTGTCTGGAAACTTACCTCTACCCAAGTTTTCTCATCTTTTTGTGCAAATTTGTGGTGTCATTTAATCAAAGTGCTCCTCAACATACCAGGGTTTTCATGAATGTGCTTTTAGACCAGGTATTGCTAGTTCGAGTCACAGGGTAATAGAGTAATAGTGAACACCTTAAGCAATCTGAGGCTAAACGGACAAGTGTTTCCCTCTTCGTACATGAATGGAGGGGAGTATGAGCCCAGAAGCATCAAAGGGAGTGTGCTAGCTTCCCTCTTGGTTCTTTCCTTCCTGCAGAAGCCAATGTGTAGATGATCTGCAGATTGTGAGGGAATGAAAATGTTGCTGGATAGGCTCAACAAACCTACTGTGAGGGGTGTGCACAAGTGGCAGAAGTGGCAGTCAGGGACCCCCCTGGCCACAAGAGGTTTAGCAGAGGTGCCGCAAGTGGTCCTGATTTTAAATAATACAGTATTTTCTTCCTCTTCTGAATAACTTGCTCTCACTTTATATAGTGGAGTAGAGGTTCCTGATTTCCAGGGGAAAAACTGTGAGGATTTATAACATTCTATAAGCTCTGTAATTCCTTCATGGTTTTGATGTGGTGATTGAAAATGTACATAGTAATCGGGGGAGGAGGGGGGGATCAGTGTGCCGATGTGAGTTAGAAATAGAGCTACATGCAAAGTGTCACTTCATGACAATAGGGATGGGGATGATAATACTTTTATTCTTCTTCTGACCCTCAGCTAGATGTTTTGTTCGTATTCTACATAGGCAGTGTTAGGTGTACAGAACTAATTATTTTTAAATCTCCGTATCTCATTCTCTTGTGAAAAACAATCCCTTGACAGAAGGTACAATATCCACAGGAGACATCTACCTGATGAGTTACTCTGGGATATTGATTAGAAGCTACGATGGGTTCTTCAGCTGTGTTCATCTCTTGCACTTTCCTAGCTGCTTAGTTCATAATAATTTCACAGGAGCAGGAAATGGAAAGTGACAAACCTTTGTACATGTTTTTATGGTTAAAGTTCATCTCTTTAAAAATTGAATACTTGCATAAGGGTTACTCCCACTACAATGTGCTGCTTTGCGTCAGTGCCAAGTGGAACATCTGTGGAAAGAGACATTTGATCTTAGCACCTAATAACTGGAAAGGAACCCAGTGATGGCTCAGTTGACTTATTTTTTTTACTCAGTAAACATTTTAAACTGGAAGGCTTCATCAACTGAGTTTTTAATGATTGTTTAATATAAAGTCTATAAATACCAGTATCTAGCAGGAAGCTATTTGTGACGAACACTGAGCAGCCAGAAGAGGTACATGGAGAGAGGAAATGGTAGCTAAAACCCTGCAATTTTATGCATGCATAAATAAGCCTTTAAAAAAAAAAACATGCATAAAAAGAGGCAATAAATGCAACCCAAAGGAAAACCTTTTAGCACATAAGACACGAAGGAATGCACATGTTGGGAGTCATGTTTCATTTTGCCACTACCATTTGCTCTCACCTTGAGTTTGGTCCTGTTATTAAAGTAAATAAGTGCTTTACCATTTACTTCAATGGGTACAGGATCAGGTACTCTAATATCTGAGACCTTCTGTATATGGAAACTCTGGGCCTGATCCAGCAAGATGCTGAGAGCAAAATACCTTCAACTCTCATGGAAGGTAATGGCAGTTAAGGGAGTTCGACAGAGCTAATCAGGAAAAAGGGACAAATACTTCAATGCATTTTTTTCATAGTTTGTGTTGCTTCATATTTTTTAAATACATTTCAAAATTCTAAATTTCACAAGACTTTTGGAAATTTTAAAAATTCCTTCCTGCACTCCAGTTGGTCAAATCTCAGGATGAATGTTTTGTGAAAAATTTCAATTCTATTTTTCCTGTCTTTTTGTTTTGTTTTGTTTTTTTAATTTAATTGAGTTTTGGAAAATGTTGACCAGTTCTGGTGCTCAGCACTTAGGATCATGCAATATCTCCTGCATTGGCTTGAAGATGGATTTTTGCCTCTCAACTTACCATGATTTCTAAATGTAGAGATGGACAGGCACAATGAGGCATAAGCAAAATAATTTTAATTTTTCTAAAACATCAGTGAATATAGGACTGTCTTATTTTTTTAATCCTTTCTTGGAAGAAGAAGAAAAAAAAAAAAAGATGTTGGGAAGAGAAGACCTTAATGAAATATACAGAATTCTGAATGTACCAGAGAAGATACAAAAAGAAAAGGAGTACTTGTGGCACCTTAGAGACTAACAAATTATTATTATTGTTTATTTTTGGGGGGGATACAGACTAACACGGCTGCTACTCTGAAACCAGAGAACATACAGTAAATGATGCAATGTTATGTGAGCTTGTGTCAAATGACCAGGGATCATAGAGTTAACAGAAGCAGGAAGTAATATCTCTGCATCATATATCCTCAAAGAGCTTAAGATAAAAAAAATTGCTGGGGAGAGCAATAGGGATAATTAGTATGAATAGCTTATTAAAAGAAATGTGAATGTAGAGGAAAGTATACTTTGTGTGATACAACTGCTGATTCAAAGGGGGAGGCAAAGTTTCGTAGGTTTTTATTTGCTATTTCTACTGGTGCTAGGCAACTCAGGACAATAAGAACCCAATTTCTGTTTGCCTTAAGGAGAAATGTAAATATGATCTGCATGTACTCAACATGTATTGTGAAAAATAAACTGTTTTTTTAATAATAGTGGTCTCATTTTCCTACTCCTTGACCCCTCTCCTCCCCCCACCACACACACAAACCAGCTGTATTGTTGATGAAAGATGTCTGGGTAAAATATTTTTGCTGTCAAGAAATTGTATGAAACCTGATATTATAGATGTATCCCATTTTAATAAGAAACGGTGGCTTTGTTTATTTTGGAATGAAATAAGCCCATAGATTCTAACCTCTCCCAGTCCAATGTCCAGCACTGTACCTCAGCCACACAACATGACTGAGTGTAGTTTTTGCCACCTGGTTATTTCATAGGCATTCTCAGTTTAAAACCGTTCCCTAACCTGATTAAAGAACCACTGTCTTCCTGTTCACACTGACAATTAGTAAACCTGTTATGACATCAACACCTCGTAAGTATAGAAGTATAGCAGCGTTCTAGAAGTGGAGCTGGGACCTAAGTCTAACAACCTAAATGCGTACTGACCATTTTACAATACCAGTTCTTCCATTAATGTTCACTATCCACTGCTCTAAAAAGCAATTGCTTAGAATAAAAAAGCTTATGAGCTGCTGTTTTGAGCTTCCTGCTGTCTTACCGTTTGCAAAATTCAAATATCAAGTGCCTTTTCCACCTGCTCCAGCTAAGGTTGTGTCAGATCTTATATCAGAAATTATTTCTTTATTATAACTTGGACTAAAATACTCCCTTAGGGCTCATACTTGGCACATGCACATGGTCAGCCCAGAAAGCAGGCTATTAAAAATTAAGTTTCCATGCTAACCATTTGAACACTGAGCAGCAAAGTCTAGAACCTAGATATGCTATAGGTTTAGAGAGGACAAGAATGAAGATGGTTTCAGAGTAGCAGCCATGTTAGTCTGTATCTGCAAAAAGAATCGGAGTACTTGTGGCACCTTAGAGACTAACAAATTTATTAGAGCATAAGCTTTTGTGGGCTACAGCCCACTTCACTGGATGCATAGAATGGAACATATAGTAAGAAGATATATATATATATACATACAGATAAGTTGGAAGTTGCCATACAAACTGTGAGAGGCTAATTCCTTAAGATGAGCTATTATCAGCCAGAGAAAAAAACTTTTGTAATGATCATCAAGATGGCCCATTTAGACAGTTGACAAGAAGGTGTGAGGATACTTCACTTAGGGAAATAGATTCAATATGTGTATGTAATGACCCAGCCACTCCCAGTCTCTATTCAAGCCCAAGTTAATGGTATCTAGTTTGCATATTAATTCAAGCTCAGCAGTTTCTCGTTGGAGTCTGTTTTTGAAGCTTTTCTGTTGCAAAATTGCCCCCAACTAAAACCTCTCCAGCGCATCATCAAAGATTTATAACCTATCCTGAAAAATGATCCCTCACTCTCACAGATCTTGGGAGACAGACCAGTCCTCGCTTACAGGCAGCCCTCCAACCTGAAGCAAATACTCTCCAGCAACCACACACCACAATACAAAAACACTAACCCAGGAACCTATCCTTGCAACAAAGCCCGTTGCCAACTGTGTCCACATATCTATTCAGGGGACACCATCATAGGACCTAATCACATTAGCCATGCCATCAGGGGCTCGTTCACCTGCACATCTACCAATGTGATATATGCCGTCATGTGCCACCAATGCCCCTCTGACATGTACATTGGCCAAACCGGACAGTCTCTACGCAAAAGAATAAATGGACACAAATCTGACATCAAGAATCATAACATTCAAAAACCGGTAGGAGAACACTTCAACCTCTCTGGCCACTCAGTAAAAGATTTAAGGGTGGCAATTTTGCAACAGAAAAGCTTCAGAAACAGACTCCAGTGAGAAACTGCTGAGCTTGAATTAATATGCAAACTGGATACCATTAACTTGGGTTTGACTAGAGACTGGGAGTGGCTGGGTCATTACACCTATTGAATCTATTTCCCTAAAGTTAAGTATCCTCACACCTTCTTGTCAACTGTCTAAATGGGCCATCTTGATTATCACCACAAAAGTTTTTTTCTCCTGCTGATAATAGCTCATCTTAACGAATTAGCCTCTCGCAGTTTGTATGGCAACTTCCAACTTATCTGTATGTATATATATAGCTTCTTACTATATGTTCCATTCTATGCATCCAATGAAGTGGGCTGTAGCCCACGAAAGCTTATGCTCTAATAAATTCGTTAGTCTCTAAGGTGCCACAAGTACTCCTGTTCTTTTTAAGAATGAAGATGGTAACTTTGGACTTGTTTTTAGGGGAAGGTCCAGTGGGGAGCTGGGGGGGCGGGGGGGAGGTGCTTTATCTGTAGCTACAGAGGAGTTAGTGACATGTCTGGAAACCTTCCTGAATATGCTATGCCTGCCAATCCACCTTCCACCTCCTAATTCCACATCCACTCCTACATATGAAGTAGGACTTGACTTGACTTACTATGGCCAGTGGTTCTATCCAGGTCGGTGCATGGGCCACCAGCGCCCCAGGCAGACTTCTAAATGGTTTGAGAACAAAGCCTTAAGTTGCCGGCAGTTTAGGAAAGGAGGATCTCTTTTATGTGTGCCCCTCTCCGCTCCACACACACACACACACACACATTTACAACTGCCCTATGCTGTTGCTAGGTGATTCTCAGTGCTCAGCAGACTATTTGCACTCCCGCGTGATTGTTATGCCACTATTTAAAAACGTACAGTGCCACCTAGCAACCGCTTGCATCTCTCAGACATGGGAAGTATGTAGCTTGTTAGGCTGCTGGTAGCAGCCTCCCTCCGGAAGAAGGCAACTGAGGACAAAGAAATTGGTTTCAGAAGGCAGCGTTACATAATACTGCAGTACAAGACCCCCACCCCACCCCCCCCCCCGCTTTAGTCCTGCTGAACTTCCTTCTGCAGTACAAAGAACAGGAGTACTTGTGGCAGTTTCCTTGAGCACTCCATGATCTCCTACATCAATCACTTGTGTTTTACTGAAGGATGTGGGGACTCTCCCAACTGGATTTGACTAGTGCACTAATCCCCTCACAATATAAACTCTACATTGCTTGTACTGATGTATTTGAAACGCTCTTTTCACAAGTGAAGTGTAAGTGAAATAATGCAAATGTAAATTGACTGCTATGCATGAAATCAAATGAAACAAATTACTGTTCAGATCCTGTTTTAGAATCTGCTCATTTTTGCTGTGGAAAGTGCTGTAAACAGGGCAGGGAATGGCTAATTGTGTTTGGACAATGCCTAGCTTGGCAGGGCTCTGATCCTAACTGGCACCTCTGAGCACTACTGTAATATAAGTAACAATCAAAGGCAGTGACTGGGGCCTAATTCAGTGCCCAGGAAGTAAATGGAAAAACTCCCATTGATCTCCGCAGACGATGAAAATATCATACAAACTGTAATACTTTTGAGACCACAATTCTGGCCACCAGGGGGCTGCAGCAACTAAGTTTCTGTTCCCTTTCCCAAAGGCTCGCTGTCTGTGCACGACAGTGCAGTTAGTTTTGTCGTCTTTGTGACACACGTCATTTGGCGTGTGTCCAACCACTTGCCATTTTCAGGAAACTCCTTCCTTTTTTGTTTTTCATTTAAATTATTTAGCTGATATTTTTAAATGCAGTGGATCATTATTAGGAAAAAAAAAAGAATTGGAGAAGTGTGCACAGAAAGGTTTCAGAGTAGCAGCCGTGTTAGTCTGTATTTGCAAAAAAGAAAAGGAGTACTAGTGGCACCTTAGAGACTAACCAATTTATTTGAGCATAAGCTTTCGTGAGCTACAGGATGCATCCGATGAAGTGAGCTGTAGCTCACGAAAGCTTATGCTCAAATAAATTGGTTAGTCTCTAAGGTGCCACTAGTACTCCTTTGCTTTATGCACAGAAAATCTTTGAAACAAAACCAAGGAGTTTGCTTTCTGAAAAGCATTCTTAAGATCTGGAATATATCGCAACATGAAACAATGTTAGTATTAAAGGCACTGAAACTATCATTCAAATAAAAAGACTCCTGAACAACAGTGGAATCACTTAGGCATATTCAATTAGAATAACCTGAAGAAGAGCTCTGGGTAGCTTGAAGGCTTGTCTCTCTCACCAACAGAAGTTGGTCCAATAAAAGGTTTCACCTCACCTATCTTGTCTCTAAAATAACCACACAACATTGAACTCCCAAGTGAATGAACCCTGGTGAGCATTCTTTCTAGTGCAGCAACTAACATGCCACTGCAAAACCTCCAGTTAAAGCAGGCAGAGTAAGGGTGAAAAGGCCCCAGTGAAGTCAACTGGAGTTTTGACTGTCTATCAAGTGGATGGGCAGATGCCAAGAATTGTTCATCAATTCAGACCAAAATTGTTTGGGGCACTTCTCTTACTGTAGCTAATACAAATGAATGTTGTGTCTCTGTTTGCTCTCTTATAAGGTAACTAGGGGATTTGACAGCTTTTGATCCGATCCTAAGGTGTGATGTGGCTGGCTGCTTTGCATTGCATTGTTAGTGGGTTCCAGCCCCAAAGCTGTTGTACCTTGCCAAGGTAGGATAACCCCAATATAGAGGATCCTCCTGTGCTATATCCACACCTCATTGTATCCTGCTGGCTGCTGTGTGGCCCTCAAGGCGATAGGCAGCTACTTACAGGCTCCTCCAAATCATGCCAGGAGACCAGCCCAGGATCAGGGCAGTGCAAGGGCTGCCTTTGTACATACTTCTCTCCTCAACCGCACTATGTTCCCCATCTATAGACAAAAATCTGGGCCTTTTGGTGTTGGATTTTGTTCAGAGGAACACAGCTTTTGTTTTTATATTTAATTTTGGCTTCCTGCCTGACAAAGCAATAAACAAACACTGTTATGTAAAGCAATGGCTAGGTATGGCGTTCCATAACTAAAAGGGGAATTTCCCCTGAGTAATACATTTTCTTTTCTTTTCTTTTAAAGAAAGGTGACTTCTTCGCTCTGATCACTCTGTTTGTATGTTGGATCCTGTTTCCCCACCTTTCATCTGTTTTATGTCTTTCTAGATTATTTTATGCATAGTTTCTAGGATAGTAGTGACATTCAGCCTTCAGTGCAATGTAGTACAATACCATTAGCATTGGTGCTGGCAGAATCACCTATTATTAAGGTAGTCTGATTCGTCCCATTATTACAATACCCTCTTTTCAGTTGCTTATACCTTTGACAAACTTTAATCATCAAGACTGCAATTCTTTCTACCACTTCCGCTCTCCCGCAGACAAAACAGTTCTGCTATTTTTGATAATGAGGCTAGGGCAAAATACATTGTTTTGCCGATGTTAAAAAATTCTGGTAACTTTTTCTTTCAAAAACTTTAGCACCCCATACTTTTGAGCAGGGGTATGAAATTTAGCTGGGGGGAGGGTGGCCTTTAAGTCAGGGAAGTCTCTTTTGCCATCCCTGTAAAAATCCCTTCAAATTTGTTCAAGTTATAAGCCTATGAAAAGTCTGAGTTTGCACATGCTCAGTAGAGACAGATTTTAGCAGCTAAAATCTCTAAAGATTTTGTCCTCACTGAGCATGCTCAAGCCTTTCACAGCTCCTAATGCTGACCAGACTGTGCATTCTCCCTCTAGACCAGGACTACAGGGGAAAAGCCAGACTTTCCCTCTAACTGCGGTTCCCAGCTGCCCCAGGCTAAGGTGTGGGCAGGCACCGGAACTGAGAATAGGGAGACTGTCTCGCTTGTGCTCTCAGTGACTTCCCTGCTGGCACCCAGGCACGACAGAGGAGGAAGCCGCCTGATCAGAATGCAGACGGGACAAGAGATGGACCAAGTCACAAAAAAAGCCATAATGGGTGGGCAAGTGAAATTGTGACTGGCTGGGCAAGGATACTGGTACTGGGAGCTGGGAGAAGAGGATGCAAAGAAGGTAAGGTCAAAGAAATGTATCTTGCGCTTATGAGGTTTGTGGTGGTCCTTTCTTCCCATGTGAATTCATTGCACAGTTTTGAACTGGCCCCCAAGAAAGGTCTGTCTCCTGCACAGATCAGCTTTATCTTTGCTATAGAGAGTGGGCCAAAGGAGAAAAGTTGCACCCAGGGTCTTCATCCCAGACCTTACGTCAGTCTTTTAGATATCTTGGACCCAGGCTATGAACCAAGAGTTTAAACTTGATGTGATGTTCTATGGGAAGCCAGTGTAAAGAGTGGAGGACAGCAGTGATGTACTTGTGGTAGCCTGTTTTGCTGAGAAGATGCACTGCAGTGTTCTGTACTAGATGGAGTTTCCTAAGCGCAGCCGAAAAATGAGGAAGGTGTGAATGACTGAAGCCAGGTCATGGTTTGCCAGGATGAGATGGAGTTTTGAGGTAACTAAAGATGGATGCTATTATGTGAGCGCTTAGCATCAGTGAGGAATCCAGGAGCACTCCTACGCTATAGACTGAATTGACCAACTGTGGGTGTGTATCTTCAACCATAGGAGGCTGCCCTGTGGCTGCAAATGCTTTCCTCTGCCCGTCAGCACAACTCTCTTTCACTTGGTTGGGTTCAGCTTTTTGTGTTCTTGCCACACAGAATGCATCCAATGAAGTGAGCTGTACCTCATGAAAGCTTAAGCTTAAGCTTAAGCTCAAATAAATTTGTTAGTCTCTAAGGTGCCACAAGACCTCCTTTTCTTTTTACACATGGTTATGGGTCACAACATTATTAGTCAAATTACATGACAAAAACACAACCCTGACTGAGAAAAGTTTCACCAACAAAAGTGCCAGTGTGGACGGCGCTATGTCGGTGAGAGATGATCTCCCACCGCTCATTAGGGGTGGTTTAATTATGCCGGTGGGAGAGCTCTCTCCCGCTGGCATAGAGTGTCTACACAGGAGACCTTATAGCAGTGCAGCTGCAGCGTCTGTAGTGTAGACATAGCCTTAGTCTCTATGCCTCAGTTCCCCAACTATAAAATGGGGATAATACCATCCCCTCACTTCACAGGGGTACTGTGAAATAAATTAATTAGTGCTTGTGAAGCACTCACATACTATTGTGATAAATGGCACAGCAAAGTTAATGAGGAAATTAATAATTCTGTATTCAGAGCACAGTTTGAATAGTGTGCAGTAAATAAGGCCTGTGGCCATACATTGAACAATGAGAAAACAAAATATTGAATAGCTTCATCTATCCTGTGGACTGAATGAGGCAAGGGTCCTGTGGAAAAAATAGTATGTAATCATATAGCTAAAGATTGTATCATAATGCATATGCACAAGGGGACCAAATTAAGGTTGCATAGGCGACCTTAATTCTGGTGTCTCCTACGTTTCGAGTGCTTGACTTTGCAACCTTAATAATAGAGAGCCAAGGTGGGTGAGGTAATATCTTTTATTGGACCAATTTCTGTTGGTGAGAGCTTTCAAGCTTCCACGGAGCTGCTCAGGTCTGGGAAAATACTCAGGGTGTTACAGCTAAATACAAGGTGGAACAGATTGTTTAGCAAAAGTAGTTAACACGTATTTCAAGGGACCATTCAAAGTGAAGTGGCCCGTTAACACCCCTCCAGTCATAAGGATTATAGGAACAAGGCATAAATCTAGTGTCTCTACTTAGGTCATGATTTTTAGTATCTAGCAAAGGTGTGAATTTGAGCTCCCAGACTCATGGTTTGACAGTGTTGTGCAGGTTTCCTTTGCGGATGAGGACTGATAGGTCCGCTATAGAGTGATCGCTTTGTGATGTGGGGTTTTTGTCTTTTTTTCCTGTGTGAGTTCATTCGAGAGCATAGTGATTGGCTGGCTGGTTTCATGCACACAGTTGCTATTGGGGCAGTTAGTGCAGTGGAGGAGGTACACACCACATGTTGAGATAGGCATGTGTAGGACCCAAGGATCTTCAAAGGTGAGTTCGGGGTCGGGGTAGTGTTGATCATTGTAGCAGTGGAGATATGTCTGCAGATTTTGCATCTGTTGTTCTGGAAGGGTCCGGTGCTCTTTAAGTTGGTGTGTCCTGGTCTGTGTGGAGCTTGCCTCTGATGATGAGGCTGAAGAGGTTGTGGGGTTGTTTGAAGGTCAGAAGAGGGGGTGCAGGACCCAGCCTTGAAAGAAATCTTTCCTGAATCTTTCTGGCTTCTCCTGTCAGCACAGATACTCCACCTCCCAGAGAGGCGGTAGCGATGTTGACAGGAGAAGCCCTCTCATCAACATAGCACTGTCTACACTGGGAGTTAGGTCGGTATAACTGCATCGTCCGGGGTGTGTATTTCCCACACCCCTGAGCAACGTATTTATACCAATATAAGTTGTTTGTGTAGATCAAACCTTAGGTTATCGCTACGCTAGACAGCTTACCGCAGCGCAGCTGCCTCATCTAAGCTGACAGGAGAGATCTCTCCCGTCAACTTAATTAATCCATCCCCAGTGAGTGGCGGCTACTATGTCGGTGGGAGAAGCTCTCCACACCAGTGCTTAAGTCAGCATAAGTTATATCACTCAGGGGGTGGCTAATTCACACCCCTGAACAACATAACTTGTGTCAACTTAAGCTGTAGTGTAGCCATAGCCTTTGTAAATTTCCCAGACTTGAAGCTGAGCTCTGCATATGCCCAGAAGTTGGTCCAATAAAAGATATTACCTCACCCACCTTGTCTCTCTTAGGCTATATCTACACTGGCACTGTTGTCACTCAGAGGTGTGAAAAAACACCTCCCTGAATGACAAAATGTTAGCGACGAAAAGCGCCTGTGTGAACAGCGTTTTGTCGGGGGGAGCCGCGCTCCTGGTGACAAAGCTACTGTCCCCATTGGAGATGGTTTTATTTTCTCACCGGGAGAGGCGATAAAGAGCAGCCACACAGCGCATCTTACAATGACGCGGCTGTGCCATCCTGGGATTGACACAGCCACAACAACACTGCATACCACCTTAGTAATGTTCTTTTAATGTAATTTTGTATGTGTGTGTGTGTATAACTACCATGTCTTATTGCTTATGTTCAATATTCAGTTAATATTAAACCTGCATATTGGATCTCAAAGCACTTTACACACTACATCAATACAGCATCACTGAAAAGCTGCTATCTGGGATAAAGTGTAAAAACCATCCAGCACATACTAGTGTGTCAAAGGAAACTCTTGGCCAAAGACACTGGCTAGCCCTTGTCCTTATTTTTTTATGAAAAGTGCCATCAGATCTTTAATCAGAGAACCTCTGTTTTTAAGTGAAACACCCACAAACTTCGTAACAGTACTTCGTGATCTATCTTGGGAGGATGAAGGCTTGACATAACCCTCCTGAAATTTGAGCCTGCCGGTTTGAAAACATCTGGTATTTCAAAGCTGGTTCTTAGACCAGGCATTCTGTATAACAGCATGATTGAATTATGGCTGAAAACATTTATTCATAATTCTTAAAAATAAAAGGAAACATATTAGAAGTTTTCCTGTCATAGGGCGTGATCCAAAACCTACTGAAGTGAATGTGAGTCTTTCAGTTGATTTCAACAGGCTTTAGATCAGACCCATAGTAAGTGCAACATTTAAAATACTAGGATATGTCATTTGCCCTAGCAGTGACTAGCTTGTTTACATGTGCAGCAAGCCCCCACCCTCACCACAAAGATTAGGCTTGAGACAGAAAGGAAACCTAATGCAAACAAGTGAAGAAGTTCTCTACATCTGAAATGAAACCTTCACACTCATGAGATAAGTCAAACCACTGAAGTGAAAAAACTGCAAACAGAGACAGAGTTCTTCAACCAGCAGGGTGAGAGGACAGAGGCACCAACTACATAAACACACTTCAAATCCCAGGTTACACACGACAGGCTTCCAATATAACTCCTCTTATGGATTCCAAAATAAAACTGCCTGGTAAACTTTAAGTTAAGGTTGCTAAATTACAGAACAGCTGCAAAAGAATGTCCTACTTATCAAATTTAAAGAGGCAAGAGTTTAGAAATTCTCAGTGTCTCAGTGTGACTTTCTCAGTTAATATTAATTCTCTAAAATTATAATTAATGGATAGATTAGCAATACCATCATAAGTCTTAAAAATGGAACTTTAACTCTATCTTCCTGTGCTGTAATATTAGGGTATGTGGAATTACTGGGGATTCTACAGCCTTCTATGGATTATGATTGGATTAATGCTGTGATGTCACTGATCTGATTTGATCAGTATAATGAGCTTGCTGCGTGTCTTACTGCATTTGAATTGCTCTCCATAAACGGTATGTGTCTTCATTATTGGAAGCGCTTTGAGATGTATATTATTTATGAAAATGGAAGATTTTCCCAAAACTGTATCACCAGCGCTGAGAAATGGCATATGAATGATCATTCCTCGGCACTTTTTGATGGAAGTCCAAAGGATAAAGCTGAACAAGGAGAGGAATATATCACCCAAGGTCAGCTATACCCAATGTGCTAAATTCATACTAGAGTATGCCTATACGCCCCTATTGAGGCTAAGGGGGTACAGTGGTGTGAGATCAGAACTTGGCATAATGTATCCCTTATGGTCAGCTACCTAACTTTAAAACAGGTTAAATTTCCTATGGCTCATCCAGCCCAAAAAGTTAGGCTTTAAAAATTTGGGGATATCCACAAGATGGGCTATAAATACTCTTATCCCAAAAGTTTCATCCTTTCTGGAAATATATTCTCCGCCACACAAGACTGATAGTATGGCATTTAGGCCCCAGTTCAGCAAAGCAGTTAAACATATGCTTAAGTACAGTAGTTAAGCACGTTAGGACTCACTGAAGTCAACATCACATAGGAAGACACAGTTCCTTATCCCTCTTCTGTTTTGTTGCTTTAAAGTTCACAGAAATGTCAAAATGCAAACATATTTCAGAGGGGTTGTGTGAGTGTATTACAAGCTTTCATCAGTTCATATTAGAAAGGGAAAGACTGGTGATGCCAGCAGTATTACACTGAATTTACACTTGCCAGCCACAGTTTAGGCTCCAAAAAAAGCAAAGGAGGACTTGTGGCACCTTAGAGACTAACCAATTTATCTGAGCATGAGCTTTCGTGAGCTACAGCTCACTTCATCGGATGCATGCAGTGGAAAATACAGTAGGGGGATTTTATATATGCAGAGAACATGAAACGGTGGGTGTTACCATCCACACTGTGCATCCGATGAAGTGAGCTGTAGCTCACAAAAGCTTATGCTCAAATAAATTTGTTAGTCTCTAAGGTGCCACAAGTACTCCTTTTCTTTTTCCAGATACAGACTAACACGGCTGCTACTTTGAAACCTGTCAGTTTAGACTCCTTATCTGAAAAGCTTTTAGAAGCAATTGCCTGTGGGACCTAACAAGTGAACAGAAAAGACATCTTTTTCCCCAGCAAGTTCAATTTCTCATACAAGATTAAAATGAAATATTATCTATTTATAATTTAAATAGATTAAATTTATAATTTAAGTAGATTATCCTGCCAGCTGGATTGGGTGCTCAGTGCTAAATAAGGCACAAAACCATGCACACTTCCTAAGAGGAGGTCACAGACTAAGCAGGCAGTCCAGACAGAAAATGGAGTGAGAGCCAGAGGATGATTCTAACAAAGGGCCCTACATAGATCTTGTTTTACTGGAGAAAGTTGGGGGTGGGGGGCCAAAAAATGTGTGAGAAAGTGGGGAGTCAATAAAATGTTAAAGTGAGAAAAAGTAACACTAGGAAAATTGGGGGTGGGAGGGAGTCAAAAAGGCAGAGAAAGTATCTTCTTCTCCCATGCTTCATCCTTTAGTGTTATCTACCAAATCCATTTACCAAATAAAAACCAACATTTCTATCTATGCAGCCAGCAGAAACAATCATGGTCAGGCTAGTGGTGTAATGCAAACGCAGGTGGAGGGCCAAATTCAATTCCGCACTTCCGGTATGTTTATCCCTGGGTGGGGCAGAAGCTCTGTGTAAATAATCTGCTCAGCCCAAGGATATGCGAGCGGACTTTAAGTGGCAGAAGGCATTCTCTCCCCTTCAAGTTAGGCGTGTGCATCTGCAGCATTCCTAGCCTTTGCTGGCACAGGGATTCTGAGAGACCAGGATTTAGGGGATTATTTTAGCCAGTCTCCCATGTGCCAGTGCAGAATACTGAATTGAGGCATCCTTCCCATCTTAAATCCTTTTAAACATCCTGTTTTATAAATATGCATTCTTACATAACTACCTAAAAGTCAGTTGAAAAACAGGAGTAGTATGGGTGGTCCATTTACATACAGCCAGGTGCTGTCACCTGTTCCTGTGTTGAATAGTGCTGTACGCCATGAGCGGTCCACTGAAATCAGTAGGACTGTTCATGATATATGATGATACTTAGCATGAATAAGGGTGGCAGAACCTGGCTTTCAGGGCTTGATTCTGCACCATTTAAGTCACTGGAAGCTTTGCCATTGACTTCAATGGGCAGGATCAGGCTGCCAGAGAGTAGCTTCATTCTGCTTTCAGTGGGACTCCTCACTGAGACAAGTACTACTTAACATAAGTAAAGGTGGCAGAGTCTGGCCCCAAATGGCAATACAAATGTAACTATATCCTGTGTTCAGAGGTGGAATGCTTTCAGTGCAATGACCCAGACCTGCCAACCGTCCCCATTTAGGAGGCACACTCCCTTAGTTTTCTTTATTTTAGAAAAGTATCACTTTGTCTTTCTGTGCCTCAGGAAAACTCTCCTGCACCGATATATTAATGTTGTTTAAAAGGTTTCAGAGTAGCAGCCGTGTTAGTCTGTATCCGCAAAAAGGAAAGGAGTACTTGTGCCACCTTAGAGACTAACCAATTTATTTGAGCATAAGCTTTCGTTAGCATCCAATGAAGTGAGCTGTAGCTCACGAAAGCTTATGCTCAAATAAATTGGTTAGTCTCTAAGGTGCCACAAGTACTCCTTTTCTTTTTGCAGTGTTTAAAATGGTGTCCTTACTTTTGTCCCCTAATGTTCCTGAGTCTAGCCTTCAAATGTTGTCAGCTAAAACAATCCCACCTCTAATCTATTTACTCCTCTATTATTTTAATAATGAAAATTGCCTTTTCAGAGCATCAAGTGACTCAAACATTACAGTCATCAATCTTAGGCCAGTGTGAAACCGGTAATGTTATTTAGAGAATGAAACCCCCGCTGTTCGCTAAAATCACCCTCTCCAGATAAAATATTCAGTCAATTACATGCATTCCAGGCTCAGCTTTCCTTCCCTGCTCCTTAGAAGACCAGTCAAAGCAAACCGCATTCTTAAAAATAATTTTAGGGCACCATTTAAGTTTAAACAGTTTATAAATTATTGCCTGGTAATTTTTTCCCCATTTATTTGTTCAACTCCTGTTGTTCATTCAGCTATTTAGGCTGGATTCATCTTAATTTAGATCCCTGCTAGCACAGTTGGAAGAAAAGTGACCCAGAGACAGTAAATGACTGTGCAAGCCAAGCTATGTTATATTTCACACAAAGGCAAAATATGTTCTGTATCCAAGACTAGCAAATGGGTGCTGGAGTCATGGCCTTCTAATCCTAGCCTGGAGGCTGAGCTGGTTCCATACATTTATTTTAGTCTGAATAGGGTTTAAGCATTAGGGTGGAGACATCTTTATCAGTGCACCTCTCAGCAAGACATGATAACAGAAAGCAATCGTCTTTGATCTCAATATAGGCAATGTGTGTTTCACAAACCACCATGTAAAAGGAACCTGCCTTTGCAGTTGTATAAACCTCCTATTGAACGGAGATAATGTCGCTGGTATCATGGCGGCTGAAGAAAAAAATGTTATTTCCCTGCACATCTTTCTCTGGTGATTGTTGTGTCTTTTGCTCTTTACACAACAAAAAGGAAATGAAACAATTTCAGAATGTGGGGCTGAATTAAGGAAGTTCACAGAGTGTTGTCAGTTTGGAGAGCATTTAAATGCTGCATTAAGGGAGTGGTTAGCGGGTGGTATGCAGAGTGAATCAATACAACCACCACTGTTGACTGAGGCTGATTGTATCCTAGAATGTGCCCCAGAAATTATTATATTAATCGAGACACCTACTCACAAGGTCAGCGAGCAATTGTTGCATCTTTTGTTCTTTACACAACAAATGTAAATAGTAATATGAAGGCACCACAGCAGCACATTGGGGGCCAAGAGACCATGTTTACTAAGAGCTTTTCTACACCAGTGCAGCTGCGCCACCGTAGGGCTTAGTGAAGATGCTACCTACACCAACAGGAGACCGTCTCCCATCAGCACAGCTACTCTGCCTGCCTGAGAGGCAGTAGCAATGCCGAGGGTTAGGTCGGAATAACTACGTCACTTGGGATGTGGATTTTCCACACCCCTGAGTGACGTAGTTATACTGACATAAGTTAGTAGTGCAGACCAGGGCTAAGTATATACAACATACAAGGCCTACCTACATGTACACACTACTGCTCGGGTAGGTTTCTAAACACAGACCGCAGAGAGTGCCACTAGAGGACTCTAAGACTTTTTAAAGGGATACTGCCCAGTTCCTACACAATGCAGAGATAAAAATCAAAATTGTTCATACTTTTAAAACATGGCAACTTGTTCTGCAAACCTATTGCCACTTTGACATTTAAATCGGGAACTGTACTACTGTTCATAAGAGCAGGTAATATATCTAACATAATCTCTGTAAATTAGTAGGAATTCTAGAACAATGTATTTGGGGGGTGGTGCAGCTTTGGAGTATTAGATGAGGGTGTCTGACTGTGAAGTCATGTTATAAACACTCAGAATCCCTGATTCAAGGTATAGATCTATATCTAGAAAGAGATATATAGTGGGAGGTGATGACTTGGTACCAGGACTCCTGGGTTCTATTCCCAGCCTGCCACTAAATGATGTGACTTCTAGCCTCTCACTGAACCTCTTTGTGATCAAAGGGAAGTAGTAGTAAAAAATACAGCTTTTGGCAGAGTAACAGATGGCACTAGTGGGAGTCCCATGCAGTCATCCTTATCCAGAAAGGGAGTGTCTGTAGTAGGGGGTCTCAAATGGGTAGGAGGAAAATGAAAACTAGGGAATATTCAAGCCTTTTGCAGGTATTTGGAGGAGTCCCATTGCCCCTCTGGTAGGGGGCAGCGGGAATAGAACAGAACTATTCCAATGGGAATTGTTTTTATAGTGATCAGGAACAAATAATTATCAGACATTTAGATACCACTAGGATGTACATGATGCTCTATACAAGACAGTCCCTGTTCTAACAGTTTTATACCTAATGCAAACATATTTTCTTTTTCATGCACTCAGAATGAAGTTTCCTAAAAACAAGCTTGGTTATAATGTTCTATCAGTTGATGGTTTAAGACACAGCCATTTCTTATAAGGGAGCTAGCCGAAAGGGTCATGTACATTTACCTGTTTGTGTTTATCTGAATGCAAAAGTTTGGAAAATCTAGAAAAAAAATTGGAATCTGAGAATACTATTCAAGTAGAAAGTTCAAAAGTAAAGACTAGTATTTCATCTAACAGTTTTTTCTTTGTAGAATTTTTAAAAGTAAATCCACTTACTTAAAAAGAATGTTATTATCTTGGTAGATTTATAGCAGGATCTATCAAAAAGAACCTACCAAGAAAAAAGAACGGGAGTACTTGTGGCACCTTAGAGATTAACAAATTTATTAGAACATAAGCTTTGCTCTAATAAATTTGTTAGTCTCTAAGGTGCCACAAGTACTCCTGTTCTTTTTGCGGATACAGACTAACACGCTGCTACTCTGACACCTGCGAAGAAGCCACCAGACAGAAACACAATGCATCTGCAGGCTGTTGCTTTGATTATTTGCTGACAAATATTATTTTTAAATCCCTGTTCAGCAAAGCCATTTGAAAATAGAATTTTTATTTCACTCATTTATGTTACAATATATTTTCCAAATTAAATAAGTGGGCCAGACCTTGCCGTCATTATTCAAGCAAAGCTCTCACTGATGAAAAAGATCTCAAGATTTGACAATAAGGCCCAATTCAGCCTATGTACTTAAACCTATGCATAATCTTAAACACATATTTAAGACTATCCCTATTCTGTAGACCATTTAACTGTACGTTTCACTTTTAATCACATGATTCAGTCTCATTGACTTCAATTGGGTTACATAAGCCGCGAATTTGACCCTATGTTTATTATTATGAATGGCAAGCCACAGGGTTTTTTCCTCCAGGAACCTAGAATAATATGACAGGTTTCAGAGTCGCAGCCCGTGCTAATCATATGAAGTAGGATTCAGGAAGCTGGCAAGTCCAGTTGAAAGGAGCAGCTCCCGGCTTAATGGAGTCAAGTGAGTACTCACCTGAAAGTTTTACTTTCTTAACTGATTTGAGCTATCTCCAGTAACAGCAAGAGGCCAGACATAATTTTCAGGTCTTGATGTGTTTTTGTCTTATCATGCTAATCAGTAGCTGACTACAGGCCACAGACAAAGGAAGTGCTGGGAACAGACAAGATGACCCTGTTTAATTTCTCAGTGGACTACAAACAATTGGTATGTATTTGCTGTTTACTTTCATCCAAATGAATTTATCTTTGGCTTATGTTAAAGCATACATATACAGCATCTTTGGAACTATTATTACTTAACTTTTACTTCAAAAGGGGCTGGCAAATCATTCAATACACTCTTCTGTACAGCGTTGTCTTCTTTAAATCATCCTGTAAATTATTCTTAAAACCTGCATATTCGTTCCTATTATTATTTACTTACCGGGAACAAAGCATTCTCAGTGGAGGGATATAGCTATAAAATGAACTTTGCGGGAGATTCGGCAAAGCCAAAGTCTGACCATCTTTACAAAATGCTGAAAAATCTGCCTCTTCAAAAGAATCTTTCCTCTGTAACAAGAATGACAGCCCCAACATTGACATTCCACTACCTAAACAGGACCCCACTTTTGTGCAAAAAAATAAAATTAAATTAAATTAAAACCAAGTAAATTAAAAAACACGAAACTAAAAATTAAAAACTAACAATAAATACAAACAAGCAACTCAAACCATCAACAACAACCACTATCCCCTTATGCATAGGTTAGTTTTTAATCCCTAACAAGGGGACTCCATGAATCCACTAGAGACTTGGCTATTGCTACTGATCTTATGTGCAAGGTGCTCACATAGAACAGTGATGGGCCACAGAATAGAATCCCAATATAGATAGTATATTTCTAGCACCTACAGGTCCCAGTCAGGAGCTGGAGCCCCAAGCTCTAAGCATTGCACAGACACCTAATGAAACGATGGTCCCTGCCACACAGAGCTTATGTATGTTTGAAGAGCAGGAATTTACTTCCATTATAATAATCTTCAACTCTTGTCCTCCTTTTCTCCTTCCTCTCAGAAACAACCTGTGTTACACACAGCATTTACCCCACAGCTGCCTCTAACTTTACTGTCGCCTTTGTATTGCCATCCACCGAATGCAGCCTACATATACTTCTAAGGATGTTTTACCTCTTTGTAGGGCTGTACTGAATTGAGGTTCTGAGCCTAAAAGCTTCTCATGCAAATAGTCCAACTGACTTCCATGACTAATGATTGCTTAGGTGAGGCTGGACTGAAAGCAGAGTGGCCCCAGGAGTAGTGCATTGGATGGGGATAAAAGGAGATGTGAATTCTTCTAATCCTGCCTTTGCCACTAACAACTCACCTCACTGTGCACCCTGTTTCCTAGCCCAACCTTTGTCTAGCAGGTCTATTTAGAAGCTGTTACTTACTCACTCTTTGTACAGTGCTAAGTACCCTTGGCCCCTGGCACTACTGTACTAGCTCCTGCCAGTATTTCCATGGCCCTTATTACCATTGTATCTGACTGCCTCACAGTCATGGGCAGTGGGTATCATTGGCTGGGGGAGGCTGTATCTCCCCAAACAGCCTGGCATAGCCCTGCCCATGCTCTGTCTCCAGGTCCCTTCCTGCAGTTCCCACTCTTCCCTGGCCCAGGCTGGCTGGCCTGCCACCAGGACTCAGGGCGGCCGGTACTGGGGCTGCGCCACCTGCCCGGCGCTTGGGGCACTGGGACTGCACCACCTGGCGCTTGGGGCCCTCAGGTGGCCCAGGACTGGGGACTGCGGTAGGGGTGCTCTGGGCTCCTGCGGGGGAGGGCAGACAGAAGGGGAGGAGGAGGGGCAGGCCCTTGAGCAGAAGGGGAGGATCCAGGGGTTAGCCTTCCCCAATGGCTGGTTCACCAGCTGCCCATGTTCACAATGATTAATGTGTTTAGCATCACCACACCCATGTGAGAATAGAGAAGTGCTATTATCCCCATTTTTCAGATGGAGAACTGACGCACAGGGAGATTAAGTGCATAGCCTAGTGTCACACAGGAAATCTATGACAGAGCAGGGAATTGAACATGGGTCTCCAAAGTCCAAGACAAGCACCCTAACCATTGGACAATCCTTATTCTCCAATAAATAATTAATAGTAATAAAGATAAAGATCCTCATTTGTAGCATCCCAGGGCAGTAGCCCTGTTCTCTTGAACTATTTATTGCACTATATGCACCTACAGCTCTTTTTAAATAAAAATAATATTTCTGATTTTTATAAAATTAAAGCATATCTTAAAACCATTCTTATTAACAAATTAAAGAAAATTCTTTCAGTACCAAACACAACTACTCCTCACAGTTATATTGGTGCCCGTATCTATTTACCATCATTTTTTGTAATCCACCAAAATCAAAACCAAAAGAAGAGACTATGAAATAATTGCTGTCATGGAAGAAAGCATGTTAGTGTGGCAAAGTACAATGGCAACTGGAATGTTAAAGTACAAAATATTTATTGTACTACTGACAGAGCAGGGCTTCTTGGAAATCTCTCATTAGGACTGAGAGTGGAGGCACAAAGTTTAAGGGTTGGATCCTTTTCAAACCATCTTGCATTTCTACAATTATTTTATTTGTTTGATATCTAAAATGATTCTGGCTAAATACTGCACCAAATCTTTAGTTTAACTTTTTTTTTTTTTTTTTAATACTTAGTTTTCTAATCTGTTCAGATTGCCCAAACTCCTGCCTTCTTTGAGGAGAATTCCAGTCCCATTTCTTATAGAGTCCGATCAGTGGCTCCTCATTAATCTCTGTCTCCCTGGGAACAGTCAAAGGAAATGAAGGGAACAGGGTAGAGGAGGAGGGTAGTCTCCAGTGACTATTCAAGTTATCAGGGTCCATCAACAGGTGACTGTCTCTCATAGTCAAGAACAGTAAATATGGCCTGTGGGTAAGGGAGTGACCTCACAACTTTCTTCAAAAGTCTTGAAAAGAATCAAGCTTGAATCACATGTTCAGGAACAACATACCTGTAAAACATGGCAGTTACTTTTTGACTGGACAACATTACATATTTCAAAGCTAACAAAACTTAGTTTAATAATAATGATAAAAAAAAGGCATGTAGGCCCTGCAATTTCCTCACTCAATTTCCTCAGCAATTCTTACTTTCTTTGTTTTTTGTAGTCCTTACTCAGGCAGCCCTTCCATTGAAGTCCCACAAGGATTTGGAAGAGCAGCAAGAGATGCAGCACAACCAGATGAATGAAGCGAAACAACGCATCAAAGTGGGATGCGGGTGGTGAAACACATAGTAAAAGGATCCCCTTATGAAGCCACGTGCAAATTCACATGGCAACTTTTCCACACCATGCTGATGAGTTAAGTAGCCACAAAAAGAAAAGGCAACTCGTACTCCTGTAACTCCTACTTCTGTGGCGGAGTCAACATACTAATTGACGTGAAGTGCTCCCCAAGCCATGTCTCTGTTTAGTGACTGGCTTGCCAGAGTCTTGTTAAAAATGATGAAGTATAGCCAACCGCTGTCAGACTGCATGTCAATCGGAGTTCCCTCCATGGAGGATGTCAAACTACTGAGACCTACAAATAAATATAGCCAGGAACTTCCTTGTACTTGAGACTGAACTGTGAATGTGTGGAACTGAAGTCTCAGAATGGAGAAGGCTTACCTGGGAAATGATGCTGCTGAGAATAGCACAGGATGAGCAATTTGACACAGCTAATACACCCTTGAACTAGATGATTACCAAGGTGCAACAGACTCAAGAGCCCAATCCTACGGACTTTGTTTTCTGGCAGAAGGCAGCCAACAAAGATAACTAGAACTATGGCCTACTAGGTAATGGTTTCAGTTGCTGCCTCAAACCAGAAACAGTGACAAATATCAAGCAGAAGGGGTATGTGTTTATGAAAGCTAGCGATCACACTAGGGCCGTGTGATCACTGGCTTTTGATTCACATGAACTAAAAAGCTGAAAGTGTATTTGAAACCATCACATTTTATAGCTAACAATACATGTATACATTTTTTCCATACTCAAGGAGCAGATACTTTTAGTCAGAATGATAAGAGTACACAGCAAAACAAGAAAGGGCAGAAGTGAAGCCTCCATGAGAGAGCATACAGTATGTGTCTCTTCTGACAGGCTGCACTGATCTCTCTGAGACAAGAGAAGCTGTCCCTCCAATCCCTGGTGGAGGCATATTGAGAGGCCAGCATGGAGATGCTTGATGTGCTCGTTCTGTTGTGCTGTACCTGTTCTATAAACTGAGGCCTTGTGTCTCCAGGATGCTCAGTCCACCTGCCTCAATAAGCACCACATTCACTCACACACAATAGTTTTCTTTACAATTAGAAAGTGCAGATCCTTTTAAAGACAGAGCACAGTAAGCAAACATGAAAACTGATTTAACTTCCTGCAGTGCAAATTTGGGACTAGAGTGAGTCTTTAGATACAATGCTGAGTAAGTGGCAGCTCATAACTGCTCCAACCCAGGAACAGCCCCAGGAAGAAATTGTGACACAGAGATTTCAAATTCCTTACTTTGAAGGGGAGAGAAGGGGATTGTTGCTATATAATACAGCCCTGGAAAAGGTTCCACTTGCTTCCCTACTCACACCTGGCCAGCTTCTCAGAGCCAGGGCCCCTCCTACTTCCTCCCTCTCCCCACCCACTTGCTCACAACCCAGAGACCAGCAATTGTTCTCCATTCTACAGACTGGAACCCATGTAGGCTGAGCAAGAATTGGAGTGTTTAAACCCCATTATTCCCTTGCTTGGCTGAGAAACGCATGGGCACAATCTCGCCATTTGAGTGAAAGAATTAATGTTGCCTGCAACAAGCTGAGAATTTGTCATAGGTCTATGTTTTGCCATTATATAATAGTTTGGAAGAAATCAAATAGTATTTTTATATAAAGAGTGTGGGAATTATGTTCGAAATAGTTAATAGCCCTCAGGCCTTTTAATTATATATGTTTTACAGCACTCAAAAGTGTGCTAGGAAGCTCACATTACAAATAAGAAGGCAGGGTCCCGATGCTGGAGAGCTTCCAACATGATTTCAGACATAAAGCAATGAAAAACACAACAAAATAATTCTGAGGGACTGAAGGAAAGGGGTTACAACAATAGGATTATGAGGTTACTCAGCAAAGGCTTGTGCACAGCATGGATGAATACAGAACTCCTTGGGGTTTGTTTGAGTATTTTGGACACATTGGGGTTCATTGGCATTGTACACATTCTCCTGCAGCTCCGAAATATGCAGTGCCACTAAGGCTGAGGGATGCAAAAGGGGCTGTAAACCACCTTTGTGCTCTCCTAGTCCTGCTTCATTTGGGCATTGGCCAGCCCATCAGCATATGTTACATCACCTGTCAAGAACCCGAAGCAATTGTTACAGCTGCCAGGGATTGCAAGGACACAACGAGAGGGAGTGGTACCCTAAGGGCCTTTTTGGAGGAGGATTTTACCTACATGGTGTTATCTTCCCTTGGGTTATATATGTTGGGTTACCCCATTAAGGCTTTCCCCATTGACTTAACTGGAAGTTATGTACATAGAAGTTTTGCAGGATCAGGTCTATGACTTAGCTCTGTGCACAGTGGGCAGCCAAACCATGTCAGAGGACAGTTTTAAAAGTTTCTTTGAATTGGTTTGAAACTCAGGCCCAGATTCTCCTGTGTTAAGGCTGCTTTGTGCCACCCTGTTGTTGCAAAGTAACTCTAAAGCCAACAGGTAAAAGCCTGGCCTAACTGAAATCAATGATACTAAACCAGTTTCTTTGGAACTACATTTTTATTGAGTTTCAACGTGGCTCCTAAATTTGAGTTGAAGATGAAGCACTTGATGAACTTGACGCTGATGAATAAAGGCTTGAGGAGTTTCCCCATAGCCCTAATTAGTCTTATTTTGTACTGATCTTCTCTAGTTTGAGGAAATGGAGACAGGTATAAATAAACCATATTTGTCCTCAGAAACAAGGAGCAAGAAACAAAACAATAAAAGAAAAAAAAATCCATGGAATATTTGTTTTTCCAAACAACACCATTAATCCCTGGGAACCTTTATGTTGTCTTTTTTCAGGGTATTTAAACAGATCCTGTAATTTTCCTGCTAGCATACAAACAATAAAACAAATATGTACAGTGAAATCCTGAGTCCCGTGGGAGTTCTGTCATTGATTTCAATGGGTCTAGGATTTCACCCCTAGACATTTACACACAACTAGATACCTGATATATAGTGTATTGTCTTTCTCAAATCTGTTGAGGCTAGAGGTCTGAAAACATTTTGGAAGAGTCTAATCAAGCACTATAACTGCCATGTCTGAGCCGTTCAAAAAGCTATTATGAGCCTATTTGTTTTAATTATATACACATCTATTTATCAGAGATAATACTTTGTAGTAGATTTATTGTGATTAGGGCCTGACATTTTATTAATATCTAAAAAGTTCTTGAAATAAGTTTACATATTGTAAAGTAGCCCAATTACTGTCTGTTTCAGAGTAAAAAATCAATTATTTGAGGAGAAATGGATCAAGTGATAAGAAATTGATTTTAAAAAATTGATATAAATAGAGCTGATGGAAAAATCTGTTTTCATCAAAATTTAAAATTTCCATTAAATTTTTTTCTAAAGTTTGAAACTCAAAAATTTTCAACCCTCTTCTGATATAACTTTTCTAATAGCAATATGTATGCTAGCTGTAACTCAGATCTATATGGCCTCAACTAGTCTGCTCCCTTCTCTGGTATATCTGGCACCCTTTGTTTTAATACTATGTAAGAAAATAACTTGCACTGTCAGCAATTCTATTTATTTTTAATTAACAAAACTGACAATTGAACTTGTGCTAAAAAAAGGGTGATGGGAGTAGTATTTGCAGTTATACATTTTCATGTATTTATAAAATGTTAATGAAATGATATTCATTTATTAGTAAAGTAATTAAAATACACAATCATCTGAATGCCTTAAATGTGTACCATCTTTCATCTCAAAGACTCCCAAAGTCCTGTACCAACTATAAGCAATATTCTGGCTTTGTGTAAGTGTATGTTCACATAGAGGACTGTAGCTGAAGCCAGAATATGGTCCTATACTATCCACTTAGGAAAAACTTCTCCCACCTCTGAACTTGAATATACCTTCTGCTAATCTAGTCAATGAAAGATGAGAATTCCATAGCTAAATATATAACCCTGCCTCTGGATATCCTAATGAATGAGACAATACAGTAAATTCCGTAAGCGCTCAGTTCTGTGACTCTTATTGAAATCAACAGTAGTTGTGGTGCACTTAACGCTTCATGGGATTGGGACCTAACAGAAGTTTCCAGACAGAATATTCTTTTACTAACAGAAAGCTGTCTCCTTTGTAGTACTTGACCACATAAAGAAAGTGCCTCTTGAAGTTGTAAAACAGTGCAAGAGACATGGTGCAATTACCAAAAGCAAAACATTTTCACTTGATAAGTCAATCTGAGCTGTTTTTTTCTGCCAAATCAGCAATGTCTGACAACAAAAGAGACACACCAACCCCAGGAGACAGCCTGTCTGTCAAGTACTTTTCTAGGGGGTCACTTAATTCGATTTAGCAGGCACATAGCAAAACTACCATGTGTCACAATTTAATATGCCACATAGTATGCTGCAGCACTGACATTTTCAGACTCATGAAATCCCATATGTAAATTTTTGCATTTAAAGTCATCGTCTCCACCTCCCTGGTTATCACAACAATCACTTGAATGGGCAATAAGCCCAGGTCTTGTCTTGAGTGTTTTGATAAGCTGTTGATAACGAATGGGGCAGAGAGCTCATGGTGTATATAAACCACAAGGCTTGTGTGTCTGAACACTGCAGAAGGACTTGACAACCCCATATTTAGCAACTCAGGAGTCACACAAAGATGTTTCCTGCAGCACAGATGCTCTTTGCTCTGAGTGGCTTCCTAAGATTGACAATGGGTTTTGACATCGGATTATCCACTAAATGTGTAGCGATACCTATGGAGATGGGCATGTGCCACAGCATTGGTTATTCTGAAATGAGGCTTCCCAACCTGATGGGACACACAAGTATGGCAGAGGTTATTCCAAAATCTGCCGAATGGCAGCACTTTGTGCAAACTGGCTGCCACCCTCATGCAAGGACATTTCTGTGCTCTCTGTTTGCGCCAGTCTGTTTAGATACGTAAGTACCATGTCACGTTCTAAAATTCTGCCTTGTGTACCTGAATAGATATCAACCTGAATGTATGTTGTTAAATCTTAAAATGAAGATAATTCTCAGCTCAATTGTTTCTCTTTTGCTGAAGAATATTTATTAACCTTTCTTTTGCCTGCCTGTTCCAGGAAAAAATTCTACACAAGAAGTGTTCTACTTAAACGTTGGTCATGATGTAAAAAAAGAGAGAGTTGTGATCAAACAATGTTGGGTTTTATTTCGTTTGATTGCAGCGTTATTCGTATTAATAATTTAGGGCCCAATCCAATTACTGCTGAAATCACTTATTGGACATAGAAGTAGGCCCTTATTGAGTGCCTATCAAAAATGACGTTCAGGTATTTTTCTTAAAACAATGTATGAATTCTATAAGCCAGCCCAAGGCCCAGATACAGAACCCCCAGCAGCACCCTCTGTCTGTGTGGAGTTGCATCACTGATGAAGACTGAGGATGTTAAACCCTGACATATAAGAAAGACTTTCACAACTCTGTACAGAATTTACTGTAGGAATAATCACTATTGTCACTGACTTCCAATAAATTTAACTGGTTGGACCTGATTTTTATTTTTTCACAGCTTCATCCATCCTTGCAGGAGTATGTGTGTCGCTGTTCGTGACAGCTGTGCTCCTGTGCTCCTCTGCCATGGACTGGCTTGGCCTGACAGTTTGGACTGTGATCGTTTCCCTGCTGATGAGGACATGTGTTTAGCATCTCTTAGCAAAGAATACAAACATATTCATAAAGGTAGATGGAGTAGATGGGTGGGATTGGCTGTGAGCTCTTTTAAAATCAAGTGTACAGAATCAATCAAATACAACTTGCGGGACAAATTTCAAAAACAGTCTCTTTTGTAAACAGTCATTTCCTTGGGTGCACATTTATTGTGCATGCATTCAGATCCATTTTGCACCCGATCCTGTGAAGTGCTGAACACCTTCAGTGTAAACTGGGCCAGATTTTAATTGGTATAATCAGTATAACTGCACTGAAGTCAAGGAAGGATGGTCAGATGGCTGGAGGAAGGCTAATACAATCATGCATATATGCAGCATAATCACCACGGTATCTACAGAGCTCAATGTATTTTATTTATTTACTGATAGGAGTGTCTATGGCCCTCATCACCATGTATTTGAGTACTTCATATACACAATAAATTTGTCCTCACAACAGCTCTGTGAGGTAGGGAAGGATTCCCATTTTAGTGCTGGGAAACTTAGGCACAGAGAGATTAATGCCCAGATTTTAGCACCCAGCAGCTCCTATTGAAGTCACCTTTGGAAATCTGGCCATAAATGACTTGCCCAAGCTCAGACAGGAAGCCTGTGGCAGAACCAATACTATTTCCGGAGCCCTAGCCCAATGCCTTAACCACAAGATCTTCCTTCTCGTGAATTTAGCATAGCATCACCAATAGAATGACTCCAATACATATGCCATAAATGGTACAAATTGATACCCTTGTCACTCTTAGCAAGCAATGTGAAAGGGCATGGAAAATGAACCCCCTTTTCATCCATAGAAGGGGCCCATTTTCAGAGCACTGTCTGGAAGCTTTCCTACATCACACCTGTTCTGTGGTTAAGTGGAGAATGTTACTCTTCAGGCCTGTCACTCTCGCACCTTTCATTGGCTCTAAATTCAGACAAAGGACAAAACAATAACAAGACTTTAATATTTCTTACCAGAATTGCCAAAGCCTATATGCCAGACCTGCCCAGCAGTGGAGGAATTCTTTACACAGAAAAGAGTACTTGATGTTTTCTGTGCCAACAATTTTGGTAAGTTCTTGTTAATATATGTACGATTAGAGACACCAGTATTTTTGATTCCTGAATAGTGGACACACTTTGCCACTTCAGATGTATTCAAAAACTATCTCTAATATAATTGGCAGTTTGTGATGTCCGTGTGTGTGTGTGTGTGTGTCAGGATTTAGCCCCAAGCCAATATTTTCTGGAAGTTCTTTCCCCTATAAACAATATACAAATAGGCCCCATGCTGATTTCGTTTGAATGATGAGGTTGCCTTATTGTCTATTTTATAACCAAGTGGCTTTTTTGTTCTAGTCTAATTTGCTGTACTACAGTGTACTTTATGGATAACATCTGTGGCAAAAAGGAATACTTGTGGCACCTTAGAGACGAACAAATTTATTTGAGCATAAGCTTTTGTGAGCTACAGCTCACTTCATCGGATGCATTATGCTCAAATAAATTTGTTCGTCTCTAAGGTGCCACAAGTACTCCTTTTCTTTTTGTGAATACAGATTAACACGGCTGCTACTCTGAAATCTGCAGCAAAGGAGTGAAGTGGCTTTTATTGGCAGTTAAAACCAAAAGAAAGCTGAGGCACTTGGCTGTTTGACATTAAAAGAGGAAAGTTCCTTACTGAATGTGTACATGTGCATTATTCCTGTTAACCACACAAAGCAAGATTCAGTAAATGCTAACATTAAAAAAAAAAGTCTTACCTGATGAGGGTTTGAAAGTTCTGGCTGCTGCCTCATTGGGCTTCCACTGACAATACTTTGAGATTACAGCTAGAAGCCTCTTCCAGAACCCACAGAAGTCAATGCTAAGACTTTCATTGACTTCAGTTGACTTTGGACCAGGCCTTAGGAGAAGCGGGCGTGGAAACGCAATGATACAGTTGGATCTGGGGAAAGAGCTGGATGGGAAGCTTTACGGAGAAAGGGAAGAACTAAAGAAGGTGGAGCAAAGAGCAGGCAGCAGTAGCCAGATATTTTGTTGGTTGATTCTGCTGAAAAATGGACAAAGTCACAATTTCAATAGGACCAGCTGGGATACCTGGGCTGCCCTACAAAGCTGGAATGATACCAGGGTGCTGGAACATCTGGTCACCCTAGTAGTTGGACACATGCAGTGTCACTAAAGATATATGACAGTGATCTTTGTGAGAATGTTACATTTTCCTGGTTGTGTTATTCAGTGAAAAACTTCTCTTATCTATGTCCCTCTTTAAAAAAATACTACCATAATCTATGGCAATGACCCAAAACAAAGGTATGACCTAATACTTATACTGTAGAATTCACTATGGATTCCTCCACTGCTCATTAGGCAGTATTCCTTGCTACACTTAAATAGTTAAAGCAACTTATGTGTTTTTTTCTCCCTAGCGGTAAAGGTAAAGCTGTCCAAAAAGAGAACAGTTTCTGGTGATCAGGAGTATAATATTGAATGCCAGGTGGAATTCATCAACCAGGGTTTGCTCTTGCCTTATGATACTCGGAACATGATACAACAGTGGTTGCTTATGAATGAAAATTGTACTCAGAGGATGACCCAGACCTACCGCTCCATGGTGTATCTCATTGTGGGGAATATTGAGGAAGGTACTGTTTTAGTAAACCAAATTTACCGCTGGCAGAGGAGGGACTCCCAGCTAACTTTGGCCACACGGAAGTGGAAACACCATAAATGTTTATAAATATTTATCTTATGGTCCCTGATACATGTAAAAGGTGACTACACTCCTCATACCAATGCAGTCTTGTAAATAGAAATGTATTATAAATGCAATGTAAAGTCTTAATGTAATTTTTTAAAAATATGTTATAACAGGTTGAATTCAACCTGGGTGTAAGTGGACATAATTTCTGTGTGGTAAATGGTGTTCCAGCCACTTTGGCCCAGCATGTATAAATGTGTATCCTCAGATTGTTGTGAAAAATCTTGCATAATATGTATAACACTGTCATAAAACACTTTCTTGTGCAAATCATAACAATGAATGCTTCTAATGCTGTTTGAGGTGCTCAGCACCTCTGAAAATCTGTCTGTCTACAGTTTCTTAAGTTTTCTGTATTGCCCATCACTGTAATATCTCAGTATTGACTTTTACATGCCCTAACTGTGGTTTTAGGTGCCTAATTTTAGGCACCTGCTTTGATAAAATTTGGCCTACATCTACACTAATCTACTTAATTTCTTACATTGATGGAGTGTTTTAAAAGAAGGTGGCCCTCTACTGGACATTTCTATATGGACAAAATGGTTTCCTTTTCTGTCAAATAGACATCAGTTTGAGTGCCTCAGAAGGACATGGTTGGGGTGGCTAGTTTTATTTTATAATGGGTAGCACTTACAATACCATAGTATTAATATTTTAAAGCATAAGACAAGTACAGGTTTTGAAAAAGTACTTTCTTGATCGTGTGTGATCATTTGAAAAAGTGTACACTCCTACTGGAATCTGAATCAGAACTCTACTGAATGTATCTAATCTGTTTTCATTTTATTAATTCAAATAAAACATTAGTTACTTTAAAAAAATCAACCCAGGTGCTTTACAAGCTGTCTCTGGGAATTACATGGGACTAAGACAACTGCAAAAGGCACTGATAATATTTAAGAAATGTAAAACATTATACTGCCCAAATTATTGTAATTAGCATCTTCAGTTGTAGTATGCCTGTGCTGATCTTAAAACACAGTGGTGATGGATTGGGCTCAATTTAATTTCAAACAAATAAGAACTAATTTCATAAAGATGTATAATCAGCACAAAAACATGTAATAGCTACTGCATAAATTATCAGCTACACCAGTAATATGCTACCTGTTGTATCTGTATATTTAAAAAGTTTAAAAAAGCATCTGGATTTTTAAAGCAAGGTCCTAAGGTCCCAACTACACCAACTAGAACATGATTCTCTACCATGCTCCAGGGCATCCTTATTAAAACTAAGCACATAGTTTTTTAGTGATTCATTAATCACCCTCTTGTTCACTTACATACAAAAATTTAAAAATCTAGCTTACACTTAGCTAATACATACAACCTTGTGTTCCTAACACTGTTAGCCCTACCTTCTTGGCTTCTCTCCTCCCACCATTATATCCTATTCTCACTTGTCACATCTTGTCCTTAGTTAGACTCCAATCCTTTAATAAACTCTTTGATTGAGTCTACCCTTGCAGAGCTCATTGCGAACTGTAAGCTCTCGGGGGCAGGGACTGTCTTCTGTTCCATGTTGTTCAGTTCCCAGCACCATGGAGTCCCACTCTTTGCTTAAGGCCAATAGTAACAACATGGCTTCTTCTTACCAATGAGGACAAGAAAATATGGGACTGAATCAGATATTCCCTGATAACCAGAAACTTCTATGCCTAAACTCTGTACCGTTTTCTTTTTATTTCAATATTTTAGAGCTGTTTTCCCATCCATACTGGCAATAAAAAATTGTATTTAAATGGTTATAACAGTGTCCCCTATTCATAGCAGAGAGTTGTGTACAAGTAGTGCAGATAGGCCCCAATATGAATCTTTTCTAATAATTAAAATCCATATGGCATAGAGGCTTCTGTATATATATTGTGGAACTCTTGTTATGAATTGAGTAGTGTTGTTACTGGAACAAATCCTCTTCATTAGACTGGTGGCCACAATTCCCATTGACATTAATTAAATGTAAATCATTTTCCAGAGGAAGTTGTGAAGGCCAAGACTATAACAGGGGTCAAAAAAGAAAAAGATAAATTCATGGAGGGTAGGTCCATCAGTGGCTATTAGCCAGGATGGGCAGGGATGGTATCCCTAACCTCTTTTTGCCAGAAGCTGGGAATGGGCAACAGGGAATGGATCACTTGTTCTGTTCATTCCCCCTGGGGCACCTGGCATTGGCCACTGTTGGAAGACAGCATACTTGGCTAGATGGACCTTTGTTCTGACCCAGTATGGCCGTTCTTATATACATGCATCTGAACCAGGACTAGCCCGTAGTTTGCTGTTATGGACTGGAAAACTAATACAGATTGAGAAATATCCAGAAGCTGAAACAACCTATTTTAAAGCTGTGTTGTATAATGAAGCAACTGCTTAAAAAAGCATGTCGTTGAAAAGCTCAGGTCATTCTGTCCTGTGGCTTGTGTGTCAATCTCTGGTGGTAAAATGGTAAATATTTAAAGAACTCTGTCAGTGCTTATACAAGTACCAACTCTCCAATAAAGGTCACATTAAAAGGCTCTCTTCATGGTAACATTCACACCCAGCAGTGGGTGACCCATTTTAGAAGCACAACACCTCTCAGAATGGTCAGCAACATCACTAACCTGGTTTTGATCATACTAAAAGGTACACTTTGAGTATGATCCACAGGGAATTAGATTCATGGTTCTTTATAAAAATAAATTTCCACTGAATGCTTCCGATGAAGTGAGCTGTAGCTCACGAAAGCTTATGCTCAAATAAATTGGTTAGTCTCTAAGGTGCCACAAGTACTCCTTTTCTTTTTGCGAACACAGACTAACATGGCTGCTACTCTGAAACCTATAAAAATAAAAGGAGTTATTTCCTTAGTTTAGTTTTATTTACCTTTATATTGGCGGATTTAGTCAGGATTTAGGTTGAAAGGTTTTGTTGGATTACGGCAAAAGTTTAATAAAATACTCCTGTTTTAAACTGTCCCTGACTGGGAGTGTAACAAAGACTGGCCCGGAAAACACATTCAAAACAATCCCTAACAAAGGGGCTGATACCAATTTGCACTAACAATATGTCTACACTACAAGTGCTACAGCGGAATAGCTGCAGCGTGGCAACTGTGCCACTGTAGTGCTATAGCGCAAACACTTGCTACAGCGATGGAAGGGATTTTACCTTGAGAGATGGTAGCGAGGTCCAAGCGAGAATTCTTCTATTGATTTACCAGTGTCTATACCGGGTTTTAGGTCAGCGGACAGTCTCTGAGGATGTGAATTTTTCCCACCCCTGAGCGACGTAGCTAGGTTTCAGGTGCAGACCAAGACTAAGTCTACTTTACACAGTGTAAAGGGGCCTCAGAATGGATATAAACTTACACATGTACCCACCATAAGACCTCTTTACACACGAGAGAGGTGTAATGTGGCCTTCGTGTAATGAGAACCAGGCCCTTCAAGTTTCCTCAGTGAGGTACACACACACACACATATAGTGCCCAGCCACCCTTGTCCCTTACACACACACACAGTGTCCTCCCACCCCAACCCACTCACACTGCCCTGTCCATTACACGCAGAGTTCCCTGCCCCGAGAGCCCAGCCACGCGAATCCCTCGCACACACCGTGTTCGGCCACCCCTAGTTCGTTCGTTCGCTCGCTCGCTCGCTCTCTCTCTCTCTCTCACACACACACTCACACGTGCGTGCCCTACCATTTGACTCCTCCCTCAGAGATCGGTCACGTGAGTGGGAAGGACGGAGGAGGGAGGTGGAGCAGGTTGGGGGTTTCACTCCGGGTTCATGGGCTGGCAAAGGAAACAGGAAGCGAAGACAAAGGGGCCGCGCCGTAGCAGCGGCGCAAAGACAACCCAGGTAGGGGACGCAAGGCCCCCGCTCAGAGCAAAGATACAGTCACCCTCCCGCTTCTCCTTTGCACCCGCCCCTCTCTTCCGGCGAGGGGTGGTAGCCTGAAGCCCTTATCACCCCCGCACAGCCCAGGGCGGGAATGAGAAGCGCATGGCCTCACCCTCCCGCAATTTGCATTTTTATTCTCCTACCCCCGCCTTTATTCCGCTCCCGGGGTGGTTGGCTGCCTGCAGGACTGATGCATTCTCATACCCTCTCCCCCAGCTTCTTTTTTATGTGTTTGCACTGCTGAGCCAAGGGGTGTCACGGCCTTTTGCGGGGTGCCACTGACCTCGGGATGCTAGTGAAGCGCCAGCGCTCTCACACCGTCACCCAAGTGTTCAGACAACTCGCTCTTGGGATTATTTTTACTGGTGAGGGTGGGGTGACTAGATGATTTGATTTTGCGATTGGTCCTGCTGCAAACACGCGAGCTATTTAAATAATAGGGAAACGGCTTTGTAATTTAGAAGTTATAAAATAAACTGATATGAGACTGAACTGGAAAGCTGAGCTGATCTGGGCAGTTCCAGGTTACATATTAACATCCCACTAGCTGATCTCTGGTCCTTGCCTTTGATGACACCAGTTTATTGCTTTGCATTTGAATTTGCTTTTGTCACTTTATATCCGTTTTTAAAATGAATTTCTTTTTATATCCATAAGATCCATCCTTCTAAAAGTAAACCTTATAAAGGTTAATGTGATCAATTTATTATAACTAATGACTATGGTATAAATAATAACACTTTGGTTTCACCAGTCTGAGGATTACCCAATACCTCACAAATATACATTCAGACCAGCCCTGACAAATAGGTATGTAGCGCAATGTTACAGTTTGGATAACAGAGAGAGTCTAGTGCTCTAATGGCCAACAATGTTGGCTTGCTGCATATTCAGACAATTGCAGGGCCCGAAGTGAGTTGTAGCTCACGAAAGCTTATGCTCAAATAAATTGGTTAGTCTCTAAGGTGCCACTAGTACTCCTTTTCTTTGTGCTCCAGTTTCTGGATCACTGCCTCTGCTTTGTATTGTTGCCTCTGTAATGTGGGCATTCATCCCCAAAATAGATTACACAGGATAAGATGACGTATGAACAGTTGAATCCTTTTTTTGTAATTTTTGTTTTCTGCCTGAATATGCAGAAATGTATCTTGGGATGTCTGTTTTGTTTTGTTTTAGCAATGGCTTCAGGAACAGCTTTGATTTACGATGATGAAATGACAAGTTACAAACTACTTTGGGATAAGTAAGTCAACTGCAGGTTTGCTGCATTTTCTATGAACAAACCGTTATTAGAGCGTTTCTAGAAATGCTGTATACACGAGTTGATGGGTGGCCCTGATTTCCATTTTGTGAGCTGCATTTTCTTGGGACCCAGGGAGTTTTTTTATTTTTACGGCTTTTGATCAAAGTAGAATCCTGCTGTAAATCCCCTTTTTCTTTGCTGGCCTTGAGCATTATTTATCTCTGATACTCTTTTCATTTGAATACTCCTGCCTTCTTTATTTTAGGGCGCGCGCGCGCTTGCTCTCTCTCTCTCTCTCTCTCTCTCTTTATTTATTTATTTTGGCTTCGTTCTTTGTTGGTTGCACTCCTGATGTTTTTAAAGAGCCACATAAAATTTCTTCTTACTCATGCATTTTTATAACCAAAAAATGTTTGTTGTTCCCCCACCTCCCCAATTCCACAAACTGGAAAGTTTTCAAAGATCTTTTTTCTTTTATTCACCCCTACAAGAAAAATGAATCTTCTTACAATGAAATATTTGTGCCTAAGCATCCCTGAAGAGGATTTATAATAAGACTTGTTGATATTGTATTGTAACAAGATAATTTTTGTTTATTTGTAGCCCTGAGTGTGATATTGAAGTGCCGGAAAGATTGTTATCTTCCTATGAGCAACTTAAACATTATCATCTTTTGGAAAGATGTGTCCATGTACCTGTCAGGGAAGGAACCGAAGAAGAGATCATGTTGGTTCACAGGTGTGATATCAAGTATAATGTTAATTTAATCACCTGGATCCTATTTGATCTTTACAAAAACTGTTCATATATTTTGCTGCTATGAAAGGTCCTGACCCAAAGCTCAGTGAAGTCAATTGAGGGATTCCCCCTGATATCAGTGAGCAGTGGATCAGGCCCAAAATGAAAGACTGGCTAGATCTAGGTGTAGTGGGGGCAGGTGCTGAACAAACTTCCCTGCACAAGTCTGTAATGCCCCTAAATCCTGTCTGACAATTTTCTTGCTTTTCCTATTCTGGGCTTCTTTTGAGCAGAGATTGCCAATTGTATCCAGCGCTAACTGCATACAACTGAGGCTCTGTACTTGTAAAACTTTAAAAGTAATCTTTAAACAAAACTGGTCCAACTTTGCCAGAAAAAATGAACACGGGAAAAATGGGGATTTGTATAAATCAAATAGGAAGAGATGTTGAGGGGAAATTATCTAAGATAAATTGAATCAAATAGAAAGGCATTGTATTTAATTCTGCAGAAGGCCCTGGGCCCAGAGGGACTGTGGCATACATACTCAGAGAGGGTGCCCCAAAGATGGGATTCCTGAAATCAGAAGGCTCTGGCTATAGCCCTGGCCCAGACTTAATTGTGGCATGTTGTGTAGTGGTTTTTCAGTATGGGCAAATGTTGATTGTACATTAGGATGAAACCACCAAGTTCAATTTTATTTGTGATCTGGATCGGTGCCTACGCATGAAGAAAATCAGGCCCAAAAGAGGTCCCATGGTGACCCACTCTGCCACCTGCCTCCCTCAAAAGACATGTAAAGTTCTTACTCTTCCTAGAGGATACCGCAATGGATTGGGACTCAAGAGACCTGGGTTCTATTCCTAGCTCTGCCTTTGGCCTGCTGGGTGTCCTTGAGCAAGTCACTTCCCTTCCCTGTGCTTCACGGGGACAAGGATACTGACCTCCTTTATAAAGGTGCTGTATAAGAGGTAGTTAATATTTATTTATGTTGAAATGTTTTGTACGTGTTGTTCACACCTGGTGCCTATGGGTTTAAGCTAGCTCTTTTTTTTTCTTTTTTCTTTTTCTTTTTCTTTTTTTTTAAATACAGTGAATTTGGATCCTACTCCTTAGTTCTTGCAAACCTCTTCATTTTGGAGCCACTCTTTTACATCTGTCCCTATTAGGCAGCTGCCGTTACTGTGTCTGTCTTCTACCTGGAGTGAGACTGTGGCTTGTGTTGCATGACCCCACATGAGAGTAAGCGGGGAGGGTGTAAGATGCATCATATCCTAAGTCACAGAGTGGAGGACAGAACAGGTTCCACTGGGATGCCATTCCCATGCAGTTGGACCAGGAGGGGCAGGGACAGACAATGGTTAGAGCATTGATTCTGCCCTTCCAATGCACTTCCAATGCCAGCACAATTGAGCCAGCGTGGAGATGCAAAAAATATAAACCTGATAAAGGGCTGATTCAAATTACTTCTTCCATGGAGCAAGGGGAGAATTTGGGACTGAACTGTGACTCTTAGAATCATAATATCATTCCCTCATCAACTCTTGAGGCAGAGCATCTCTGCATTGCTCTTTACTCAGGGCAGATTGCAAAGGGACAATCTCTCCTTTGGACGGTAAGGGTGTAGAGTACAGCGTGTAGAGTACAGATGTTGCATGCCCACTAGCACAGATGTAAACACAACTGGAAACAATGAGGTATGGTTTCGGTGAGTAGAGTGGAATGGAATGCCCAACACACCTGAACCCCAGGGTGCATGCCCTATACAGGCTCTCTACACCCAAGCAGTCTCCCCCACCTGCTACACTGCTATTGTTAGCAGTGTAGGATCCCACTGCCTCCTCACTGCCAGAGTCTTTCACCACTGCCTTTCACTATGACGTGTGGTTACACACCACAGTGACAAGTAGCCTGTCTTTTACTGCAGCATGTAGCTACACAGGTACACGCCACCCTAAGTGTACACAGCCTAAATGAGTGGCCTCCTTGGGGGCCGATAGCAGTCTCCAAACTGAACAACACTGCAAACCACACTTGGTTCTGCTCAGACAGGTTGCTAGTAGAAATGATAGTTGTCATGCTCTCATATGACCTAACATCTCGGTTTGATCCCCTGAACACCACCGGATATGCGGGGTTGACATTCTGAAGCTAGGTCTCACATGCTACCACCAACCTCTCATATTATCACATAGTCTTTTGTTTTCTCTTTGCATTAGTAGAGATTTTTCAGGCCATATCTAAGCTCAGTTAAGCTGCTTTCTCTTCTTTTTTTTTTTTTTTTTTTAATTATTAAAGTTCAGAATACTTGGAAGTTGTAAAGAGCACCCAGACAATGAATGAAGAAGAACTCCGAAGAGTCTCAGGAAATTATGATGCTGTTTACTTTCATCCGGTACGTGGGCATGGCCATTTATATAAGTGTTTGTACTGTTGCGTTAGAAGCCCATTTTTTATAGCTGGAATTAAAATAGCCAACTTTTTTTCTTTTGTTTAAATATACTTGTCGTTTTTTTCACGAGGTACTTATGTTTGTCAGTTAAAATTACTACACTGATACTTGTAACAGCTCCACAGCTTCTGCTCTCTAACCACACCACCCGATTGAAGTATAGTTCTTGATTTTAACTTAAACTAATAAAACTAAGGAGACTGATAGTTAAGGCCAACACTTTCCTCCCATAATTCTTCCCATTTTTGCCTGTGTATTGCTCATGCTTCAGAACAGTGCATGATATACACAAATATTTCTAGTAAAAGTCACACTTGAATTTCTATTGTCAAATTCTGCTCTCAGTTACATTCATGCAGCTCCAACTTCACTAGGGAGGGAACACTTCTTCAAATAATTTGTTATAGTGATGCAAAACATGTCAGTTATATTTAGTTTAAACCAGCTGGTGGGTGGCTGATGATGATAATGAGATTTTTTTTTTCTTAGAATACTTACCGCTGTGCTAAACTAGCAGTAGGAGCAACTTTGCAACTGGTGGACTCTGTGATGTCAGGAAAAGTGTGCAATGGAATGGCATTAGTAAGGTAATGAAGTACTTGGGAGTTATGTTAAGGGGTACTGGCAGCAGGAGTCAAACATGGGACCTCTTGAGCTAAATATATGAGCCTCTACTGCCTGAGCTAAAAGATAGGTCTCAGCCATGGCTGTAGCAGGGTCATCAATCTGTAGCTGGCCTAGCGACCACTAGAGGGGGACAGAGTGCCACTCTAACCAGAAAGGGGTTACATTACTTTTCAGCCAAAGTTCATTCATAGTGAGTAACGATGTCAAGCTTTGTTTCAGGCCTCCAGGTCATCACAGCCAGCGAAATGCAGCCAATGGATTCTGTGTGTTTAATAATGTTGCCATTGCAGCTCAGTATGCCAAAAGAAGATACGGTCTCCAGAGGTTAGTGTATATTTGTCTCTGGGGTAGGTTTTCAAAGGCACAAATGTCAGTTAGGTGCCTAACTTCCACTGAAAGTCCATAGGCGTTCGGCACCAAATTGCTTTTGTGCCTTTAACAATCTTCTCCTCTATCTGTTACTTACTATCCTCTTGACTTGGTTCGCTGTGGTTCTTCTAGTGAATATTTCCTTTTGATTCATGCAGAATTCTTATTGTTGACTGGGATGTGCACCATGGACAAGGAATTCAATATGTATTTGAAGAGGATCCCAGGTTTGTAAATTTTTTTTTGCATGTCCAGTTGGTTTATTTTTGGTCTCCTCTCTGTAGAATAAAACCCTTCTTACTTTGAAAATGGAAATTCCTACAAAATGACTCTCATTCTTTTAGGTACTTCATTCTCTTTGAAACTGTATTTATTTATTCTCATTTGTCAAACAAAGCGAAACAAACCTTTAAACCTAATTAAAAGTAATTTGTAAGTCTACTCTAGAAAAACTGACACAATATGAGCCCCGTAGCTACCTTTGTTTGCTGATAGAAAGCTCTCTCTGCACCACTATCCAAATATTCAGTGAACAGTTGGTCTAAACAAATGTGTTCTATGCTGTTTTCTGAAAGCTAAAAACTTTGAGCCCATCAGCAAAACCCCTCTTTCGAAAATTCTTTTTCTCTGGCCCTAGACGAGTCTATGCCAGAAACTTACAGCAGAAGTGCCCTAGTTGAATTTGACTGTTGTGCTAGACTATACTGAGCTTTTCAAGTAAGTGGGTGCCAGTTTGTTCAGAGATATTAGTGGAGAGAAAGATGAGGAATATTTTCTACTTAAGGCCTATTTTCATGCTTTCTGTGAAATGAGCCAGAGAGGGTCAGATGTGAAAAGATCCTTCATACCTTTTGTTTCAGTTAGGTTTGTTTATTCTTTCTTTCAGTGTTCTCTATTACTCCTGGCATCGCTATGAACATCAGCAGTTCTGGCCCTTGCTCAGAGAATCTGATTATGATGCTGTTGGTCAGGGAAAAGGAAAAGGATTCAATTTAAATGTACCTTGGAATAAGGTAAATGTTGCTTGATAGCATAACAGTGGAAATTCAGTAACTTTGTCATGCATTCAGAGCAATGTTGTCTTAGCAGTTTTAGAAGTAATACTTTTTATGAGAAACGCATTGACTTGATTACTTGGCAGAGTTCACACATTCTGGTGAATGGAATCTCTGCGGAGAAAATGAGTTCCAGTGTGATGATTTAAACAATCTATCACCAATTCACACATTCCCCTTCCTTTACCTGTGTGTTATTTAGTTAGGCCCCAGTACAGAACAGCATTTGAGCACATGATGAAATCCATCCCTCTTCAGCAAAGAACTTAAGCATGTGCTTAAGACCCATTGAAATTGGATGCTTACATACTTTGCTGAATAGGGATGGATGGCTGTACTGGGGCCTTAAAAGCTAAGGCTCCAGCTTTGTATTCTGTTCCTCTTGTTTAACCGTTGCTCCTGGCTTTCCCTAAAATCTTGAAGGAACTGAGACCTGGATCCACAAAGGGACTTAAGCATTGCAATGTTGAGCACTGCAATGCTTAACTTTTAGGCACCTTGAAAACCACAAAGCCTGAGTTAGGATTCTAGCCCCTTTGTACAACACTTAGAGAGAGAGAGAGGCACCTGAGAATGGGATCCATAAAAGCCAGCACTTTAGGCGGGCCAATGGGAGATGCTGACAAGAGGGGGATGTCCTAAGTCCCTCCGCTCTTATAGAGTTAGGCACCTAAGTCCAGCCTGCAGCGAGGCACCTGTCTCTGCTTGTGGAAACCCTTTTCCTGGAGTCAGGTGACTTAGGTGCCTAAACTATTTCGTAGGGCCTGTCTCACTCCACACAAGATGGCAGGGAAGGGAAGAGGAGGAAAGCTCCCTAATAACCTTTAGCCCTGTGATTATCCCTTTTCAAATCCCTTCTCTACATCAGGTGGAGGAAGGAATTGAACCAGGGTCTCCCACATCCCAGGTGAGTGCTCCAACCACTGGGCTAAAGATTATCGTCCTCACTGCCTATTTTGTTAGTGTTAGGCATGCTCTGAGCTTGCGTGCTGGACTCAGGTAAGATAAGCATTCCTCCATCTATCTTCTCCTGGTTTGAGCATCGGGCTGGGGCTTAGCCATGAGATAGGCATCCAGATGCCTGTCTTAGGCAGCAGTGTGCATGCTTAGAGGCAGAAACTTACCTGCCTACGGGACTTTTACAGCAAAAGTTTAGGTACTGAGTGAATTTAGGTACCTGTGGGGTTAGGTGGCAGCCAGGTGGGGGTTTTGCAGATTGCAGTGGTGCCTAAAACTGGGACATAGGCATCTGTCATGGGATTCTGGATACAATCCAGACCAGTGAGCGGTTGTGTCACCATTTTCCCTGAAACCCTGCATGCCTTACAGTGCTTTGCTGCTGTAGCTCCCAGCCTGGGATGTTCACAACCTACAAACATGCAGCCTACAAGCATGCAGGTCACACCCTGAAGTGTCTGTGCGCTAGACAGTCCTGGTTCAGCAGCTCTGACCCCAGCAGCCTGTCTATAGCCCCACTGTGTCTTCCACCAGCCTTGGTTACAACCAGCAAGGTGACCCCAACACACTCCCAATCCCAAATTGCAGAGCACACAGGCTTTGAGAAAATGTCCAGTCCTCACCTGTTTCAGAGTAGCAGGATAGTGCAGAGAAATAATAAATTTCATTTGTTTCTCTAAAGACACACAAGCAGATCATAGCTTATTAACTTAACTTGAGTAAATGCAGCTTTCCCTTTAAACACAGCACTGAATTGGTTTATAGTAAAAAATAAAACAAATTAATTAACAACAAGACATCGGTTCAGTGATGCCAAGTAGAAGGAATACACCTAGAAAGGGCTACAAGCAAATAAAAGTGAAAAACACACATCTAAAACTCAATCTAGCAAGGTATAAGCTTTGTTCAAGATGGTTTCTCACCTACATTCAGTTTCCAGAGACTTCAACTTCTCCTTGGTTGAAGGACCCATCTTTCTCAGCTTGCAAGAACTCTGTTCCCTTGTGTCCATCTAGTGATGGATGCCGAAGATGGCTTCTATCTTTGCTTATATCTTCCAAAGTTCAGTGACTTTGTTTCAAGAGGCGGGATGATCTCATGCTGTTTTCCCCTTCCTGTGGGCTTCCCACCTCCCTGCATGTAAACGGGCTTCCATTGTTTTGATTCCACATGCTTAATTTACAGGAGAATAGTTTACAGGTAAATAGTTGCATTTTATCCTGTCTGGGAGGGAACCTGTTTCACCTTGTTTGGCCACAGACTTTAAAGCATAATATCATTTATGTATCCATATTTCCTCATATAGTGTTAGTAAATACCTTTCCCAATTATATTAATCACCAGTGTGTCATTAGCTTCCAGAAAAGACCTCTGTACGCTGTATACAATATTACAGTCTTATAAAACTCAGTTGATTCAGTTGCTTATCACTTGAGGTTCGCCACCCTGTGCTTATAGACCATTAAAACTTTGAAACAGATTCTTCTGAGGGTACCCCTCAAAGTAAAGTTTATTCAAGCTGTGAGGAAATCACCATGGAATCTGGTGATGAAGGAAGCTCTGTGTTCTTTTCTCCTCTCTTCCCCCACTTGTTAGCTTTGTTACCTAATATTTAAAAGTGGACCGTCATTGTCTTTAACTGAATACTGGGCTGGTCAGAGAATCAAATACACATTGCTTTGTGTAAGTCATTCCTGTTTACCAGCTCCCCTGACATACCTGATTTCAACACACTTTAGTCATAATTCTACCGTATATCCATAACTCTTAATATACACTGCATACATATATCACACAAGAATATAAATAGTGAGTTATTAATTTTTAAATTATACAACACAAGGCATATTTTGTACAAAGAATATTACAGTAGTGTGCAGGGTGTGAATACAGGCATACTTAAGATTACAGCACCTAAAATCTTTTGTGGATCTGGCCCCTAGAAAATAAACACGTTACTTTCTCAGAAAAAAGAGCTGCTTCATATCTCATGCATTGGTTTTGCAGGTTGGAATGGGAAATTCAGATTATCTAGCTGCATTTTTCCATGTGTTGCTTCCAGTGGCTTTTGAGGTAATGTTTTTGTTCTGATTTTTGAATAAAAATAATAAAAAAAGAACCTTTTTTTAAATACTAAATACTTTTTAAAGTGGTGTTTTTATAAATATCTGTAGGTATAGGAATGCTGTATGCATTTGAAATGCAGCCGGTCCATTGTTTCTACTGAAAGGAGTGGCTGAATGATTGATGCCTGACTAGTGAAATATTGAAATGAGTTAGGATTTTATTTTTACATATTCAATATAAAAGGCTGTAATGAAAACAATACAAAGGCTAAGTCTTTACTCAGGAAAATTGTTTATTCATGTGTGTAGTCCAGTTGACAGGACTGGGCTCAGGGATTGCAAAAATGCCATATAACATATCTTTGTTTTATCTTAGTTTGTTCCAGAACTTATTCTGGTCTCTTCTGGATATGATTCAGGAATTGGTGACCCGGAGGTAAGCAATTTTACAGGATTTTGCATCTTTTCTCATTCATAATTTTATTTTAAAAGTATATTTATATTTTAAATGTCCTAATTGTCCAGCTACTGATAGATAGATTTTCACTTTGACCAAGAATAAAACCTCATGTTTCAGGCCTGAAACTAATCTTGAACTTTTAGGAATTAGGCTGAGACATTTATGGGTTGGTGGGGGGAGGTACAGATTTTTCCACATATTGCACATTTGTCTGAAATATCTGGTGCTGGAACCAGGATACTGGGCTACGTGGACCATGGGTGATCCACTATAGCAGTTCTTATGTTACCAGCTTTGTTGACCAAGGCTTCTATTTCTTTCTAACATTTTCCTGGTTTTTAGGGTCAGATGAATGCTACTCCAGAGTGTTTTGCCCACCTTACACATTTCCTAATGCAGTTAGCTAATGGAAGGCTGTGTGCAGTTCTAGAGGTAAAGCTTTAAACGTGTCATTTTTTTGTACATTTTGGAGGGGAGGGTCTCTGTATAAGAGCCTCACCCTAGCCTGAAACTAGAAATAAAAAGCTCAGCAAAATAAATTCTTTCCCTATGCATGTGAAACTTTACTAGAATGTCTTTTTTGAGAACCAGGAATGCAAGAATGGTTAAGATTTTACAGTGCTCTTGTGAGTGTGTAGAAAAGCTGCATCTCTTTTAAACTAACATTTTGTAGTCTACACTTTTGATGGAGAGAGAATTTATATGATGATTTTATATTCGGATTTAAAAAAATAAAGCTTTCAATGTGGGTTCATAGTGCTTGTGCACAGCAACTGGAGTGCTACTCCGAACCATATCAGATCCATTAAGAACAAGGCTGCATTATGGACATTTTTGCAAGTCCATCATCTGGAGTACTGTGTCCAGTTTTGGGCCCCACACTACAAGAAGGATGTGGAAAAATTGGAAAACATCCAGCGGAGGGCAACAAAAATGATTAGGGGACTGGAACACATGACTTATGAGGAGAGGCTGAGGGAACTGGGATTGTTTAGTCTGCGGAAGAGAAGAATGAGGGGGGATTTGATAGCTGCTTTCAACTACCTGAAAGGGGGTTCCAAAGAGGATGGATCTACATTGTTCTCAGTGGTAGCTGATGACAGAACAAGGAGTAATGGTCTCAAGTTGCAGTGGAGGAGGTTTAGGTTGGATATTAGGAAAAACTTTTTCACTAGGAGGGTGGTGAAACATTGGAATGCGTTACCTAGGGAGGTGGTGGAATCTCCTTCCTTAGAAACTTTTAAGGTCAGGCTTGACAAAGCCCTGGCTGGGATGATTTAGTTGGGGATTGGTCCTGCTTTGAGCAGGGGGTTGGACTAGATGACCTCCCGAGGTCCCTTCCAACCCTGATATTCTGTGATTCTATGATACATTGGTCTTTTACCATTCTATACCTGTCAATGGATGAATAGTGGATTTCAGTCTCCAGAGGTGTCAGTGTTGCAACCTTTGAGCACTAAGGTGTATATCAGAATAGATACTTGCAGATGCAAATGAGTTTAATAGAGATGAAAGCATCATGGGTGAGATCCTCACCCCCCCCATTCTGACCCTTTTATGTTGGGTAAGAGGGCCGGAGCAGTATAAAGGGGCCCTAAAATTCCTTGTTCCAGCTGGGTGAGGAGTCCCCTTGTGAAAGCACTCTTGGTTCCTGCGAGGTGGGAGGGTCCCAGAGCTCAGGCTAAACATCTACACTGCAATTAAACAGCCCCTTAGCCTGAGCCCTGTGAGCCTGAGGCAAGGGCCAGCCATGGGTTTTTAATTGCAGTGTAGACGTACCTTTAGTGGCTCAGTACGGAATCTCACCCCAAGTTTCCCAATTTTTTATTTTATTTTATTTTATTTTATTTTATTTTTGGTAAGATCATAACTGATTTCCAGTAATGCAGTCAAACCATATTATGTTCATTGGTGTCATTTCACAATGACGTATTTTAACAAGTTGCTTCTGACTTAGTGTTTTCAGACTGAAACAGAAACTGTAGCTGACTATTTATTTCCATGGCACTAGCCATTAGATCCTACTTTCCATTTAGCTAACATGCAGGCATATTTCAAAAGGTGGATGTAGAATATTTTTAAATGAAAAAATATACTTTCTACAAGCACGTTTTACAGATAGTTTATTTAGTATGTATTTGTTCTTTGCATTGCACAAAACATAGTTTAATTTTCCTAGGGTGGATACCATTTGAAGTCATTGTCTGAATCAGTCTGCATGACTGTAAAAACTTTGCTTAGAGACCCTCTCCCCCAGATCTCTGGAGAAATGGCACCGTGCTTAAGGTATGGATCAAGAAATATTTTGTTTCATGCTATATGTTGTCTGTTCTTCTTGTTTATGGAAGACGCTGATTGTACATTGAACTGGAGCTATTGGAGTGTGAGCTAGAAGTCGAGTCACATGGGCGTTTCATACTATTTTTTCTACTTTTATCATCAAGCCTAAAAGTGTAAAGAAAACTACCTTAAAACCTGAATGTGGGAAACAGAACATTTCATTAAAAATGCTACAATTTCCAGAAAATAATTAAAGTGCTCATTCCTTACATTTTTAATCCTGATGCTCAAAAATATTAAACAATATTATGATATTGATAAATGCAAATTAAGAAGTCAGGCCCCAGTTCAGAAAGATACATAAGCACATGCCTAGCCTTAAGCACATGAATAGTTCCATCAATGGGACAGTTAAGCATGTGCTTATAATACCTTGCTGAATCAGGGCTTTAATATGCTGCTACAATGCATTATTTTTCTGACTCTGATCACTCCCACTTCAAAATGATCCATGTATTTCTGGTTTTGTTTTCCTTTTCTGAGATTATTTCCAATTAAGATTAAAATGTGAAAGAACTCAGGAGGGGAATTTTTTTTACTATCTCTATCCTTAAGCCTCGTTTCTCTATAGACATCCACCTCAGTCAAAGCTGAACTCCTAATGCCGTGACAGCCAGTGGGGGTGAGCTATGAATGCACACAACATCTTGTCATGAATCTAGATTGTAATATCTTTGGGGGCAGCGACTCTCTGTTTACTTACTGTTTGTATGACACCCAGTCAAGGGCGCTGGAACAGGGGGGACCAGGGGCTGCATCACTTAAAAGTGGGAGGGCTGTGCCCTTCCACTTTTTACTGACTGTAAGGGCAAGTGACGGGGAGGGGGCAGAGAGGAGCTAGTGGGAGGTGGGGCCTAGGGGGAAGAGGCGGTGTGGGGGCAAGGCCTTTGGGGAAGGGATGGTGAGAGGGCAGGGGCTTGGGGAGAAGGGGCGACGCAAGGGCAGAGGCTCGCGGGGAAGGGGTGGGGCCACAGTTCAGGTGCCAGTGGCCCCCCCACTTCTGTCGCCTTTTGACCCAGCACAGTAGGGCCCTGGTCCCTGGATGAGGCTTGTAGATGCTACTGTAATGTATTTAATAATAATATGGAAAAAGACCTATTGCTTCCAACACAATGAAATAGCAAAGGATATATCACTGTTTTCTTAGGTCCCAAAACTGTGTTGCATCTGCTCCTTGTGCCTGCACAGAGCCCCACTGATTTCAAGAGGGCTCCACAAGTGTATGCATGGATAGATGTGATTGCAGGATTGGTGTCTTAATCTGCTGAAGCAATGGAAAGATGCAAGACAATCGGTGAAATCCTGGCCTCATTGAAGTCAGTGGCAGTTTTGCCACTGACATCTTGAGGGCCAGGATTTCACTCACCATTGTAAAGGTGTATACGCTTCTAAGGTACTGAAAGATATGGAAAGCAGTGTGTTCATGTAATGAACACTAAACTGTATTATACTGTTCAGCCTCTAGGTTGCACTGTGTGAGAAATACCTTATTCAAGCTAACCTCACCCATACCTGCGGGCAGAGCATTAAAGGATGGTATAGTGAGCACATCTGGTGTCTCTCTTGCTCACAAACAAGCTCTGTACTCAGTCGATAGCTGATACAGGACTACAACACTACACATTCTCTTTCATTTTCTGTGGCTGACACTTGCAAGTAATCATTCCAAGTAACATGCCCTTCTCTTTGTTTTTCTAGCAAAGACTTCAGAAACGGAGTCTTATGTTCAGCTTGGCAACCTTCCCTATATTTTCATCTGAACTGATGATGCTAATCACTTATCTTTTGTAGTGCTGTTGAGTCTATACAAAATGTGAGAGCTGCACATAAACCATACTGGAAATGTCTGATGTATGAAGGTAATTGGTCTTCTGTTTCTTTTTGCTAATGTGATTGATAAATGTGATACATACTTGAACTCCAGAAAAGATTTATAATTAATATCCATAGGTTCAAATAACCTACCTACTTCATGGAAGTATTGTGAGGGATCACGATTCAGGGCCAAATTCTTTGCTGGTGTAATTTGGCATAGCTCATAAGAACATAAAAATGGCCACTTGGGGTCAAACCAATGGTCTATCTAGTTCAATATTCTGTCTTCCAATGGTGGCCAATGCCAGATGCTTCAGTGGGAATGGACAAAACAGGGCACTTCTCAAGTGATCCATCCCTTGTCGTCCAGTCCCAACATCTGGCAGTCAGAAGCTTAGGGACGCCCTAAGCATGGAGTTGCATCCTTGACCATCTTGGCTAATAGCCATTGATGGACCTATCCTCCATGAACTTATCTAATTCTTTTTTGAACCTTGTTATAGTTGTGGCCTTCACAACATCCTGTTTCACAGGTTGACTGTACGTTGTATGAAAAAGTACTTTCATTTATTTGTTTTTTAAACTGATGCTTATTAATTTCATTGGATGACCCCTTATTCTTGTGTTATGTGAAGGGGTAAATAACACTCCCTTGCTCACTTTCTCCACACCAGTTATGATTTTATAGACCTCTATCACATCCCCCATGTAGTCGTCTCTTTTCCAAGCTGAACAGTCCCAGTCTTATTAATCTCTCCTCATATGGATGCTGTTCCATACCCCTAATCATTTTTGTTGCCCTTCTCTGTACCTTTTCCAATTCCAATATATCTTTTTTGAGATGGGGTGATCAGAACTGTATTTAGTATTTAAGGTGGAGGTGTACCTTGGATTTATATAGTGACATTATGATATTTACTGTCTTATTAGTAAGGCTGCGAGTCTGTCATGGAGGTCATGGAAGTCATGGATTTCGTGACTTTCCGTGATCTCTGTGACTTCTGCAGCGGCCAGTGCTGGCTTAGGGGCTGCCCAATTTGGGCAGCCCCTGGGCCAGCAGCAGCAGTTCAGGGGTGTGGGAGGGGACTCAGGGTTAGGGGCAGGGGGTTGGGCAGTGTGTGTGTGGGTGCTTACCTCGGGGTGGGGGGCTCCCCGGTTCCCACTGGCATGGCCCTGCAGCTCCTAGGCAGTGGAAGGACCAGGGGGCTCCGTGTGCCACCCGTGCCCATAGGCCCCTGCCCCGCAGCTCCCATTGTCTGTGGTTCCCGGCCAATAGGAGCTGTGCAGCCGGAGCTGGTGGCAGGAGCAGCGTGCAAAGCTCCCATTGCTCCTCTGCCACCTAGGAGCTGCAGGGACATGCGGAGCCGGGTAGTGAGCCTCTGCCAGCCCCCTGCCCAAGTTTTAGTTAGGGGTATATAGTAAAAGTCATGAACAGGTCATGGGCTGTGAATTTTTGTTTACTGCCCATGACCTGTCCATGACTTTTACTAAAAATACCCAGGACTAAAACGTAGCCTTACTGATTAGCTATCCCTTTCCTAATGGTTCCTAACTTTCTGTTAGCCTTTTTGACTGTCGCTGCATATTGAGTGGATGTCTTCAGAGAACTATCCATAATGACTCCAAGATCTCTTTCTTGAGTGATAACATCAAATTTAGACCATATCATTTTGTATGTATAGTTGGGATTATGTTTTCAAATGTGCATTACTTTTCATTTATCAACATTTGAATTTCATCTACCATTTTGTTGCTCAATCACCCAGTTTTGTTCGATCCCTTTGTAATGCTTCTCAGTCAGTTTTGGACTTACAAAATTACTCAAGAAAGTTAAGTTATCATCTGCATGCTTTGTCACCTCACTGTTTACCCCTATTTCAAATAATTTATGAATATTTTGAACATTTATGAATATGTCCCAGTACAGATCCCTGGGGGATACCACTATTTACCTCTCTCTATTCTGAAAACTGACCATTTATTCCTTGCCAGAGTTTATGCTCCTTTCTACTTTTTGCTTCTAACTACCACTTTCACTCTGTTTTTTAGCCATGGTGGCACTTTTTGTTCATCTTACTATTTTTTTTTTAAATTTTGGGGTATACATTTAATTTGCGCCTCTATTACAGTGTTTTTTAAAGTTTACCTGCAGCTTTCAGTCATTTCACTCTTGTTACTGTTCCTTTTAATTTCCTCATTTTTGTGTAGTTCCCCTTTCTGAAGTTATATGTTACTGTGGTGGGCTTCTCTGGTATTTCCCCCCGCCCCGAAGGATGTTTAGTTTAATTATATTATGGTTACTATTACCAAGCGGTTCAACTATATTCACCTCTTGCACCAGATCCTGTGCTCCGCTTAGGACTAAATCAAGAATTGCCTCTCCCCTTGTGGGTTCCAGGGCTAGCTGCTCCAAGAAGGTCTAGAAAGTCTAGAAACTTTATCTCTGCATCCTGTCCTGTACCTAGTCAATATGGGGATAATTGAAATCCACCATTATTATTGAGTTTTCTATTTTTATAGCTCCACTGATTTACTTACTCCAGCTGAAAATCTGGTCCTCAGTGCCTCAAAAATGCTGTGACGTCCTTGGTTGGAAGTGCTAATATGTATGACAGGATGCACAATCAGTATTTGGTCCCCAGTGAGCAAAGGGTTAACATTTGGTCAGCTTCCTCCTCCCTTTGTATGCTTGCTCAGATTGGCTGCTTGAGAGTCAGAGGGGCAGAGGATGCTTTTGTGAAGGCTTGGCACCAGTGTCATAAGTCTGGGTTAAATCTCATGCTGAGGAATATTGTGTGTTCTTTTTCTGTTTGTTTGTTAATTTATTTTGCTTTCTTCTTACAACTACTAGTGATATTCCTTTGAGGCAAAAACCTTGCTAACTGCAACTGGTTTTCTTTCTGCTGCATCATTCCACCAATTCAGAATATAAAAGCGGTACATGTTCTGAAAAATATTCCTTCCATGTTGTTTGTTTCATTCCTTCTACTGTGGTCCATCCCAGCTAATGGTACACATTGTAGGTTTTTTTTCAAATTGAGGTTGTTGGGTAAAAGCATCATATTTAGGATTCTAATCTCTTGAGATTTACACAGATATTCCCAGTAATGTTTATGGCTTTTATTCAAGGATGAGCATACCTTTAGGCCCCAATCCTGCAAACACTTCCTGCAAACACTTATACAGGTGCATAACTTTATGTACATGAGTTGTTCTGATGAACTCAGTGCAGTTAATTCAGTTAAGCACCTGTAGGATTGGGGCATCAAAGAATACAGAACAATTTATTTGACACTGCAAATAAAAACTTTTAGAAACAGCTTTATTTGCTTATCTTTCATATTAACCAAAGGAAGGTTGAAGCCATATTATTATGAAAACAAGAATGCCAAATATCACTTCTGAAAATTACATATTTCTTTGTAGCATAAATATGTTGACATCCAGCACCTGAAAATATATATTTGCACCAGCCAGGCAAATGCACCCCTCTATGGTAAATAAATGCAATTACTGTACATGTTAATATATAACATTTTTAGGCCTAGGAATTACACTTGTGTTTTATGATACTTATGAACCCAAAAAATGCATTTTTTTTTTCCTAGAAGCAACTCCTTTACACAATCTCGTTACCAAGTCAAAACAGATGATGGAGGCTGAGCTAATTCAAACTAGTACACATCCCACAGCAAAGCAAGTGGTTGGGAAGACTAACAGTGATGAAGCTATCAAAATGGACAGGTTTTTGGAATCACACATGAAAAAAATTCTCTTTCCAGTACCTTCTGTTAAAACAGCAGCAGCAATTGTCTCTAAAGCTGATGCACATTTGCTACGAATATCTGTTCAAGTGGAGATGGAAATGAATGCACAAGAACTGAAAACTCTTGTCAGGTTGGTTTTATTTATGTGGCTGTCAGCTTAATGTTGCGGAGTGGGCATGGTATAGTGATTTGATCACAGGACTGGAAACCAGTGACTCTTGTCTTCTAATCCTAGTTCTGATACTAACTTTCTTTTTGGCCTTGGCTTCCTTAACCTCTGCCTCAGTTTCTCCATCGGCAAAATGAGGTAAATGATATATATCTCCCATGTTGGCAAAGCTCTTTGTAGAGCTTGTCAGAACATTTGTGACTAAAAGTAATTTAATCAAATATACTGGGTTTTTTTGTTTGTTTGTTTTTTTGTTTCCAAAACTAAAACATTTTGCAGAAACATACCGATTTCAATGAAGTTTGCAGTAGGAAGTTTTCTGAGGGCCAGGGCTCTCTGTTCACTTCCGACCAGAGAGAGGTAGAGGGAGACCTGAATTGAAAACCTGAGCTTTTCAATCCATAAACAACTGTTTCAACACAATTCTGTTTTGGAAAGTGTCCCAAAGGGTTTTGTGGAGTGAAAACAAAGTTCAAGATCTCAAATTGTCATGAAACAAAATTGTCATCCTCTGACCATCTCTAGTTCTTTGAGGACAAATGTGTAGCACTTACAAAATGCTTTAGAAACATTTATTAATTAACATTACTATACTATTCAGAATATAACAGATTATTATTCATAACCCAATTTTTAATTAGTTTTAAAAAACTTATTTTACAGTGCATTTGATGCAGAACTTGTGAAGGAAGAGAGAGCTTTACTCTCTCTTCAGAATGTGGTGGCTGTCCTCGATAAAATACTAAAGAAGAAGGTAATATTAACTGCCTATATTGTTTTTCTTCTGCTCTTAAATTGTTCTTCAGTGTTAGCTCAATATTAGTTATGTCTTTTCCTATCCTGCTAGTCTCCATCAGATTGTATCTGTGTTAAAATTGTGACTACTTACTAGAGTAAATGGGAAAGATGAGAGAAAATATATATGAACAGCAGCTTACTTCAGTAATTTTTTTGATTGTGTTTGATCAAGATTGTGCCCTGCCTTTATGTGAGCAGGGGCATATGAGGGAGCAAGAATCCCCCTTGTTCTGTAGGCCTACCCAGATCATTGCTCTGACTCTTAAGAGAGTGCAGAGGGCTGTGCACTTGATGCCTCATGCAAAACTGGGAGTGGAGAAGGTAGAGCCATGGCGATGCAAATGGAGTATGTTGCACCCCATAAAGGAGCGTCTCAGATTATTCCTTCCCCAGTGCACATTGGGAGTAAGTTTTCCTTTTGGTCCTACCATTAGGGCAGTGGAGTTACGCATCCTCCCTTATTATGGGTTGCATGTTAAATGTACAGCTTAGCCCTTTTATTATTATATCTGTTGATGTCTGAATAACAGTTTACTCAGAACTGATCTTTTCTCTCTGTTTAACTCTCCAGCGAAGCAATAATCCTCTGTTTTGTTTAAAACATCACAGTGTATTGCCATGAAAATTAATGTGGTACCCCAAATTCAGTGTGGTGATTTCACTGCAGGATCAAGAACTAAGGAAAGATGGGCTTTGAAGTATCAAGACTATATTTAAACACAACTGTTATCAACAATTAGCAGGAGTGACCAGAAGAATTACAAATAACAAGCGAAACATAAATGAGTTTGTATTTTGTCATTGTACAGTTGCAAACTTTCTCTCTGGATGAACATCTCATTCTAAAGTGCAGTACTTGTCAGAAAAGTAACTGTCAAAATGACCCCTTCGTACTCAACAGGTCTGCTTCCTGCTATTGATATTTAGAGTCATATTTGCAGATGTTGGTGGCAAAAGCAAGTTTTTTTTATGTCTGCTAACATTACCAACCCCACGCAGCTCTGGGAGAGGGAGCTGGATTGTACAACAGTCAAGAGAACTAATAACTAAATTGCAGTTGGAGAACCTTTACTGTTCAAAATCCAAAAAGTTCCCATTTTGACTTTCAGATTCTAGGCTGAGCTTCCCGTGCTGGGAATTGGGAAATCCTTGTTTTACTCCATATTTATGTAGCATCTGAAGACAAATTTAATCTTTGCAGGGGGTAGGTATTGTTCAGATAGGGAGATGGGAAGGTGAAGGGACTTGGCCAAGATCACAATGACAGTGACAGTTAGAACTCGGCACAGCCTGATTCCCAGACCAGTGTTTGTTCCTCTTGAGCAGTGCCTACTTGTAAACTGAGCAGATTTATCTGTAAGTCATTGAGTGACAATAAACATGGAACCCCATGGTGACATTTTTACAGAGTCACTTTTCAGCATAGAACAACGCTTTTAAATAGGTTGCCAAACAAAGCAACTATGTAGCATAACAACCAAACACATCCTCTTTGCAGGTAGTGGGCCACGAGGACTTTTACCAATCTTGTTAGGCTACATCATTAATGTTCCTTTCACACAGCTGTAGCTTTGTTTGCATTTATATATAATATATAGACAAAACCAGGTTCAACTGGTACAAATTAAAAAATGGTATGATATAGGATTTATTATGATTTATTAATACAAATTTTTATTTTTAGGTGTGCAATGGAATTGCAGAATCATCTCTGGCTTCTGTTTCTACAACCTTTGCACTAAAGCACTGCTTTGATTTTGGATTACAAAGGTGAGCTATGCTCATTGGATATGGTGCTCTCTTATAAAATTTGAAAATGTGATGCAAGTTCATAAACTACAATGGGCTGCCTTAAAAACATTTCATTTGCCTCTGTAATGGAACAACATCACCTCAATATGTGTAGCATTGCCTATACTAAATATAGGCAACCCTGTAAGTGTGACCATAAAGCTATCTAGTTATCAAAGGCAAAACTCAACATTTTAAGAGTGATTGTTAAATAACAGTTTTTCTAACTCTGTTTTTTGATTGCCTAAGTCCCCATTATTTTTATCAGCCTGTTGTTTTATTTGTGTTTTGTCCTGAACTGTCATGAACCCGTATGCTATCCCATTGTTTTTTATATTGCTAATAGGTCAAATTCAGAGAAGACCCAGAGTTGTTTATTATTTTTTCTGGATTGAATTCTCTTCCACACATGTAAACCCCCTTAGCCAAATGGCCACATTTTCAGATTTTCTCTTGTACTGATTACTTAATTGCACTGCATGTTTTTAAAAGTTAGAAACTTATAAATGTAAGTTGTGTGTGTTATATACACACACACACACACACAGACATAATTATTTTTTGTGTTCTGTAGAGTGCTCTGCATAGTTGTTGGAGACGTGGATCTTGAACTCGATTTAGATGATGGGTAAGACTTTCCATTCGTTTCAGGTGATTAAATCCCAGAGGATCATTTATAAATGATTCTAGGTGCACATATGTTTGAGGAAACTTGCATTAAATGACTACCCAAGTGCCCGACAAACATTAGTTGTTTAATGGAGTTGATACCTAATAAAGTTGGGGCAGAATTGTACTCAGTATGTTTAGGGATATTTTGGGATGGCCTCTAAAGACAGAAGGTTGCCTTATAAGGGTTGTCCCGGGTAGGTTTTGTTGTTGGTTTAAAGTATAATCCTTTTCGATATTATTGAAAATTGAGATTGAAATGTCAGGCTATTAAAAAAGGGATCTAAAAAGAGCAATATGTGTTCAAATGTATTGCTGTTAATCACAGATGCTTTATTTAAGTCACTAAGAGCCCAGTACAGGTGAATGTGATGGTGGGGAGAAGGCACAAAATATCTTTTGCATTCACATTCATGTGCCCCTGCAGAGGGGCCAGATACATTCCCAGTCCTTGTCTGAGGTAATGCCAGCTCCTGGCTAGAACAACAGTGAAACCAGCCTCAACAAAGGGTCAGACCATGGTCATGCCCTCTTGAACAACCAATAGAACTGGCACCATGATTAGGAACTGTATGATGCATGCTGTAAAAGGGTTAGCGGGGGGGGGGGTCATCTTGCCCATGCTCATGTAGAACCCTAGACTCAGTGGGACTCTGTTGTTCTCTAGATCTGTATTAGGAGAGGAAGAAGCAGGACTGGGCAGATAGCAAGGAGAGGGCATGCATACATCATTTCCCACCCAACTCTGCAGTTTATCTACAAAATGGCTATATTATCTTTTCCATGGGGGTCTCTCCATGGCTAGGACCCCTCTTTGAGGGGGTTCCCTAGCCAGCCATGGGGAATGGAAAGCTACCAGGGGCACAGAACGGCTGCAGAGACACAAGACCTCCCTGCTGCTGGCCCCAGTCCACAACTCTTCCTCCAGGATCCATGTGGGTCACAGGGGACACAAGATTTCCTCCATCTGAGTCACCTCCAGTGGGTGTTACCATGGGGGCTGGAGGCTTTCTTGGCAATCCCAGCAGAGCAATGGTTCAGATTCTCGAAGGTATTTAGACTTCCACTGAAATCAATGGTTGAAATTCAGTTGATTTCAGTGGAAGCTAGGAACCTAAGTATCTTTGAGGATCTGGGCTAATATGACTACACATGCTCATCACAGAGCTGTGCCTTGAAGACACAGTCTATTCCAAAATGTATACAAAATACCATGTAGGACTTGAATTTGCTAAACGGTATCAAACTATCTCAGTATTAGAACCTAACATGGAAGGCAAGTTTCTTGTTGTTTGTACAGATGTAGGCATATTGTGTGTGTACAGCACATAGCACAATGGGGTCCTAATAAATAATAATGCTGTGTAGAGGTTTGTGGGGCAAGCCAATTGTGACATTAGACTCAAACTTTACATGATCTTGATGGTTCCCCTCGCCCACTCACTCCTGTAATAGATCCCTAACCTCTGGCTGAGTTACTGAAGTCCTCAAATCAGAGTTTAAAGACTTCAAGATTACAGAGAATTCACTATTTACACTAGTTTAAACCTGCAAGTGACCCGGGCCCCATGCTGCAGAGGAAGGCGAAAAACCCCCAGGGTCTCTGCCAATCTGACCTAGGGGAAAATTCCTTCCTGACCCCAAATATGGCAAAGACCCACCAGGCAGATCCATGGGAAAAAATTCTCTGTAGTAGCTCAGAGCCCTCCCCATCTAGTGTCCTGTCTCTGGCCATTGGGGATTTTTGCTACTGGCGGTCACCAGTGGGCCACATGCCATCATAGGCAGTCCCATCATGTCATCCCTTCCATACATTTATCAAGCTCAGTCTTGAAGTCAGTTTGGTTTTTTATCCCACTGCTCCCCTTGGAAGACTGTTCCACAACTTCTCTCCTCTGATGGTTAGAAACCTTTGCCTAATTTTGAGCCTAAACTTATTGATGGTCAGTTTATATGCATTTGTTCTTATGTCCACATTGGGGCTTAACTTAAATAATTCTTCCCCCTCCCTGGTATTTATCCCTCTGATGTATTTATAGAGAGCAATCAAATCTCCCCTTAGCCTTCTTTTGGTTAGGCTAAACAAGCCACGCTCTTTGAGTCTCCTCTTATAAAGTAGGTTTTCCATTCCTTGGATTATCCTAGTAGCCCTCCTCTGTACCTGTTTCAATTTGAATTCATCTTTCTTAAACCCCGGAGACCTGAATTGCACAAAGTATTCCAGATGAAGTCTCAACAATGCCTTATACACCTCTACCCCGATATAACATGGTCCTCGGGAGACAAAAAAAAAAATCTCACCGCGTTATAGGTGAAACTGCGTTATATTGAACTTGCTTTGGGCCCCCCTTTCCTTGTTCCCTGTCCCCTGACTGCTCCGACCCCTCTCCACACCCCCTGCCCCATGACAGGCACTCACCGGCAGCAGCAGGAAGCGGAGCAACACGGCCCCAGCCCGCTCCACTCCGCCACCTCCCAGCCACAGCGCTCCGCTTCCCACCACCGGTGAGTACAGAGGGCGTCCTTTCCCCAACCTCCCCTCACTCATCGGTGGCGGGAAGCGTTGGGGAAAGGACGCCCCCTGTACTCACCTGCGGCAGGAAGTGGAGCACCGCGGCTGGGAGCTGGTGGAGTAGAGCAGGCTGGGGCCGGGCTGCTCCACTTCCCACCGCTGGTGAGTGCGGGGGGGGTCCCTTCCCCCTCCCCCGAGCGACATGGCTGGGGACGGGGTGAGGGAAGTGGAGCGGGCTGCCCCTGGCTAATCCCCCGGGCCACTCTGGGACTGCGGGGCCCCCAAAAGTGCCCCCTCCAGCCCCTTCCTCCCAGACCCTGGGGGGTGGGGAGGAGCCCCTGACCACCCCCAAGACCCTCTGCCCTTTATCCAACCCCTCGGCCCCAGCCCGGCCCCCTTAACATGCTGCTTAGAGCAGCATGTCGGAGCTTTACCGCATTGTATGCGAACCCCCATTATATCGGGTCGCGTTATATCTGGGTAGAGGTGTATAATGATACTATCACGTCCCTGTTTCTACTGGAAATACCTCACCTGATGCATCCTAGGACTGCATTAGCCTTTTTCACAGCCACATCAAACTCATGGTTCGTAGTCATCTTGTGATCAACCAATACATCCAGGTCTTTCTCCTCTTCTGTCACTTCCAACTGGTAAGTCCCCAGTTTATAGCAGAAATTCTTGTTAGTCCCTAAATACATGATCTTGCACTTTGCACTATTAAATTTTATCCTGTTTCTATTACTCCAGTTTACAAGGTCATCCATATCTTCTTTTAGGATATTCTGGTCCTCCTCCATATTGGCAATATCTCCCAACTTTGTGTCATCCACAAATTTTATTAGCTCACACTCACTTTTTGTTCCAAGGTCAGTCATAAAAAGATTAAATAAGATTGGTCCGAAAACCAATCCCTGAGGAACTCCACTAGTAACCTCCCTCAAGCCTGACAGTTCACTTGTCAATATGAACAGTTGTAGTCCCCCCCTTAAACCAGTTCCTTATCCACCTTTCAATGCTCATATGAATCCCCATCTTCTCCAATTTAACTAATTTCCCATGTGGAACTGTATCAAATGTCTTACTGAAATCCAAGTAGATTAGATCTACTGCATTTCCTTTGTCTAAAAAAATCAGTTATCTTTTCAAAGAAGGAGATCTGGTTGGTCTGGCACAATCCACCTTTTGTAAAACTATAATGTATTTTATCCCAGTTACCGTTCACCTCTGTCCTTAATTACTTTCTCTTTCAAAATTTGTTCCAAAGACCTTGCATACAATTAAGGTTAAACTAACAGGTCTGTAGTGTCCGGGATCACTTTCCCCCCTTTCTTAAAAATAGGAACTATATTAGCAATTCTCTAGTCATAGGGTACAACCCCCGAGTTTACAGATTCATTAAAAATCCTTGTTATTGGACTTGCAATTTCATGTGCCAGCTCCTTTGATATTCTTGGATGGAGGTTATCCGTGCTCCCTGATTTAGTCCCATTAAGATGTATGAGTTTGACTTCCACCTCAGATGCGGTAATTTCTACCTCCACATTCTCATTGCCATTAGCCACTCTGCCACTACCCCTAAGCTCTTCATTACCCTTATTAAAAACTGAGGCAAACTATTTGTTTAGGTGTTGGGCTAGGCCTAGATAATATTTACTCTCCACCCCCATCCTCAGTGTTTAGCAGTCCCACTTCTACTTTCCTTCTTATTTATCTGGCTATAGAACCTTTTACTGTTGGTTTTAATTTCCTTTGCAAGATCCAACTCTGCTTGGCTTTTGGGAATTCTCACTTTATCCCTACACTTCCTTACCTCCAAGAGGCTAGCTTTCCTTGCTGATCCCTCCCCTCTTCCATTCCTTGTGGGCTTTTCCGCTTTCTCTTCATCACCTGTTTTGTGATGCTTGCTCATCCAGCTTGCTCTGCCACTCTTCCCTACAAATGTTTTCCCCTTACTAGGGATGCAGGCTGCAGATAGTTCCTGCAACTATAACTTAAAGTAATTCCAAGCCTCCTTCATCTTCAGATCCTTGAGTTCTTCAGTTCAGTCCATCTCCCTCACTAATTCCCTTAATTGTTTAAAGTTAGTTCTTGAAATCAAGGGACCTTGTTGCAGATCTATTTTTGTTTATCCTTGCATTTAAACTGAACTAGCTCATGATCATTGAAACCAAGGCTGCCCTCTACAACCAGTTCTTCTATGAGGTCCTCACTACTCGTGAATACCAAATCTAAAATGGCATCACCTCTTGTTGCTTCAGCGACTAGCTGGAGAAGAAATCAGTCAGCTATCACATCCAGGAAAATCTGGGCCCTACTATTATTGGTAGCACTTGTCCTCCAATCTATATTTGGGAAGTTAAAAGTCTCCCATAATCGCACAGTTTCCAGTACTATTTATTTCATTAAAAACATTAAAGAGGTTCATATCCATATCCAAATTGGATCCTGGTGGTCTGTAGCACACCCCAAGCACTATGTCAGGGGAACTTCTAGAAGCTTTCTTCCCCAAAGTGATTTTGGCACAGACAGACTCTTATCTTATCCATTCCATCACTTCTAATTTCTTTACGTCTATCTTATCACTAATATACAATGCTACTCTACCACCTTTGCCTTTTATTTGTCTTTCCTGAACAGCACATACTCTTCAATACCTGTACTCCAGTCCATGTCTACGATTCCACCATGTTTCTGTTATCCCTATAATATCTGGTTTCACTTCCTGCACCAATAGTTCTAGTTCCTCCATTTTGTTACCCGGGATCCCCGCATTGGTGTACAAACGTCTTAATTGTTGCTGCTTGGCTTCCCCGACATTCCTTGCCCAATTTGGGTACAGTCATTCTACTGCCAGTATCACCACTATTCTTCCTCTTAATGTACATTGTTGTACCCACTGCTGTTCCTTTCTCCATTCCTGTATCCTTTCTTACTTGATTTTCCTCCCACTCAATGTTAAAATCAAGTGTGGAAATTACATGAGCATCTCCCCTAAGTTCCTAGTTTAAAGCTCTTTTAATGAGTTGTGCCGACCTCCATCCTAGAAGTCTGTTTTCCTCCCTACTCAGGTGGAGTCCATCCCGCAAGAACTGTCGTCTGTCCATGAATGCCTCCCAGTGGTCAGCCATCCCAAAGCCCTCCTTATAGCACCACTTCCTGAGCCATCTGTTGATCATCAGAATCTTGTCTCACCTTCATTCTCCTCCTCTAGTAATAGGCAGAATCCCACTGAAGATCACCTGAGCCTCCATTTCCTTAAGCTTCTTCCCCAGCTTGGCATAGTCTCCCAATTTTGGTACTGTGAAAGTAGTTATTTCTTTATTGCATACTATGAAAATGTGCTTGCTAATCATATGTGGGGCTGGGGGGAAGAAGAGTCAAATGGACAATTCTGTATTGAAGGCCAACTTTACATATCAATATCCTATTTCTCCAGCTCCTCTTTCCACTAAAAGTGGCTTGACCATTATTTTCCTAAAAACTTTAATACAAAAAATTTACTTTATTGAGATTTCAGTTTTAACTGGTATTGACCTTTTTTAATCTTACTTTTCACAATTTAAACAAGGGACTACAATGATTCAGAAGTGTTTGCTGCTGAGATAAATTTGAGATCAAATTTATATAAGGGGCCACGAATATCGTCCAAAGAATAATTTTTAATATCCACTTTCACTAATTTCACTAGTATTATTTATTATCTCATTAGAAGTTGTTGATGAAATAGTGAAATGTATTTTTATCTACAGAAAAATACTTTTGATGAACATTTGCCAGAAACAACAAACTGAAAAGACCAACTCCAAATATCATATTTCTCTGAACTGGAAAGAGGTACATTAAAAAATTCTGGAAACCAAATAAGATAAAGGACTATTTCTTTTTTTTTTTTTTTAATTAAGTTAGAACAGAATCAAGTATATTTACTAGTTCGTAAAACTGAACGTAGTGTCTAAGATTATCAATTTGATTCAAGTTTTTACTAATGAAATTGGGGGGGAAATTTCAAAGATACAAATGGGAGTTAGACATCTAACTGCCATTGGGCCTTTAAAAATCTCCCCTTTTTATTTTTTTTTCTCCATTTTGTGTATAGTGCATCTTAGGCACCAAAGTTGTGACAGCTTGAAGAAGGTTAAAATGGCCTCTGACACTAGTCCTGGAGGGGTGGAGTTGTAATGAAAGGGGAGATGAATAATGCATGATGCGTAATTAATACAAATAATGATTCATATGAAAATAGGAACACTACATGGGATCAGACAAGTATCCTGTTTCCAACAGTGATCTATTCTAGAAGTATTTTATAGTTGTTCTCCTTTATTTCTGTGTTTTGTTTATTTTTTAATAAAATCTCTGTTTTTTGGTACATACAGGGATTTTGGAGTTTCACATAAATGTTAAATTGTTTTCTGTTTCTTGTTAAAGGATGCTGAAAGAAACAATTTCTTTTGTGCTGTACTTGGATTCATTCTTCCTGTAGCGTATAGCTATCAACCTGACTTAATGTTAATAGTCATTGGACCAAACAGGAGCCTTGGTGTAAATGGGATTTCTCTGCTTACTTGTTTACTGCAAGGATTAGCTGAGTCTCGAATTCTTGTGGTAATTCAGGTAAGAAGTGGTGCTAATCTTGATTACTCTAAAATCCTTTTAGCTGAGAAAGAGAAACTATTCTATTTAAGCACCATTGTCTTGAGTAGAAGTAGCAGTAGGCTGTCAGCATCCTCATTTATCAGAGCCTCACCAGAATACACCGTGCTGGGTGATATTCAATTTTATTTGGCTAATTCACTTTAAAATAACAAAAACAAAACATAGTTTTTTTTAAAAAATATTGCTATGTAAAAGAAGCCTATATAATGGTAGGAGCGTGTGTCTGGCCTAGTCCAAGTTACTAACGGTCATATTTGTAAAGGTAGTTAGATGCCTAAAGATGCAGATAAGTGCCGACTGGAATTTTCAAAATCACCTGTGCATTGAAATCATTGGGGGTTAGGCACTAAGCTATTGTTGAAAATCTCGCTGGGCACCTGGTCTGTAAGTATCCAAATACCTTTACAAATGTGGCTCTTACTTTCTCTACTCCAGATGTGTAAAACTGGAATAATACTGCTTTACTTACCACAAAGGTGTTATGCACTTTAACACTTTTTAAGATAATTACATAGAAGGTGCTATTATAAATACAAAGTAATAGCAGAATTATGTAGCAGGAAAGAAGCAAAAAAGTGGAAAATGTAAGTTACCATGAATCCATTTACAGACTTACTGACAAGTACTTATGTGGGGTAAATGTACCATTTATTTATTGTTTTAATGTAATGAAATACATAAAATGGAATCTCTTTCCTGGAAACTGCCCCACTTAGGGACATGTTATTTCTCAAGATGTCAATTAAGTAATCTTACCATACTTTATTCTACATTTCTCTAGAATTTTCTTTGAATTTACTGTGCTATGATATTTAAATTTTGTGAACTAAATCTGTACATTGTGTGATACAGCATGGCCAGAGAGCAGCAGGAGAGTGTAAGAAGGGAGCCTTATTCCCTGTAGAGGGAAGAAAGTTTGCTATAGATTAATTAAAGCACCTGAAGCCAGTCACCTGATTTAAAAAAAAAAAAAACCCTGCTTCAATCAGACAGGAGGAGGAGTTGAAGCAGAGTGGATTGGGATTGGAGCAGAGAGCAGTTTGGAGGGAAGCAGAGGAGAGTTTGGAGAAGTGCTGCAGTGGGCTAAGAAGACCAAGACCCTAGTAAAGGGACACCTGGTTTGTGCAGAGGGCGGGCAGGAAGCCCCACAAGCTGAAGGGCAGGAGAGGAAAGTAGTCCAGGGGAAGGAACCGCTAGTTCAAGTGGTTTACCGCTATCCCTAGGGCCTGTGGGCTGGGACCTGGAGTAGAAGGTGGGCCCGGGTCCCTCCCTCTCCGCTCCCCTTCTCTAGGACACTAATGGGGCAGTTAATATCCCAGTTCAGGGGCAAGAAACGTTGCCCTGAACACCGACCCCCCCCCCCCCGCCCCCCAAGAAAAAGCAGAAGACCCATCATTGTAGTGCCAGCAATTTGCCACAATTGATATACAGTATACTGAAATATTTGTACACACTAACTAGGAGCATTCAGCTGGGAAGAATTATTGGGAGTCTGAAGGGTAGGCTGAGAGATGAAAGAGGAGCTTGGATGGACATCTGAGCCTCTAATGAATGACTGAAACAGATTTATATTAACACTTAGCGGGTAGTACCTATAATAAAAATGTGGAGATTTTATATAGTATGCTTGGCTTCTTAGAAGAACTAAAATCCATGTTATCCCTTTTCAATGAAATTCAATAACATGATTGAAGAATGAAAATAAGTGGCATGCTCTTCACCACTAGTCACAATGACCACAGAAAATGCTTTCAGTGACTTTACAACATTGATTTAAACTGTTAAAAGATTCTAGAAAATTTTTATAATGTCATTACTGGTCAAAGCAAAATAAATCACTGTTTATTAGTGATGGAAAATTCAGTGATCTATGAAGTAAATAAGACCTATTTTTCTCCATTTTTCCATCTTTAATTCTGTGCTGTTTCTTTTGTCTCATAAAAGAGTAACTGAGAGGTCATTTGTATTTGAGATAAATTAGTTTTATAGGAGTTCACAGTAGGAATTCCTTCGTTATCTGCTTCAGCTCCTCCATTGGTAGTACTTTCAGACTTTGAAAACTGAAAGTTACTCCATTATTACTACTGATACTGCCAACTTCATTACAATAGGTTATAAAATATTGCATTCTTTTGCTGAAACAAATAAAAGTTTGCTTCACCACTATATATATATACATATATATATAATATTTTTTTTTTAAATAGGACACAGAAATAAAACTAGTGCAAAGTGTGGCCAAAGCCTTATCAGGTGTTCCTGTACCTGACTTTGGAGCCTATGCACCTGCTTCCCAAGAAAATGTACTTGAAATAAAACGATTAAGAAACCAACTTCAACAGGAATGGAAAATGCTTCGATGTTCAGGTAAGTAATCTGTTTGTAGTTCCGCTTCTTGGTACAGTTAGCATGTTTCTGAAAAGGCTATAAACTTCCTAAGGGTTCAGTTGTGTACCATTAAAGTCAATGGGAGTTTTTCCATTGACTTGAACGGGAGCAGGATCGAGCCCTTAAATGCCTGGTGAGATCTGTCTTCCTGGGGTTCCCATCACTGAAGTAAGAAAGCACTGAATTCAGTACCACTGTGGCTGCATAGAACATGGAATGCAGCCACTTCAAGTACTTAACGTTAAGCACTCACATTGAAAAGTAGTTTTCGGATCAAAATATTGTATATTCAGTGAACAATTCAGAGGCACACAAGCTCTGAATCTGTTAATCTTTTCAGAATGTGGCTCAGTCTTCTATCACTTATTCACTTGCCTACTATTCTCGCATGAGTAGTCCCACTGAACTTCATAGGGTCTACTCATGTACTCAGAGTTAAGCACATATATAAGTATTTGCAGAATCAGGGTCTGGGTTGGTACAGGACTCTGATTTTAGCAGGGAAATAGGCTTTCAAACGTCTGTATCCAGAAAGCTTCCTCTTAGCCAATACATGTATGTTAGGGATAGGGCACACCATAATAACATTGTGTTATATCCAGCAAGTGGGTGATTATGTTAACACTTTTGCTTATTTATGTCAAGACAGAGAGATCCCACAATTATCTGCAGAGTAAAACGTAGCTTTTGGCAGTAGTGAATATAAAACCTGCCACAAGCAAGATACATGAATATTTGTCTTGGTACAAGCTTAGGAAGTGCCTTCCCACCTATTGGTACCTGGAATGTGGTAAACCAGAGATAAGGAAAGGTACAGAACAACAAGTTAAGAAACTGGTATGAACTGGTGGGTTGGATCTTAGGTAACATATAAAGTGCTTTAACTTGTAAAAAGCCATGACATAAAGGTAGTTTTGGGGAAATATCTTTTGAAGTGCACTTACTGGGTAAGGTGAATATGCTGTGAGATAAAAATTGCTTCCTGAAATGTCTTTTGCATATTATACAATCTCTTGCTTTAGGCAGTAAACTGGCTGAGCTTGGTTATTTGGTCTCTTGAATATTTTTAATATGGAACCCAACTGTAGTCAACCAATTGGCTATATACTTTAAACACTCTCTACTATATAACTTCTTGTTTTGGAAGGGAGGGGAAAGGGAACAAGTTTAGACAAACAAAATTAAAAATGGGGATACAAATGCCCTCCACCCCCGCCACACGCATACACTCAAAAAAAACCTGCAGCTGTTTGTAGAAGTAGGTTGAGATCATCTGACCAGATCCTATAGACGGTAAAAATGTAATCTGGATTTTTGGGATTCTGCTGTGTAGCTTGACTAATAATTGCGCTTTTATTTTTTCTCTTTATAGTAAGGGACTGGATTTCTGGAAGCTGAGGTCACTTGACTACCTTTGGTCTCCATCATTTAACACATTTCATCATGACCGAAGGAAAAAGTGTGTTGTCACTTTTGGTTGTTTTCTTTTAAATCAATGAACAAAGATTATCAAGATATGGCCACAGCAAGAGCCATTCAGTTGTTTTACGACTATTAAATATTTTTGTTCAAAAGAGCCACATTTTCAGCTAAGAGCTCTTGCTGTGTGTCCGCAAAAGCATTCATGTATCAAGTTGTGCATGCAAAACCTGCATTTGCTTGTAACTGCCATAGGTGTATCTTTTCATGCATAGAATCATAGATGTGTAGAAGTGGAAGGGACCTTGAGAGGTCATCTAGTCCAGTCTCCTGCACTCAAGGCAGGACTAAGTATTATCTCGACAAGGGGTAGTCAGTAGGTGGACCGTGGGCCAAATCTGGATCGCCAGATGCTTTTGAGCATACCCCGAAATCTTTTTATGTACATATTATTTTATTTTATTTTCTCTGGAGTCTGGACCCTGACTATATCTTGACCAAGAAATTTGGACCCGGACAAAAAATAATTGACTACCCCAATCTAGACCATCCCTGACAGGTTTTTGTCTAACCTGCTCTTAAAAACCTCCAATGAGAGAGATTCCACATGAATGGTCCTATTTAACTCAATGAGACTGCTCATGTGTATAAGTGTTTGCAGGATTGGGCCTATGTGATTTATGAGTGCAAAGATGGGTTTTGCACATGCAGTAAGCTGAGTGTATATGAATTGTGAAGCTGATTGGAAACTTGGGCCCAAGAGGAGAGCAAGGAGAAAGTGAGTGGTCATAATACAATAATTGAGGAGTTTTCTGAATTACTCCAAAGTATGAACAAATAGTCTGCACTGCCTTCCAGCAACATGCATCAGACACATTTAATTCTGAATTAAACTTTTAATTGACAGTCCTCCAGACTTCTTTTATCATCCACTAATCTCCTATTGCAAGCTTCCATCTTACTTTCCATGGACTAGATGCTGGTACCCAGGTTGAATTGCAAAATAATTTCACTTAGGTCAATGGGACTACTCATGGAGTAAGGTTATCATAACCTGACCATATGTTAGTAGTCACCATTCCCTACAACTCCCCCCCACACAAACATAGCCACACTTTCTCTTGTTTCTTAATTTTTTTTGATCAACAGCTATCTGCCTAGCTATTTCCAGGAAAGAATTTTAAAAGAAAAACACTTGGGGGCATATTATATTTTGAAAATATGCATCTGGTGTTAATGTTTAATATCCTGGCATATACAGCATTCTTTTAATCTTTATATTACTTTATTCAATTTATTAAGGCAAGGAGCCAGAAACTCCTGAGTTATCTTCCCTTTGTTTGTGGCTTCTTCTGTGGCTTTTGATAGTCCTCTGGCCAGTCTCTGCCTCAGTTTCTCCAGCTGTAAAATGTAATAGTCCTCCCCTCCCAGGATTAAATAGTTCATTTCTGTGAAGTGCTTTGTAGCTGAAAAGCACAATATAAGCACTAAGCAGTATTATTAAATGGAGTGGTTTGAATAGCTAACACTGAAGTAGGATCTGTTTTGTTTCTTTTGGGATATTTACATAGGTGGTAGCTAGGTGAGCTGAGAAGTGTTTTGATTTGTTGATGTACTTCATTTTGTATGACAGATTTCTATAGTAGGAGGGATGAGCTGGAGTGCCAGTGAGAAGCGCAGTCAGGAGAGTAACAAATACTTTCCTCATGGATTGTATTTTCTAAATGGACAACTAAACTGATTCTCAATTACTGGGGGACAATCTCCACTCATTGACCTATTTTTGCTTTCCACAACCAAATCTATGCACAACTTTTCATGAGTGATGTACCCGAGTATTCGGACTCTAGATTTTAACAATACAGTTGAGATGATATTCACCTAAATCTGGGTTATTGCTGATCATGTACTCTATGTATCATATGACTTTTAAAAAAAACCCTAATTTTGTATTTGTGGATAATCTAAGCACTATACCCAGATGTACAGACACTCTTCTCCCAACCTATGTGTTATATAACTTTTTTTAACATTAGCTTTAATAAAAATTGTCAATCTATTGGTGCTGTTAAGGCTCAGCAAGGATTGACTAGGCATAGAGACTGGACTGGAACCTACTCTGCAGTTCATGCAGATGCACCTATGCTAGGTGCAATCTAACTAGGTTGCTAAAATGAGCAGTGAGGACACACCAATGCAAGTACATACCCAGTGGGGCCAGGTGGGCTTGTACAGCCTGTACTGAAGCCCATGCCACCATGTCCTCACTGCTATTTTAGCTATATTACAGCTAGTGCTGGTACATTTACATGAGCTGCAAATTACCCCCCTGGATATCAATGTAGATGTAGCCTTAGAAGCAGTCCGTCCAGGTCAGGCTTGAAGCACTGCTCTGCAAGTGTTGTACATGTTCAGTGGACTTTTCAGGCCAGCCTCTTTCATGAGCAGAAAGTTCCCCATACAACAAAGTTTAAAAATAAAAAAAAATAATAAAAAAAAAAGGCAGGGAGTGTTGCAGTGCTAGAGTAATATGCCCTCCCTAATGTAACTAAAATTAATGTATAGATTCTGAAGCCAGAAGGGACCACTGAGATTATGTAGTCTGACCCCAGCACACACACATAACGAGGGCACAAAATAATCCCTGTTTTGAACTAAAGTGTATTTTTTAGAAAAACATGCAATCTTGATTTTAAGATTTCCAATGATGGAGAATCCACTACAATCTTTGGTAAATTGTTCCAATTATTAATTACCCTCACTATTAAAAATTTACATTTTATTTCTAGTGAAGGCCTAGGGCACTGGGATTAATAGCTTTGTTGCTTCTGAACACTCCAGGAATGTTTTGGCAGAATACACCTGCTGTGTTGTTAAATGTGGCTACCAACCTTGCATTCCACTGTTTTCAATGGAATGCTAATGGGCAAACCCCTGCATAGCAGGGAACAATCAGCTACAACAGTAGTGCTTCTTGATCAGCGTTGGTGGGGAATTAGTCCCAGATACAGCATTGTTTTTGCTTATTATTTTGTTGCTTTTAAATGCATGTTCTGCTAGGGATGTCATTTACCATATGAATTCTCTTGGTATACCCAGCAACTTTCTACATGAATTCCAAGGTTTGAATACTGTAAATTCTTTGTAGCTAGCTCATATTGAAACATGCATAATTTTAAAAGTACTTTATTCACAGGGACTTTATGTTCTTCACTCTCCCAACTAATACTGGAAATTAGTAGGGTCTGTAAATGTTAAATGCAAGATGTAATTAAAAGAAGAAATATCATATTTAAAAATAGAGCACTTTAACTACTAACATCAATTTTAAATGTTCCAAGCAATGGAGAGATTGTATATTTCCTGTATATAGGAATATTAATATTTTATTATGATAAAGCAAGATGAACAAGGTGAACATTTGAAAATGAATAAGAATAGCCTACTTGTTTATCTGGTGACATAGTTCAGTTCTCAGCTTCAAAAGTAATGCTTCTAGCACAATGAGATCAGAGTATTAATTCCAGGTTCTAATACAAAACAGTGTCTTTTTACTTATCTCTACCAAGTCCACTCCTGTCACTTTGATTGAAATAAATGGTAGATATCTTTATACGTGATCTTCATCCTTAAAACACATATACTTACATGCTTAACTTGCTCAAGTCAAAGGTAAAGTTATCAAAAGCATCTAAGATGAGCCATAGAAGGAGGAGCCTAGCCAGCCATGGGAGCCCCAGCAAGTTTGGTCCCTGCTAAGGAGAAGAGCCCCCAGAGATCCAGCTCTAGCTGTGTGTTATAGAAGTTTTGCCAAATCTGCAGCAGATTTTAGAAAACATTTTGGTCCAGTGCCTCAGCCTTTACTGAAAATTTCTGACTAGCTCTACTCATAAGTTACTTAGGCTCCTACATCCTATTTAAAGTCAGTGAGACTGAGGCTTCTAAGTGACTTTAGATGCTTTTGAAAATTTTACCTAAAGTGACTACTTGCACGCTTAAAATTTAAGCATATGCATGTGTTTGCAAGATTGGGGCCCATATGGGGATATATCACGTAACAGTACTTATGTCCTAAACAGTCTGAATATCACAACTTTAAATTGCAGTAGTATTCTATTAAGATAGGTCTTCTATGGCTATTCCTATTTTAGATTTTCTAGCTCATACTGACTTTTGACTTGAGGTGGGCAGGAAAAGGTTTTCCCATTCTGCAAGAATTTTTGAGATTTTGAAAATTTTTACTGTCCCAAATTGGGATGAAATGTGAACACCTCAAATTCTCATGAACCAAAACATTCAAATCAGGTGAAAAATTTGTTTTAAATTGGAAAATTGAATTTTTTGTGTCGGGGACATTTTGACAATTTCAAAACTAATTTTACCAACAGTGAAAAAAAATTTTGAATTTGTCTAAACCAACCCTTTCCTGCAAAATGTTTGTTTCAAATGATTAGCATTTTCTGATGGAAAAAACATTTTGTTGAAAAATTCCCAACAAGGTCTACTTTTGACCTGCCTTCATTAAATTGTAATATTCTATAGCCGATGCTTGAGTGACACCAAGATTGTAGTATTTTTAATATAAATTGAGGTTCTTGAGCTCTTGATCAAATTAAATGGAAGATTTTCCGGTATATTTTTTCAGTAGGATTACTTTGCAGGTAATGTCAGAAGATTGTTTCTAAGGTTGATATGTATTAGAAAGCCAACTATTATAATATACAATAAAATGATGGCATTCTTTGCTATAACTTTGTCTACACAAAAATATATTGGAAGAGTAAATGCTAAAAAGTGTGGTGCAACAATAGCAATCAGCCTAAAAATAAACTACCAACCTTAGTTTGAAAGGAAAATCCAATTTGGGGTATTGGTTTCAAATTATCAGTAAGGTGAACCAAAATGACAGACAGAGCTCTTCAAAGCACTTTACAGTAACTAGCGGTGGATATGAGAGGGGCACCTAAAAAGAGGCAGCGTAGTCTAAGGCAGGGTTCTCACCCTTTTTCTTTCTAACTATTAAAAACTCCACTACCCACCGGTGCCACAACAACTGTTTTTTCTGCGTATAAAAGCCAGGGCCAGAGTTAGGGGGTAGCAAGGAAGGCAGCTGACCGGGACCCCACATCATAGGGGGCAAGGTGAAGCTAAATTGCTCAGGCTTTGGCCCCGGTCCCAGGTGGTGGGGCTTGAGGGCCTAGACTGCAGTCCCACATGGCAGGATTTTGGCTTACTGCCCTGGGCCCTAGCGAGTCTAATGCCAGACATGTTTGGCAGACCCTCTGGAACTGCTCGTGGTCCCCCAGGAGGACCAAGACCCCTGGTTGAGAACCACTGGTCTAATGGATAAGCCTACTTCTGGGGGAATTCTGCACCAAAAAATTAAAAATTCTGCAACAAAAATTTTTAAAATTCTGTACACAATACTTTCAAATTCTGCATATTTTATTTGACAAAATAACAATATAATCACACCCATTTCAATTATTTTTCGTCATTTATTTCAAAATACCTGTCAGCAAGTATGTCTGTAACAATACAGACAACAGAAAAGATTCAGAATTTTTTTTGACAAATAGATTCCTTACTAGGCATATTAATACAGAACTCTGAGTAATAATTCATTTAAACTACAATACAGAACCATATTTCCCACACCCCCAGAAGCAGTGCAAAGGCTGGGAGGAGTCAGGGGTAATGAAGGAGCAAAATTTGGAGGGTTGGTGGGTGTGGATGGGAAAAGTATGGAACAGGTTTTTTGAGGGTGGGGGTTGGGAGGGACTGTTAGGGAGCTTCCCCCATGCAGACCCTGGCTGTCCCCTAGAGTCTCCCATTCAGTCAGGCACATGTGGCCCTGCATCCCCTCCCCATCCTCATGTGTGTTTGTGCCCCTACTCAGACACCCTCTGTCCCTATGTTGCTCTGCACTCCCTCCCCCATTACCATGTGGCCATGCACCTCCCTTCCCACTATGGCCCTATGCCTCCACTCTAATTCAGCCCCGGCCCCAGTCTGTCCTCCCCTACTAGCCCTCATGAGCCCCTGTCTGACCCCCGTCAGCACTCCACGCTGTCTCCCCATAACCGCCATCTCCTGACCTGGCCCGCTGCGTAGAAGCCTCTGCAGGCTCTTTCTCTTCCCTAGCTTGCTGGGAACTGTTGATTTGTTCTGTCACCCACTGGTGGGCAAAAGGCAGCACTGCAGAAGTTATTTTCTGCTAGGAGCTGCTGCTGCGTTCTGTCACCACAGTGTCCTCTGGTGGGCAAAAGGTGGAACTGCAGCAACTTTTCAGCAGAACCCTTCTTCTGCACAAAAAATTAAAATTATTCACAGCTAACTAATTATGCACATGTGCAGTGGCACAGAATTCCCCCAGGAGTAAAAAGGACTAGGAGCCAGAACTCATCACTTCTATTCCAAAGTGCTACAGTCTGTTGCCTTAATACTACTTAACATATACAGCATATCTCATCCAAGGATTTAAAAATATTTTACAAATATTCTTTACGCCTTGTATTCCCTGTACCATGACATAAATATCACTGTTCCCATTGTTCAGGTGGCAAAATTTGAAGCTCAGAGAGATTTAAGTGTCTTGCCAAAAGCTACAAAGTGAGTGAGTGGTAACACTATGATGAGAACTCAAGTTGCCTGACTGTCCCGTATCTAATCAATTGAGAGACTTAAACTGTGTCCCATGCAACTCACTTAATTCCTCTATTCCTATTTGTGTGTATATAAAACAGGGATAACTTATTTATCTTGTGCTTTGAAAACATAAAGCAATGTAAAATTATTATTATTATTGTTACTGGGGCAGATCCAAGAGCAGCACTACAAATAGACAAGTAAACATTTCTCCCTTCATCTTAGCTCTGCTGTCTCCAAAAGCCAGCAAAATCTTAGCTTGGAAGACCCAAACTGAACAGAGCAGGAGAAGCTTGTTAACGATGATGCTGAATTCAGTTTTTAGTGGACCAAAATATGGCAACCCTTGAACTACTGGCTAGTGTGATACATGAAAGCCCATGTTGTACATGAATGTGTTGCAGAGCTCCTCTTAAAACTAAGTTGCTCAAAGCCAAAGAAAATTCCCAGACACAAAATGTTGATCTGGAGTTAGTTGTACAATGTAACTGAAACTTAAGAGGAAAATACATTTGAGAATTAAGCATCCTTGGGGCTAAATCACTGTTATGAAAATGTTTAGAAAAATCATGTACACAGGTAGCACATACTATCGTTTTAATGTACATGCTCATTTTGTAGCTCAGAATCAAGTAACACATATACCTTGTTATAACTTGACACTTTTTTCACTGACAAATACACATAACAAAATGATTATTAAAGATGCAAGTCTTCTGAAGCACTTCTTTCACATATTTGTAGTAAAATCCCACCGGAATAAAATGTTAAAAGAATTCACTAAGATTGTATTCTTTTATTTCGGATTTGAACATACCATTTGGCTTTCACATTACTGAAAGAAACAGGAAAGTCACACAAAATGGCTTATCTTTTATTCCTGGTGTTTCAATGTCTGAAAGCCAGTAAATTCAAAACTGAGGTTACACTTTTTTTTTTTTTTTAAGGCATGGAAATGCAGAATGGAGGTACCCGGAACTACTTTACTTTTGTCTGCCCTTCTTTTGCCCTAAATCAAGACAATCATCTGTCTGCAGGTCAAGCAGTTTCAAAACTGTTCCACTGATCTGCCCTGACTATTGACAGAGGGAAGAGAGGAGTTTAAATAGTACTCGTGGAGGAATTCTGCACCACTGTATGCATGCAGAATTCACGTCCCGCTCAGATTTCTTTGCTTTCCTGCAAAAAAAAAAAAAAGAATTTCTAAAGGAGAAGCAAAGGGAAACTGCAAGAGTGGTCACACACCCCTCTTCAGCAGCCTGGCCACATCATTTCAGGCACCCAGAACAGCCAGCAGAGAGGTAAATCGCTGTGGGGGGAGGGGAAGCTGAGGATGCCCCAGCTGGTGGCTCCTACCCTGTACTGGGCTTAGCTGCTATTCCCAGCTGGGCTGGGGAGGACAAGACTTCCTCTTCCCCTGCAAGGAGTGATGGGGTTTGTGTGAGACCCACCCCCAGAAACCTCCCCTGGCTGCAGGAAGCTCTTCCCCCTTCCTGCCCCCATCACTCCTCAGCCATGGGAGGAGAGGTCACTGAGGATGGGGAGCTGCTCCCCCATCCACCCAACCCCTGTGTATCTGGACCCCCCATACCCATACTCCCCTGCTGAACCTCACCTCCCCCAGAACTCCCCGCATTCAAACTCCCACCCTGCCATGCCTCACCCCCTGCATCCGGAGCCCCTCTGCACCCAGACACTTCCCGCTGAGCCACAACCCCCTACACCCAGACCCCTATGTGCTGAACCCCATCCCCTGATGAGCCCCGGATCCCCTTCACCTGGATCCCCCACCGTATCCCATTGCTCCTGCACCCAGAACCCCACAACAAGCCCCTGTGCATTCAGCTCCTTCCTGCACGTGGGTCCCCCACTGAGCCATAGAGTAGCCAACTGTCTATTTGCCCAAATCCAAACACCCTTACCCCGCCCCTGCCACACCCCTCCCTGAGGCCATGGCCATGCCTTGCTTCTTCTCCAAGGCCCTGCCACCCACTCACTCCATCACGTCACTCGCTCTCTGCCACCCTCGCTCACTTTTAGGCAGGGGGTTGGGTGCGGGAGGGGGTGCAGGCTCGGGCCGAGGGGTTCGGAGTGCAGGAGGGGGCTCCAGGCTGAGCCTGGGGCAGAGCGTTGGGATGCAGGAGGCGGTACAGGATCTGGGAGGGAGTATGGATGCAGGAGGGGGCTCAGGGCTGGGGCAGGGGGTTGGGGTACAGGAGGGGGTGAGGGCTCTGTCTGGGCAACACTTACCTCAGGTGGCTCCCGGAAGCGACCAGCACGTCCAGCTCCTAAACTCAGAGGCAGCCAGGGAGCTCTGTGCGCTGCCCCTGCCTGCAGGCACCATCCCTGCAGCTCCCATTGGCTGCAGTTCCTGGCCAATGGGAGCTGCACCACTGGTGCTCAGGGCAGAGCCTCTGTGCCTAGGAACCAGAGGAATATGCTGGTTGCTTCCGGGACTGCGTGAAGCCAAGGTAGTTAGGGAGCCTGCGTTAGTCCCACTGTGCTGAGGACCGGACTTTTAGCGGCCTATTAAAATCTCCTGGATTGGTTTCAGTAGCCAACAGGAGATCGATTCTGATTCCGGGAGACTCCTGGCCAATCTGGAAGAGTTGGCAACCCTACTGAGCCGCCTGCATCCAGACTGCCCCATACAGAACCCTCTCCCCCACACTTGGATGCTGCTGGGCTGAGCCTGTCTACCCACACCTGGTGCAGAGGGGCAGGACCCTGGGGTGTTTCTGGGGCAGGCCTGGCCCTTGCACTGTGTCAGGGTTGGGTGTAGTCTCTGTGCCTGTGGGGGGTCCTGCAGGGTGATCTCCCATCTCCGTGCAGCCAGTGGCCTGTGCTCCCCACTGCCATGCTAGAGTAGGGTTGCCTGGTATACGGTTTTCAACCGGAAAGTCTGGCTGAATGTCCAGTTAGCACTGCTGACCGGACACTAAGTCTGGTTATCTGCAGTAACTGGCGTCTGGGGGTGAGTAACGTGGGGCGAGGATGCGGGGGAAGAGCAGCAGCTGCTAGAGCCTGAAGGAGCACCAAGGAACGGCTCCCTCCCGAGGAGAGAGGTACCGGTGAGTCCCGCTCCTCAGTGATGAGCTACCGAAATCTTAACAACCAGTTCCCTCCTCACCCCACGAGGAGGTTGTGGCCCGCCCCCACACCCCAGGACCCCTGTGCCCTGACTGCCCCCAGAACGGGGCAGGAGGGTCTCATGGGCCACCGTAGTGGGTGCCTACCCCACCCCTAAGAGCCAGAGGGACCTGCCGGGGGGCGAGGTGGGGAGTCCCGGTGGTGCTTACCTGGGGCGACTCCCAGAAAGCATCCAGCAGGTCCCTCTGGTTCTTAGGGGCAGGGTAGCGTAGCTAGTGGGGGAGCAGGGGAAGCGGCCGCTCCCCACACTGATCACGTCAAAAGTGGCAACTTAGGCACCGACTCCGTAGGTGCTCCGGGGCTGGAGTGCACCCACGGGGAAAATTTGGTGGGTGCAGAGCACCCACCGGCAGCTCCCTGCCCCGCGCCAGCCCCAGCTCACCTCCACTTCGCCTTCGCCTCCACCTCCTCGCCTGAACGTGCTGCCCCGCTCTGCTTCGCCGCCCCTCCTCCCCCCGCTTCCCATGAATCAGCTGTTCGCACGGGAAGCCTGAGGGCTGAGAAACAGGCGGCGACTTTGCGCTCAGGCCCAGGGAGGTGGAGGCGAGCTGGGGCGGGGAGTGGTTCCCCTGTGTGCTCACCCAGGTTACCTGCCGTGGCACGGGCGGCCCTCCTCGCGCCCCCCCCCCGCCCCAGCTCACCTCCATTCCGCCTCCACAGGCCTGAGCACGACTTGCTTCTCAGCCCCCCCAGGCTTCCAGCGCGAACAGCTGATTCGCGGGAAACCGGGGGCCGAGAAGCAAAGCGGGACGGCGCGTTCAGGGGAGCAGGTAGAGAGGAGGTGAGGTGATCTGGGCCAGGCGGGGAGCTGCTGGTGGTTGCCCTGCACCCACCAAATTTTCCCGTGGGTGCTCCAGCCCCGGAGCACCCACAGAGTCAGCACCAAAGGTGCCACTTTTGGCCGGCTGTTAAATTTAGAAGCCTCTTTAGAACCGGTTGTCCCACATTGGTTGTCCCATGACCGGTTCTAAAAGGGCTTCTAAATTTAACAACCGGTTCCAGCTCACCACTGCCTCTCCTCCACCCTGCCCCACTCACCCCTCTGCCCCCGGACCATGCCTGCCCCCACCCCCGTCCTGCCCCAGTCTCCCATCCAGTCCTGCAGCCCTGATCAACAGGCAGTGGGAGGGAGTCTGGGAGAGCAGGGGGCGGCCTCAAAAGAGGCGGAGCAAGGGGAGAGCCTGGTGCTCAGTATCCGGTTTTCACACACTGATGCCGGCCTCCCTCTGCTAGAACCTCCACATTTATTTATTGACAAATAACATTTGCAGAACCCTGCAGAATTTTAAAATAGCGTGGGCAGAAATTTTCTTTTGTCTGGTGCAGAATTCCCCCCGGACGGAGCAAACACCAGCTTGAGCTGGAACGGCCCTGTCAATGCAAAACCACCCCGCCTTTCGCAGCGACCTTCAATACGCCCCACAATTACCAGAAACCGCCCAACCCCAACAGGCGGCTTTACGAGCCCCTTCCCGCGCTGCCCCTTAACCCCTTCTTCTCTCCCTCCCAGTGCACTCGCTAGGCGAGCCCCGCCCCCTCTGCCGTCCCCTCCCCCTCCTGTGAGCCCCGCCCCGCAGCAGCCCCAGGCCCCTCTCCCGGTTCCTACGCCAGGAGCCGCGTCCCCCGCCCCTGCTTCCCCCACCCCTGGCTGCCGGGCTCCGTCGCTCTCCCGTGACGTCCCAATGGCGGCGCCGCACGCCGCGCTCTTGCTGGGCGCCGCAGCGCGGGGCCGGTGGCTGCTCTCGGGCTGGAGCGGCCGGTGGGCCCGCGGGAGCGCGCAGCCCTGAGAGGCGCCTGGGGCTGCTCAGCGCGGGGTAGGGGCAGGGGGATCTACCCCTGGGCATTGGGATGGGCGGCCCCAGGCCTGGCGGGAGGGGGCTGGGGGCTGTCCCGACTCTTGTGGGGGGGCTGGTGTGGGGGGACTGGGGGCTGCCGGCTGCCTCGGGTATTGTGGAGGGGCTGGGGGGGGGTCAACCCAGTCGGCGGGCGAGTACGGGCGTGCTCGGCTGGGACCGGTTACAGTCACTATATGTTTTGAAGGGGACGCGACTGGTGCAGATCTTTTGGTGGGAGCGATGGGGACAAGGTGGACTAGGCACTGCTGTTTTTACCTTTGTGTGCCCCTGGGGACAGGGTGGACTAGGCACTGCCCCTGCTTTTAGCAGCTCTTGACTACTTGCCCTGTCTACACTAGCACTCAAACTATTACTATCACCAGAATAATTTTGATCTCACACTCTTTTTACACTGTATTGTTTGAACTCCTAGTATAAATATAGCTGAGTTTGCAGCAGAAAGTTATTTTTGTTAATCAAGTTGTTAGTGGGAAATATCCTGAAAAGAGTTAGTATTGACAAGACACTTGGATGTGTTAGTGCTTGACAGTGAAACACTCCTCTACCGTGGTAACCTGTGTTCATTCAAGTACCAGGTAATCTGTGTTCGTTCATGTACCACGGCAGGCTTTTTATCTATGGTGTAACGTGTCCTCTTTATATAAAAAAAAAAGTGTGAGATCAAATGTGTGTGTGTGTATATGAAACAGAGGTTATGATGTAGCAGTTTGGCTTTATCAGTAACACTGCACATATTGGGCTAACTCTATTTTAAATGTAAGTACATTAACACATACTTCCAGAGGTTCTACATGTGTAATTAGTCACTAATGTCTCTTTTTTTTTTTCTTTGTATTTTCCAGATCTTGAAATGGAATCAAAGACCAAACATACAGTTATATTTGCAATGAATTGACTTTACCACTTATTTGTGTTGAAATGGAGAGCATTACACAGTTGTTTAGTGACTTGTGTGAAGCGCACATGACAGGTTTGTCATGGAAGGTCCATCTGGGCAGACAGAAGATCAGCAAGAAAAGGGCTAAGCAAAATCTAAAAAGGATTGCATATAATGCCCTGTTCATGAATCTTTTTCAGGAGGAGGCCCGTAAAGTGCAGTCAAACATTTCCAGACTTCCAGTGAAAAACAAAATTTTAATGCTGTCCTTCAACTTGAGAGTTGGCGGAATGGGCGCTCAAGCAGATAGGCTGGAGAAACTCGTGGAGGAACTGGAAACATCTGATTGCTTACCATTTACGGAAATTAATTCTATTCTGGATCTTCTAGTACAGCTTGTAGGAAGTGGTCCTCCTCAGCTTCTACCACAAAAAAAGGACTATTTTCTGAACAACAAGTATGTTGGGAGAAATGTTAAATATCAGGGTTATGATTATTATGATGTGAGTGTATTTGAAGCTGATATACAGACTTTAATTACAAATGAAGAGTATCAGTTTAATGACACAATTCAAAAGACAGTTCAGATAATGGAGGCTGCACCCGGCACTGGACTTCCTGCCATCGGATTATTTTCACAGAACTACCCTGTTGGTGACAAGTTTGAGAAGGAAACACGTGTCTCACTTTTTGGTGCTCTTGTCCATAGCCGTACATATGACATGGACATCAGGTTGGATCTGCCACCAGTACCTGACCATGCGGATTTGTCTGGACTTGCGATTAAAGTATGGTGTCAATTTATTTTCACTATACTTCAGAGTATATACATACTTCCAATATGCCTTTTTGAAACTTTTTTTTTAATAAACAGCCATTTCTTGTAGTACTATCAGCATTACAAAGGTGTGGATTTAAAACATTTGCTTACATCATTCCCTGCTCATAATATTTAATTTGCATGTGAGCATCCCTCTTTACATATCTGTTCTAGTATCCAGTTGACCGGTTGCAGGTTTTTTTAATTGGAGCCCTTCTTGAGATGGTTTTATGTAGCTCCCCACTACATGCAACCTTTCACTAAGCAAAGTTTCCACTATCTCTTTTTTGGTATCATTTTTCTCTTTCGTCCTGTATTGTTATATAGCACTGATAAGCACTGCAGAAGAAGCTAGATTAACAGATTTGATTTTTTTTTCTTTCTGTCGATGGGTATCTTTTGCTTTTTCTGTTTTTAATCTTTCTTTTTTCTTATTTTATTGTTGCCCTGGTAATTCTCCCATTTAATAGAGAAGGCTACATGCTACTTAGGGTGAAGTTGGTCCAGTAGCACAGGGGTAGCCAAGCTATGGCACGCATGCCAAAGGCATCACACAAGCTAATTTTCAGTGGCATTCCGGGGGGCTCTGCATTTTAATTTAATTTTAAATGAAGCTTCTTAAACATTTTAAAAACCTTATTTACTTTACATACAACAGTAGTTTAGTTACATATTAAAGACTTGTAGAAAGAGACCTTCTGAAAACGTTAAAATATATTACTGGCACGCGAAACCTTAAATTAGAGTGAATAAATGAAGACTCAGCACACCACTTCTGAAAGGTTGCTGACCCCTGCAGTAGCAGTTTCTTTTGCCTTGGATGTGTATGCTTTTGCTACTGAGCTGAGTTTGGTGGGAGCAGAGACATGGGCTAGCACAGTGGAGGGCAACCTGCAGCCCATCAGGGAAATCCGCTGGTGGGCTGCGAGACAGTTTGTTTACATTTGCGGGAAGCGGCAAGGGCTTCAGGGACGTGCTGGCCGCCGCTTCCCACAGCTCCCATTGGTCGGGAACAGCAAACCACGGCCACTGGGAGCTGCGGGCGGCTGTGCAAATGTAAACAAACTGTCTTGTGGACCACCAGCGGATTACCCTGAAGGGGCCGCAGGTTGCCCACCACTGGGGTAGCAGGTTGCTGCCTGAATCTGTAGCGCTATACACGGTAATTGCAGATTCAGCTTTCATTAGGGTTTATGACAGGAACATGGAAGGAAGGCTGGCATGCTTAAAGGAGCTGCATGCCACTTTACCTGTAGCTGTGGGTGCACGTTGTAGTTAAGGGGGTGAGTCAGATCCTGGGTCAAGGAAGCAACTCTTTTTCTTTACATGCCTGTACCCCTTCTCTCAGGTTGGAAAACACTGTATTAAATGTTCTTAGGAGCAAATCAATCAATTTGACCTATTACACAGACTTGGGGTATTACACTGCGCACCAAGCTCCCAACAAAGTCAGTGGAGTTCCATGGTTGGGATGTTTAGAGGCCCTGATCCTGCAAACCCGTGCCTGATTTTATGCACATGAGTAGTCCTAGTGAAAACAATGGAACTGGTCACGGACACTTTAATCACATGCATAAGAATTTGTGGGATCAGGGCCTTATTATAAGTCACTTATTTTGTGAAAAAGAAAAACAAAACAGGTTTATTGTTCTGGAGCATTATGTATTATTAGACATCTAGTTTCTGAACTGACGTTATATTCAGAGTAAAATATTTCCGCGTCTAATACTAACATTGTTAATATTTTAGTTTGATTATTCCATTGGCTACCAAAAAAAAAGGCTTGTCAGAAATTGAAGTGGATTTTATTGTTTTTGTTACAAATAGCAAAGTTTCGGTTTGTATAAATAATAAAGCCTGAGTATTTAAAATGAGTATCTTTGATTAATTGTTAAAGTGAGGCCAACAATTAAATGGCATTAGCGTAATATTCCTCAATAAATGTTGCATATATGTGTACAGTTTGAACTCTCATGGTTATTTACAGGTTCCTCAAAGTATAGATCAATCAGAAGATGAGGGATTCCAGTCAGCATCCAATCTGACTCCTGATTCACAATCGGAACCCAGCATGACTCCAGACATAGACCTCTGGGATGCCGTACTTACTTATGGACCCAGCAAACGAAGATGCTGGGAAAGAATTGGATGGTATGTGTCTGATGTTAAGATGAAAAAGAATTGTATGCTTATGTATGGTTTGTATGTATTTTAGTTGGAAGTGACCTTAATTAGAATAAACAAGCTAGGAATATACCATCTGATTTGGAACATGGGGTTCAATATCTTGAGGCTCCGAAGCTTATTTCTGTTCCCTCCGAGCTATGTTTTTGCCAGATAACAGTGTAGTGCTCTATGGCATTTTTCAAGCAGCGGGACAGTTTTCCTTGCTGCCATTTAGATTTTGAGTTTTTAGTGGCATGGACTGTGTCTTCATATGTGTGTGACCGAGACTAGCACATAGTGGGTGCTATCGTAATAGAAATCAATAACACTTTAGGTCGAGGGAGTATTTCTCATTTTATGAACAGCTATTCTTGTTCTAAGGGGGGAGGGGATTTGCATATGTTAATACAAGTAATTGGAGCTTATAGGATCCCATTTCCTCTTCAAAGCAATTAACAAACATTAACCGCAAGTTAGACAAAGTGTCCTCATTTTGCTGATGGGGAAACTGCAACATTTTCAGGGCTATGGAGGAAGCTGGTAACTCCAGTCCAGTGTTCATTCTGTTTGTGAACAGTTGACACAAATAATCTATCAATAGGAACTCTTGACATGTATATAATCCCCTTCACCCTATTGACTCATTTCAACCAATAAAATGGCATCATGCAAATTAACAGTAGCATGCTAATTAACAGTTTTAGTTGATTGGTTATGATGGTTGTCATTTTGTCAAATGACAGCATTTAAGAATGACTTGAGCTTTAACATGGCCTTGACTACCCAGTAACAATTATTAATGGTTGATATTTTTAATTTAGCTAATTTCAACCTATTTTCTTCAAATGGAGCCTTTGCACAAGGTTTTAGTATGAATTATATGGAAAATGTTAAGAGCCTGTTTTGTTCCATTATTCAGATCATTTGGGTGAAGAAAAAGACAGGGAATGCTGAATTTCAAAAAATGATTATTTTTAAAATATTTGCGCAAGGGAATATAAGGAAGTGCTTAATCCAGAAATTGATCTAGAATATTCACTTGTCCTGTGAAAAGCAATTATGCCAAGTCTTGAAACAAAATTCATTAATTACACTGGATAATAGACTAAACATTAGCTGGAATTACCTATCAGTACGTCCATAATAACTATGTACCCACTAAACCGCTGTGCTGTGGTGGCATTCACAAAACTGTGTAGTCTGGAGGGAGTATTGGTTAGAATGGTAAATATAGGTTTCCTTCTTGCATGAATAAGTAAAAACTTATTCTTTTAAACTTTAAACACTTTAAAAAGGTGTGTGTCATTTCCTAAATAAGAGCAAATGCTTATTTTGAGGTCATGTCCAAATAATACTTTTGGATGTCTATCTAAAGAAGAATTGGTGAGACAGCATTAATCATTTTTCCTTCCAAAGGGTGCATCATATTGTGAAAGGTCTAGGTTTCAGTATGTTATGTTTTCAACATGGGTAATGTGCACTTTTAAATTTAGGCAAAACATCAGTGATGTCTTAGCACATGTGTATGAACATGTAAGCTGAACCGGGGTGTGAGAGATTGCATATAGGAGGAAGTGGTTGCAGAGGCACTTAGGAAAATGAAAAAAGAAGAAAAGATTTGGGCAGGTGAAGTACCAGTGCATGTGATGAAGTCATTGGGAAGGGAAGGCATTAAGTATCTTAAAGTTTGTTCAGTTATATTCTTAAGAAAGAGAAAATGCTGGATGAATGGCATAGAAGATTAGTAGTGCCTATTTTTAAATATACAGGAGATATTACACTGTATGCTAATTATCACCCAGTTAAGCTGACATCACATGTTCTGAAAGTATGAGTGAAGATAATTGAAAAGTGTCTGCATGGAGTAGTTGAGATTTGGAAGGGACAGTATGGCTTCATGCCTAGAAGGAGCAGAACTGATGCCATATTTGCACTACAAATCCTCATGGAAGAGTTCAGAGAAAAGAGATGGCAATTGGGTATGGTCTTTGTGGACCCATAGAAGGTGTATGATCATGTACCACGAGAACTATTTTGGATTTTGTAATGGAGAGGTGTCCCAGAATGGTATGTCCATCTTATCGAAGATATGTACGATGGAGTGACTACCGTAGTCAAAACTAAATGGGGCTACGTTAGAGAATTTCCTGTAAGTATTGGCCTACATCAGGGATCAGCACTGAACCTCTTTTTGTTTGCAGTTATCATGGATGTGGAAAGTGAGAATAAACAAAGAACTGCTTTGGAAAATGCTGTTCATTGGTGACCTAGTGATATGTGCAGAAGATTGTGAGATCTTGCAAGTCAATTTTCAATAGTAGCAACATAGTTTTGAGCAGGCAGGACTTAAAGTGAACATTGGTTAGACTGTGGCTATGATAATTGAGGGAGAAGGACTCTCCATAAAGGAAATCACAGGCAGAAAGCTTAGAAGAGTGAAATAGTTTAAATACTAGGATCAGTGGTTGCAGATGATGGTGTCCTCCTGAGTGATATCCAGCATAATATTAAAGCTGTGTGATGCAAATGGCAGGAGCAGATCCCAGTTCTCTGTGACAAAACGATGCCAGTAAAGTTAAAAGATAGACTGTATAAAACTGTAATTCGATACATCTTAATGCATGGAACAGAGACTTGATCAGTCGCAAGAAATCAATATGCTTAGAGCCCTTCGCGGATACAAAATTTGTATCTGCATTCGATCCGCAATCTGCAAAAATGATCCGTGGATAAAAAGTGGATATCCGCAAATTTGCAGGGCTCTAAATAGGCTCTTCACCATGGAAATGAAGATGTTGACAGAAGCGTGGACGCTCCATGATAGAAAGTGAAATGAGGTTGTAAAGGACCTAAGGCAGGATGCTCCAATTGAACACAAGTTGAGGGAGGCAAGGCTCTGTTGGTATGGGCATATCAGTGGAGATTAGAGAGTTCTATCATCAGCAGAGCTCTTGCAATTGTTGTGGATGGAAGATGACCAAGGAGGAGACAAAGACTCAGTATGTGGACCAGATATCAGCAGAGTACAGTGAGCCCAATCTGTACAAGAGCCTGGCATACAGTCATGAGTTTTGAAAGAAGGCTATAAAAGTTGCTGACCCCGAATAGGCAAGTGGAATGAGAGGAGGAGGAGGAGAAGTGCCGTTTTCACTCATATGTTTTGTTTTAACCCAGTAGTTCTCAACCTGTGGTCTGCAGATCCCTAGGGGTCTGCAGACGATGTCTAGGATTTCCAAAGGGGTTTGTACCTCCATCTGAAATTTTTTTAGAGGACTGCAAATGAAAAAAGGTTGAGAACCACTGTTTTAAAACCACTTACAAAGATCCTGGGCAAACTTATAAGAAAGTATCCATTCCAACTCCAGTTCTAAATTGTGCACAGATATGAAAGACATAATTAAAAGATGCATCCTAGAATACTGGAAAAATCTAGTTCCTTTGCTGTATAAGATATGCTGACTTGTGAATGAACTTGTGCTTAAGTGTTGTGGGGCCAGGTCATGTGTGATTGTTTTCTAATGGCTTCTCAATGCCATTTAGCAATAGTGATTTTTATAATTAAGTTATTACTGGAAGCTGTGGGTAATATATGAACAGTATTTTGAATGTTTTGTCTCTGTGTTTAGATTTCAGATTCTTTTATGCAGGGACATGCCTTTCTGTTTGTTCTGTAAATTCTCTAGAACACATCTGGTGCCATAAAAATTACCGTAATTAAGAATGGGTTGGTAGTGGAGAGATTTTTAGGTTGTAGTTCAAAATTGGCTCTTGGCAGTTGCCTAGCGTTTTTAACACTTGCGCTGCAGAACTTCACTTACTATTTTAACAAAAGTTATTTGTAACTTCAGCAGTTAATTTGTGTAGGTAATTTTGTGTAAGCAGTGGTAGTCTTCTTCCCTTCCTCTTTGGGAACCCACCCTGGTCTTTTCACTCTTCCTGTCAGGAGCTGGTGCAGACAGGATCTTGGGGTCAAATACATCTATCGCTTTCTTCAAGAATGCAATTTCCTGCATGCTTTTGACAGTTGTCCACACAGCCTCCTTATGCAAATGTTGCATTGTAGATAATCTACGAGGGTAAAACATTTTTAATGACTGTGTAAAGTTCTGAAATGTCTTTATTTTAAAGGAAAGCAGTTGATTTATTCTTGGCTTGTATTTTTTCTGACACAGCCCACCTGGTAAAAAAGAGGAACCATATCTTACTGAAGCTGGAAGAGAAGCTTTTGACAATTTTTATAGGCTTCGAGAAGGGGAATTAGAACTATTTAGCAATACCATTCTCCAGCTTCCACAACTTGTGCTAATGAAAGAATTTGAACTGGTTAAAGATGTTTTGAATGTCCTTATTGGTGTGGTATCTGCTACATTTTCACTTAATCAGGTATGAAAAACTTTTCTAAGAATGATCATGTTCAGTCACATCAGATTTCATGATTTTTGGTAGAGATTTTTGCAAGAGAAATAATTTTTTTGCATTTGAAGTTTTGTGATTCCTATTAGTATAACTTAAAATAATCAGAGAACTCTTTTACTGCAGTTTAAATGTCCAAAACAGTCTCCGGAGATCTGTACAAGAAAACATGTGAGGAAGTAAATTAATGGATTCCACGAATGCCTTAAAGTGATTAAAATAATGTATAGAGAACTGTTTGATTAAAAGATTAAGTAACAAGAATTTTTATATACACTTTATATAATTATGATTTAATTTTCCTCCTAAAATTGTGCTACCTTTTATATCTGTTAATCTTTTTGTCTCAGGTATTTAACTCCAGTCACCATAATAAACTGTAAATCTGTGTGCCATTATTTTATGGGGGTTTCGTTTTCAGGCAGTTTGGGGTGACGTTGTGTAATTATATAGCACTGAATATATAGTTCTGAAATAACAAACTGGTATTGTCTCCCTTTCTGCACGATTCTAGGCTGCTCAGACATTTGTGATAAAGCAGGGGATATATGTATCTGGAACATCACCTGAGAGCATGAACAATCTCCTGTCAGAAGTTGCTGAATATGGAACATATTACACACGATTGAGTCGCTTCTCTCTTCAGCCAGTCTTAGACTCCTTGTACAACAAAGGGCTTGTATTTCAGGTAATGTACTTGAATGGTGCTAGCCTGCTCAATAGTGTGTGTATTGTTTCTGTAGAGGAATGATCTTGACATGCTGTTTTATTGGGAAGTAAAGGGTGACTGTTTCTCAAGTTCTGCAGTATTGCTAAATATTTGATTAGTAAATATATTAAAAATATAATAGCTCTTTTTTGTAAGTGTAAATGCAATTCCCAGTGTAAAAGAAATAAAATGAGGGAAACAGTCCACTTTAATACCTTTTATTAGATCATGTCAGTTTGAAATTGCTTACTGCTTCCTTGTAGATATTAGTTCTCCAAATGTGACTTGGATTAAGCAATGCGCTTAATCTTCTGTGCATGGTGAGGTGTAATAAGTATTCTTTTTTAACCAGAGGGGCAAAGGGAATCTTCTTTGTTTGTAATACCCTATTAAAATTAGGTCATTTTTATTTTCATAGTTGCGATACATTCTCTTTTTAAATACTAAGTGTAATTCACATTAATGTTAATAGGTGTTGTCCATATGCATGAAAAGGAAAAAATCCTGTTATCTTTCAAATACACAACTTTTCTTGTCTTGCCATTGAAACTGGACTTTTTTTTTTTTTAAGATAACGTACCCAAATTAGAATGCAGTAAATGTGTTTTAATGTTAATGTACTGTAATCAGTGTGAACATAAACTGAGCACTAACAGTTTTAAAAGCAGGGTGTTGTCAATGTTTTTTCTTCTACTAGGCATTCACAAGTGGATTGAGGAAGTACCTTCAGTATTACCGAGCATGCGTTTTGTCAACACCTCCCACTTTAAGCCTTCTAACAATCAGTTTTCTCTTCAGAAAATTAGGGCGACAGTTAAGGTAATATTATAATATTAAAGCATTGTAGGACTGAAAAAATGAACACTAAAAAGACACTACTAGAGAACCCTTCCTATTCAATCTCTGGTGTTCATTTCGTAATATTTTCACAGAAAAAAATCTTTAAATTCCAGAGGCTGATGGTAGTAATACTACCTAGCTCTAATAGTCGTCTTCATCAGTAGATCTCAAAGCACTTTACAGATAAGCTCCTATTATATCTCCCCACTTTTTACAGAGGGGGAAATTGTGGCACAAGGAGGTGAAGTGAGTAAGGATATGAGGACTGATAGACTAGATAACTTTAGTATAGATAGTTAGACCTAGAGTCCTGGCCAAATTCCAACTTGAGTCACCATCTGCTTATCTAAATACTTTCTATAGCTTGAATTGGAGAAATGTCCTCCACCTCCCCTCCCTACGCCTGTTATAGTTTGATGCTGCAAAATGATAGCCTCATGCCACCCAAGTGTGGCACATTTCATTGATCACTGTAAATGCCCTGGGATACTTCTGTCTGAAAGATGTTACATAAATGTAATGTTTTTGTTTAGGTATTTAGCTGAGCTCTGTGGCATAGGAACAACTGTACTGGGGATCAGCAGAGGTGCTGGTGCTTCATTTCCTACGGTGATTATTGATCTTTTTTGGAAACCTGTTGTTTTAGTTTTAATATCAGTATATCCGCTTCAAATAAATTGAGTAGGATTTTTTTAAATGTTCAGTGTTGCCCTCTGCTCCCAATGAAGTCAATGGGAGTTTTAGCAAAGAACACTATTAAATCAGTGCTGAATGCTTTTGAAAATTCCACGTAAGTGTTGCATTAAATGAGAGAGAGAGAATTCATATACTGATTATAAATTGTTAAATTAATGTTGGATGTCTGTCACTGTTCTGCAAGTGGGTATACAATAGAAACACTTTTATAATATAACACACACAATTTTAAGTATTTTTCTGTTGTATTAACAAAATAATCCAAGCATTAAAAGCAATGCTCAACAGAAGACAGCCTGCTACAATCCTTCCTATTTAGCTTTGCCCCTCTGAAAAGTTTCAGTGAATAGATAAGACCTGAAGGTGAACATACGGGCTCAGGCAGACCAAAGAGGAAATGTGAACTTCAGCGTCTGTGGCTTTCCAATGAGAATGCCGTGCCAGCCCCAAATATTTAAATATTGGGACTTTGCCTTAGTGACTTCAATGGATGAGGTAAAGCTCAAAAAAGGTGGACCCTAAGATATTCAGGACCCAAATTAAAGCCTTTTATTAGAGTTCAAAACCAACCCCTTGAATTGTCCCTGGAAACTGGTTGGAAGGTAGTGCAGTCTATCAAGCACTGGTGTAATATGCTGTATCCTTGAAACTCTGCTATGTATGTGGGCTGTTTACACTATTGAAGTTTCTATGGTAAAGAGGTACGGCCCCACATAGAGTATTGCAGAAATTCAGTATATAGAGGTGGTAAATGCAGGGACAATAGTGGTAAGGTGTACATCTGGTAGGTAAGATTACAATCTTGTATTCAAGTAAAGATGAGAAAAGTACTCATGGCTACAGTTGCTATCTGGGTATCCAGAAGCAATCCAGGATCCAGAAAGAATCCTGAAGATTCCAATAAAACTTTGTCAGTTGAAGGGGCATATGTCACCTCTACCATTTCCTCTGGTTGTTATTGACCCATCCCACCAGTATCGTTTCAGTTTTATCCAGACTGAGCCATGACCAAATTGTCTCTGTCTAATAAACAGATGTAAAGATGTGTATATTATGAATCTTTTTTTACTAATAGTACGATGGATTCTACTGTTTTGAAATGTAGTTGTTTATCTTTTTTTTTCTTCCAGGGAGTAAGATTGCTTTCATACTTGTACAAAGAGGCTCTCAATAACTGTAGTAATGAACATTACCCAGTTCTTCTGTCATTGTTAAAAACCAGCTGTGAACCATATACCAGGTGGGTTGCAGACTATTTGTTTTATAATTGTGCTTAGCAATGACTGTAATAATAACCTACTGGTTTTCCATTTGGGCATTTTTAATGTAATAACCACTTTGAAGAAGTGGATAACTAGGCTGGTTTAGTTTATAAAGGGCAGACCATTAGCTTGAAGATTTTCAGAGTGGATGTGAATTATTTTTAATGATTTAAGCTGTGGTTCGGCTCTGAAAAGTGACTGCAAAAAGGCATTGTGTGGGTCCATATTTGCTTTCCAATGACTTCCCTAGCAAAACCTTTTTTCTTTTTTTTAACAAATAAAAGGATATTTTTTTCCTAACTGCCAACCCAGCAAATTCACTCAGGGATCTGAGACTCAGCCAGGGTTCAGTTTCTTTCCTTCTTGTACATCATCACCACCAGTAATAAATATCCTGCAGCTGATATTTAATTACACACAAAACCAGGAGAGATCCCACCTCACTATCTCATACCTGTGTTGGCTTTTCAATGTTAATAGAAGTTCAAAAGTAGTAAAAACATCTTTTATATCACTAACATAAGCATAGCTGTTGAGTAAGAAGTTATCTTTAATAGAGTCCCTTGGATGTACCAGTTTTTTTAATCAATATCCACACAACTTTGGAAATTGCTTATCTACTTCTATAGCAATGCTAAGGAGTGTATAAAATATTAGACATTTTTAGGAACTACAATAGTAATTAAAAAAAATCAATAATAATGTGGCAAGTATAATAAAATTAAACAGGACAAAACAAACCCATCAAGATATTCTGAACTGAAGACTCCACCCACCGTCACCTTTTCCCTGTGTTCAGTTCCCAGTCAAATTTTGGGCCTCAGACCTTCTCAGCTGTAAACCTGTTGAAATACTTAATTGTGGCTTCAGTTCTGCAACTTATACCTTGACAGACCGTTGAGTCTTCATTGTGTTTATTGCAGGAGTAGGACAGTAAAGTTATAAGTACATGCATAAAAATTTGCAGGATTAAGGCCTAAATGTGTTTGTAACAAGTCACTATGAGAACATCAATTGTTTAAGCAATAATGGTTGCTATAGAGGTCATTTCCTGCCAGCTAATGTCTGTCTTGAGGATGTTAACCCAGTCATTAATTCATTAACTTCCAGGAAATGTACCACCTGGAAGTTGTTGTTGCTGTTATAAATCATAAAAATATAAGGATATTAACACACAAGGCCTTATTTTTAATTAGGTTAAAGTTGAACTGCGGTTGCTATGGATACATTTTTCTGTTTACAGTACCAGTCTGTTCCTAGGCATTAGACCTTTACAGTAACCAGTCGAAAAGAAGGACTGGGCTGATGCTACTATGGGACCCTGAGTTTCAGTATCTGTAATTTATGATAATTTTGTTTCCTCTGTGCATATAGGGAGGATAACCTTTGATTCACACTGGGGTCAAGAGAGTGTTATCATAAATATATGAAAAAAGGAATATTTTCTCCCAAAATAATAGTTCACGTTTCTTCAGATATATGAAAAGCTGCTCAAGCTCAAAGGAAAAGTTGTCTGAATTTGTGTCCTAGAGTTCTATAGCCTCTCTTCTCCTTCTAAACAAGTTGCATCTAATTAAAATTCTTTCTTCCTCCCCCCTTCCCCATAAAATGTATTCTATCATTATGACAGTGCAAAGGTTTTTATGTATGTCCAGATCAGTAAAAAAGATTGTTACTGGAATTAGAATGATTTTAAACTAAATGTTTGCAGTTAAGATTCTCTAAAAAAGATGCTTCTTATGCCAAAAATGAGGTTTTATATTTTTTGGGAGTTAACTGTCGATGTGATTATGCTTAATTTTTATATTTATCCTCAACATGACTTGAAGATTTACCTTTTTGTCATGACTTTGACAAATATGCTGCTGATACAATATTTGCGGCGTGTGCATGCATGCGCACATGTGCATCCATACTGATTGAGATATATATATGTCAAAGAAAATAATCCATTATGTGTATTGGTTCAAATAAAATAATTTTAGAAAGGAAAGAGGGACTTAACTCCGTTGTATAATCTTTATTTTTTAGGTTTATCTATGATTGGGTGTACAGTGGTGTATTCAGGGATGTTTATGGCGAATTCATGATTCAAGTGAATGCGGATTATCTTAGTTTCAGAGGTACAGTACGTAGATGTAGAACTTCTAGTTCAGTTTGCATTCTTGTTATCTTTATTAAATACAATATACTTTGATCTTTCTTGTCTTTGATCTATAGATAAACATTACTGGACCCATGGATATATTTTGATTTCAAAAGAAGTAGAAGATTGTGTCCCTGTGTTTCTGAAGCATATTGCCAATGATGTATACATTTGTGGGAAAACCATAAACTTATTGAAATTGTGTTGTCCCAGGGCAAGTACTTGCTTGGTTCTTTCATGTTGCACTACAAAAACAAATTCTTGGCATATGTTGACTGGTTCTGTGGCAAGTAAATTTAAATATATGCTTTTATTGATAAGTGGCCCTGCCAAGGATGGATGTTGAAGAATGTTATTTAGCTGTTTACATTCAAGTATTCATGACCTCAATATTCCAGTGTAACACAGATCTTGATAGCTAATTGACAAACTATGAATGTGCAGAAGTAAGTTTAAAGTACCCTTTGTACAACTTTAGGTTTCATATTTTCCTTTATGTAAACCCTGAATGTTTTAGGCCTCCAAGCAATTGTTCTCCAACACCCAGAGAACACTGACCAAAGCAGGGGGCCTCCTCTCCCTGAAGACCTGAGTTTAGCCAATCTGGAGATCATACCTTCCCCCCCCCCAATCATTTTGGCTTTTTTTGCTGCACACTTATTCAGATACACTGTAATAGTTCCACTGTACACATTTTTTGCAAAACAGATCTGTTTGTGGTAGGAAGAATGCTTGAAATAATAAATTTAAAGTTCCCTTTAATTTATACTTTGATCTTTTCATCTGATTTCTAAGATCTTGTCTTTATAAACCTTTCAGGTCTCAGTCACAGGGTGTAGAAACGTGATCCTGTTATATCAGTTCCATTTTCATATCTGGATGTATGTGTTGTACCTAAAGGCAAGCAGTGGCCATTATCGGACACGTAATGCCATAAGCTATTCAAGAAAGTAATATGATTTAAAATAGATATTTAAACATCTGCAGAATGGCTCAGAACAAGACTCCTCATAGGAAGTATCTCAAACAGTTGATATATGCATATACAATCATAAAGCCTGATTAGTCATTTAAATTCACAGGCTTTTTTTCCCACTATTTAACTGTATAATATTTCTTATTTGTAGCATTACATATGCTGGTCAGATATCCCTGTTCCTCGGATTTCTGTTGTTTTTTCCCTTGGGGAGCTGAAAGAGATTGAGAGAGACTGTGCCGTATATGTGGGTCGAATGGAAAGAATTGCCCGTTACAGTTCTATTAGCAAGGAAGAAAAGGTAAATGAATATTAAAGAAGAAATAATTTTATATAATTAGTATATTTAAAGAGAGCTCAGATTTCTCATTTGATTGTATATGTAAAAGTACTGACATTCATGACTATAGTCTTCCTGCGGTGGTCTGCTTGCTTTCTATTGCTATCTCAGGGGAAAAAAAGACTAACATAATTGCTTTTAGTTTTGTTTAACTGGCCTGTCATTATTGTTGACATTTTCATGATTTTTGGAAATAGTTTTGGAGGATGTTCCGCCAGGAGTTTGTTGCATCTGCTTTAATCTATTAAGGAAAGGTAATCAAGACCCAACTAGTACACTATCAGAGTCTAACTTGTTTATTAACTAATCAGATTGTTCCATTTGTCAAGTCCTTTAAATAATTTGCATGGCTAATTTATTTTAGTAGAACTTCATTACTGTGAGCAGATCATTGTGTTAATAAATTTTAGTATAACCTTAGATTCTACGTTCAGTGATTTGCCTAATTAGGTGTCCCATTTATTAAGTGGGCATAAATCCTGGAAGCCAGCTACCTGAGGACATTATTGCTATGTGTACATGGAATGAAAGCGTGCACTTTAAATTGCAACACTATCTCTTCATGTCTGAAAAGCATAATAAAACTATATATATTTATCTCCTAGGATTTGCGCATGGAGATTGCAAAACAGGAGTTGATTGTTCATGCTCGAGAAACAGCTAGTAAAGTACTAAAAGCCATTAATGGTAAGTTTCAGTGGGGTTTTCATCTAGTGAATTTTTTCTCTGTTTTTTCAGTATGTTGATGTAAAGTAACAGTATTTTCAATTTAAATACAGATCAACAAATATCAGAAAGAATGACTTTGGATGCAAGGAAACGGGAACAGTTTCAGAAATTAAAAGAACAGTTTGCAAAAGATCAAGAGGTATTTCTGTGGCTTGATTGCATTGAGAATTATATTATTTGCTAAAGAAAAACAAAGAAATTACAATTTTACAGTGAAACATCAATTATTATGAAATCTAATCTTAGGAACGACCAGTTATACAAACCATTTTTCCTGAAGGAAGGGAAAAATCCCTACACAATAGTGATGTCTATGAAGAAAAAGGCAACATCCCTTCACGTTCCGATGTTTTCAGTGCATTGGAAATCACCTTGCAGTGGTTTGAAGGACAAGAAGAAAGTAATGCAGTGCACCATACTACAGTTTATGCACACTACCTACTGTAATTTTGAAATGTTCAATGTTATGACCTCCTCAATCCCCAATTAGTTTATAAAATAAGGGGTTTACTACACATTCTGAAATCGCTCAAACACCTAATGATATATAGTTTTAAAAGCTCTTTAAAATGTGTACATCTGTTTGACTGGGTTGGTGTTGAGAGTGATTTTTTTAACAGTTCTGAATGTTTATGTAGCGTCGACTTACGATGAAACAGGAGGAGATTGATGATGATTTCAGCTATGCCCGAGAGCTCAGGGAGAGAGAGAAAAGACTGAAAGCCTTAGAAGAGGAACTGGAAAAAAAGGCAAGGTAATGTATAAAGAGACAATATTTGTGGTTAGTCTCCCAAAGGTTTCAGATCACATTTTCCCATAAGGTCTGGTTTTAAAAAACAATTAAAATATTGCTCTTCATTTTGGAATCCTATCAATGCTCTAGAGAACAGACAGTCTATACCAATGACATCCAGACTGGTTTTTGTCATAATCATGGCTTTAGAAAAACTTTAACAACAAAATTTGTGATCAAAAGCTGCCCACACAGCAAAAGAATCGGATGTGTCAGATCAGATTAAAAACCGGTATGGGGGAATTAACATAGACTTTTTTTTTTTGCTTTACTGCTAATGTTAAATGTGGGTTACGATACTTTCCTCTGAGTCTACATGGACCCCGATCTTACTTCAGTGGGGCTCTACTTGGGCCTAGTGTCCACCAAAGTGGATCTGATTGTATGGTCAGAGCCACAGTTTATACATTGGTGAATGCTATTCGATTTTATTTGGACTATGAATAGCTGTCAGAGGTTAAGGGCTGCATTTTAATCATTTAATCAGGCACACATTGATGGTGTCTGAGTATGTAAGGTGAAATGTATATCTCAGTCAGATCCTTTTAATTTGATATATAATCAGCACTCAGATGCAGGTCAGGAATTTCTTGGTAGTTAGTCATTAGCAGGGATCGAGCCTTGGGCTTCACCACATACCTTCAAAATCTCCAGCTGGAAGTGGTGGATTCTCCGTCTCTTGATGTCTTCAGCTCAAGACTGGATGCCTTTGTGGAAGATATGTGTTAGCCAAACACAAGGTACATGGCTCAATACTGGGTAACTGGTTTAAGGGCCTGTTATATATAGGAGGTCAGACTAGATGATCGCTCCAGGACATACTGTAGCCAGGAGTCATTACTGTTCCCATTAACCATCAAAAGGACAAATAAAAGATATTTATGTGATTAAAAATTAAATTGATGAGGACAGTGCCATGGGTGTGATGTGGTGTGCTATTTTTAATTGTTTTTCCTTATCAGATAGACTTAAACAGTAATGAGCAGGAAACAAACACTTTTTCAGTGTTAAAATCAGTTCTAATTAAGGCTGCATGTCTGTCACAGAGGTCACGGAAGTCCTGGATTCCATGACTTTTCATGACTTCCGTGACTTTTGCAGCGGCTGGTGTGGCTGGCTCAGGGGTTTCCCGAGCACTTGGGCAGCCCCTGGGCCAGCAGCAGCAGTAGTTTGTGTGTGGGAGGGGGCTCAGGGCTGGGTCAGGGGCTTGGGGCATCGGGCGGCACTTACCCCCGGGGTGGAGGGCAGGGGCTTCTCGGAAGCAGCTGGCATGTCCCTGCAGCTCCTAGGCAGAGGGCCAGCTTGCAGGCACCGCCTCCACAGCTCTCGTTGGCTGCAGTTCCCAGCCAATGGGAGCTGCAGAGCCGGAGCTCGTGGCGGGGGCAGCGCATGGAGCCCCCTGGCCTTCCCTCCCCCTAGGAGCTGCAGGGACATGCTGGATGCTTCTGGGGAGCTGCGCGGAGCCGGGTAGGGAGCCTGCCAGCCCCTCCAACCCCGCCCCTCACCCCAGTAGGGGTCTTGGGCCATGCGCTGCCGCCTGGTTCCCCAGCACCAGCGGGGGTCCTGGGCTGCCCAAGCTTTAGTCTGGGGTATATAGTACAAGTCATGGACAGGTCACGGGCTGTGAATTTTTGTTTACTGCCTGTGACCTGTCCATGACTTTTTTACTAAAAATACCTGTGACTAAAACGCAGCCTTAATTATAATTGATATAAGTTCTGCATAGTAATTATAGCTATTACAAGCTTTGACATTACTTATCAATATATACAGCTAATTGTAATTTTTCTTTGTTTTCTATTATACATTTAAGCACATTTGTTATGAAAAATTAGTCTCCTAATAACATGGTTCTACAAAAACTTATTGACAAAAAATACCATCCTATTTTCATTACATTTTCTCAACTGGCTTTTGTACTGTGGATGAAACCTCTGGTTTTTAATTTTAAAAATATATAATCTGAGAGATCTATCATTTCCTTGCTCTTCTACACCAGCATATGGTCTCAATGTACAGAGTGCAAGATGAAAAATAAGCAGGTGGAGTGTCTGTAATATAGTATCTTTACTCTCTTTCAGGCAAGAAATAATTGACCATTATAGCAAACTTTCTGATGATGCAGCCCGTAGGGAGCAAAGAGCTTTATGGAAAATCCAGCGGCACAAATTGGAAACAGCCCGTCTCAACTTTCTATTAGAAGATCAAAAACATATTGAGGTATCTTTTAAATTTTTAAAAGAAATATCATTTGTAGCATTTTAACATTTGATATATTAAAAGCTTTTTGGTTTTGCTATTTTGATTTTTAGGAGATGCTTGAAAAACTTCCTAATGGGAAGTACAGGAGGAAATTAGACATTATTCCGCATAAGCAATGCCAAACAGTTTCACTTGTGGACGCAGCTGTAGAAGAACCAAGTTCTCAGGTTAGTTTTTTTTCTTACAGAAGCATTGCATGACAATTCCAAGTTTTCTAATGTGAATTTTGTAAATGTTTGATCACTAAACAGAAGAGTCACCATGGCAGAAATGTGAATGAGTATTACAGTATTGTGGTGCTGGCAATAAAAGGGCAGGACTGGAAATAAAATCTTGTTGTGGAAAAATAGTTTAAAATACATACAAACTGTATGTAAATAGCTGAAGAATGCAATAATTATTTGTGTTTTAGGTATCTTCTGTGGAACCTGTGCATTCTGACAGTAATGTTGTCAGAGGTGATTCTGAATCTGGACTGAAGAGTGTTGCTTCTGCTGAAAAACCATTGGCTTTGTCCCGGCCAGTAAATACTCATATTAATCAACATCCTGAGCAAGATGCAGCAGGAACTGAATCTCAATTACTAAGTACAGAACAAACATGGGATCCATCGCAGAGTGCTCTTTCTCTGCCTGAATCCAGTCTAAATATTGAGGATTTCCTACCAGAATCACAGGAAGAACAACCTGCTGTCGTTGGCTCTTTACTAGATGAAGGATCTTTACTAGACGAAGCATTTCAAAATATTAGCTCAGAACTTCCTGAAACTACTCAAATAAGTGAAAGTCAGCCTCTTTTGATAGAAGCACTGCAAGGAGAAGGTAATACACAGTTACATCAGCAAAGTGAATATGATTTTAATACAATTCTCAGGCCAGCTGCTGTTTCACAAGGACATGGCAGAGTTGGAGAAAATGTGTTGGTGGAGAGTAGGAGACTTCAGTGGAATATTCATGGGCATGTATCCAATGCCAGCTTTAATGTAGGGGAATATGTGCCTCGTGCAGAGACTTCCCAGCCACATTCAAATCCATATGGACATTCTTCAGATTCGCACATAAAGATTGGGGAATATACCTCTGAAGTTGAATCTAGTCGGCCTCGCTGGAATATTCATGGGCATATTTCTGCAGCTCATATTAAAATTGGGGAATACACATCAGAGGTCGAGTCCTTAAGGCCCAGATGGAATGTTCATGGACATGCCTCAGAAGCCAACATTAAGATTGGTGAGTATGTGTCAAACATAGAGCCTACAAGGCCTCGGTGGAACATCCATGGTCATGCATCTGATGCCAATATCAAGATTGGAGAGAACGTGTCTGAGCCTGTACCATCTAGAGCTCGGTGGAACATCCATGGCCATGCATCTGATGCCAATATCAAGATTGGGGAGAATGTGTCTGAGGCTCTACCATCCAGACCTCGGTGGAATATCCATGGACATGCTTCACAATCACACATTAAAATGGGAGAGCTAGTTTCAGACACTGAACTTTCAAAACCTCGTTGGAGCCCTTTTGGCCATGCATCTCAGTCAAACATTAAAATAGGGGAGTGGTCTCCATCCACAGAAAGTGATCCAATACCTCATAATAAAACCATCTCTGGTCACACATCAGACTCTACAGTTCAGACATTTCAGTGCAATGGAGAGTTTTCTCCCTCTGTTGAAAGTAAGAGAGACAATAAATCATCAGAAGGCAAGGAAGAGGTCTTACCCCAATCACAGTCCTCAGACAGTGTTCCAGTCCTTTCAGATTCTAATATTGAAGGTGAAAAGCAAGAAAACATCACAGAAGAGAGAGAGAAACAAAAAGGTGAGAATAAGACAATCAAACTGTATTCAGTTGGTCAGTAGTTTTTTAGGACCTTATAAAAATTACTATCAAGTGTGTTTGTTCTATCTGGATACTTATATGAGTTAATTCATTGAGTATATGGCTAAACACTATTAGAATTTAGAGGTGAGAATTTGCATGTAGTCTTGTCTCCTGTATGAAAAGGGTGAAATATTTGTTAAAATTTTCCACTGGTTTGAAACTTTGCAGACCACTTATAATTCTAGTGTGGTTTTAAATAGCTACTTTGCACTCTGAAATTGAAGAATGTGTTCTGACAGTACTTTAAATATATTAACGCTAATAGTGTCACAGTGTAATATATAGAAGCATGTGAAGCTAAAGTTCCCTGTTTTTCAAGTGCAGTGTAATGGTGGTTTTGTTACAGATTTTGCATTCTTTTGGAATTAGGATCAGGTCTGAGATACGATCCAGTGACTATAGGCAGTCAGCTGTATTTTGTATGTTCATGGGTTGTTTTTTTTTCTGATACTGTTTCAATTTGTGTTATTACAGTAATTGCAAAAGATGTCAGCAAAGATCTCCCTCCAGAGCTTCCTCAGGGTTCACAGGTAAGGAACACATCATTTCTGCATGGGATTTATGAGAAGATCGGCTCTGAGAGAAGGTGTTAGTTATTGTCTGCATTTTCTTAGACAGAGGAACCTGAAAAATCGATTGCCCTGACTGTTACACCTCAAGAAACTTTACTTTCTGAGGCATGTGCTTCTGAGACTAAAGAGAAGGAAGATGATGATGATACGTGGAGGAAAGAACAAGCTTATCTGAAAGCCTTATCAGACCAGTATTGCCTTGAAAAGTACCAAGACAGCTATGATTTAATGTGTGAGTAGAACTCTTGAAATGGTAGTTCAGCAAGAATATGTAATGATCTTGAGTGAGAAATCAGGATTTTAGCATAAGGAAAAGTTCTTAGATGATCTTTATCATCAAAATTATTAAGTACAGGAGCAAAACTATTTTTCTTTGCATAAAAATCTGAAGTCTACGGTAGCATGTTTTTGACTTTTCTAATCTGGAATGACTTTCAGGAGATTAATTGAAATAGCTTAAGTATAACAGCATACAATTTTTATATGTGTTCTTCAATTTAGCAGAGTTGCCAGTTTCCCATCTCTTGCATCATGTGATACCCAGGTCATACACTTTCCCAGTGGATCCTTTGGTACAGTCAGCAACAGATGAAACAGCTGTACAACTAAGTGAGCTTTTATCTTTGCCAGTGCTAATGAAACACTCTATTACTGCTCCCCTCGTGTCTCAGTAAGTATTAATTAGGAATAACAAATCCACTTTTATTAACTCAGTTATTTTTTCTTTGCTGGTTATTTTCCCTTGAGACAGAGCTGCACGAAAATCTGCTTACTACTTCTTCAAGTGCTGGTCCGGTCCCTATGTGTATTCCACACATGTGTACACATGCATGCCATGTGCCTGAGTCTGGAAGTTCTTCAAAGCAGTGTCTATTGACTCTCACATGCGCATTAGCTTCCCTCATGTTCCCGACCAAGGGTATAATAGGTGGCGCGGGTTGATGCCTCTCCAGTTCCTTCTTAACACTGCATGGCTTTGGTTGGAATTGTGTCCTTCAGTGCATAACCTGTAAACTAAACTAGATATAAAACCAATTTACAATGAGTTTAGTTTACAAGTATAGGGTATAGGATAATTTCCTCCCGCCCCTGCCTTTGGGGAAAGTCTTCCCCGGTCTCGGGACTATCCCCAGAGTTCCAGGGTTCAAGAATAGCATCTCCTGCCCTCTCTCCTTCTCTGTCAGTGACTAGCATCAAAGGTGCCTACATTGCCTGGGTGAAGTACACATCTCTGCAAAGATACAGACATGACACTTGCTTAACCAGTCTGGATCCCACCAGATGAAAGCTTCATAAAGGGAGGTTACTGGTAATGTGTTTTCCTATGATCCATGTAGTGTCAGTCTTCAGATATGCTAGCAATTCCAATCAAACTATAGTTCTCAGTAGTGGTAGGTTTTAGTTCTGGCTCATCCTGGATACTATCTGTATATAAGGTTTCTCCCATTTTCTTTTGTGCATCTGAATGTCATACAAGCTTGTACATTATGCTAGATACTGAAACGTTAATTTGATAGTAATATCCATGACTTCATTTTAATAGCAAGGAAAGAATTGTTCTTAAGAGTGATTGTCACTTCATGTTTTTATTAGTGTTTCCCTTGTGAACAAAGCGATAGTCGATTACTACTTTGTGGAACTGAACATAGAGAAGCATTTTGAAGCACTAAGACATTTTTTGTTAATGGAAGATGGAGAGTTTGCTCAGTCACTTAGTGACCTACTATTTGAGAAGGTATTTGCTGGCTTGTTTTATAACTCTGGTATTTGGTCATTTGTAATAGGCATGATGTCTGTGAACCTCTAATATCTCATACAGTGATATTAAGGACTGTTCCCTGCATTGACATAGATAGCTAAAAAAAACCAATATGAGTAAGGGTGGTAGAGAGGTGTGGGTTAAAATCCTGTCTGCTATTTTTCCCCTTACCCATTTTGTATCCCCTTGTGCCAAGGCAGCAAATTCTGTAACAAAGAGGCCCTGCTGAGGCCTTAATGACTGTGGGTCAAAATGCACCCTCTCTTAGAAATGCCCATGAGAGGGACTACACGAGGCCCAAGAAACTCTGTAAGAGCAGTATATTTGGCTGATATTCTCCCTGAGGAATGGGGCAGTGGGATTTGGCAGACTGCAGAGGATGTCAGGTGTATGACCTCTAAACTAAGCAGAACTTGGAGATCTTCAGGGAAGAAAACCCCCTGTCCTGTGAAAGGCTAGATTGTTTGCACTATTGCTCTGGCCCCTGCTGCCTAATGGCAACACAGCTGGAGGACACTGTTGCCACTGGTTGAGTCCCACCACTCCCCTCCATCACCCTGCAGGGGCCCGTGCTGTGAAAAGTTGGTCTACACTCCCACTTCAAAAATCCCACAGTGCACTGTTGAAGGAGAATTAGGGAGGAGAATGTTGGAATCTGCTGCAGAGGTGGCACTTATATGCCCTATTTCTGTGTCCCTGGATGAGGTTCACCTGAGTAAGGTCACAGGAAGGATGGTTTGAGCTTATGTCTAGCTATCAGGACATGCATGGGCACAGGATAGTTAACACCAACTCTCTAGAACCTGAGAGCATTTTGGTCACGATCGAGAAAAGTACTTTAGCACATGCTTAACTTTGAGCATATGTGAGAAGTCCTGCTGAAGTCAGTGCGGCTGCTTGTGCTTAAATGTTTTGAGTCCGAGTCTTACGCTCACTACTGTCATTTTAATAGTTGCAAGGGGATCAGGATAACATAAATGAAATGTTTAAAACGACATGATTTTTGTTGTTGTTCTTTATTCATTTCGAGACTTGACACCTGCAATTCTGAATTTGCTATGTACTTCTATTTTATATTTTCCATAACAGCAGTTAAGTCTTTATATTTGTATTTTGAAAAGTGAATTAGTAAGTTCTCATTTGGATTTTCAACGAATATATTAATTTCATTAGTAAACATATGTCGGAAAACACATTAAAATTGCTTTAAAGTGCTAAAGATGAAAATTCAGAGGTTTATTTCACAGTATTAATTTTGATTCTGTCACATTAATATGTTAATTAGGTTGTTCTGACATTGATCATCATGGTACTGAGCCAAAAGACTAAGGGCAAAAATTTCAAAAGCAGCCAAGTCCCATTTTCAAAAATGAATAAAACACTTGTGGCTAAGCCACTTTTGAAAATGGGACTTAGGCTCCTAGGTCATTTAGGTGCTTTTGAAAAATTTACCTTAAAGCAAGAACATGACTTGTATGTCTCTAAAAATTGTGTGCAATTAATTAAGATTTCTTTTTTTCAAGCTTGGTTCAGGGCAAACTCCTGGTGAACTTCTGAATCCACTGGTTCTCAATTCTATCTTAAATAAAGCATTACAGTATAGCCTTCACGGAGACACCCAGCTTGCTTCCAATCTTTCTTTTGCACTCAAGTACCTTCCAGAAATGTTCAAACCCAATGCTCCTGATGCTCTGAACTGCTTGGAGCTAAGGTACAAGGTAAGAAAGCATATAGAAAAGATTATTTGAAAGTTTTATACTTTGCTCTTATACCATAATCATTTGAGCATCCATGTTTCTTGTTCTTTGATGTATAGTAATTGATGATTTACTACCTCCTAGATGAAAAGAGTCAAGAAATTAGGCTAATCTAAGTGAATTCATAGGGTTCACGCATCCTGGTCATTCTATGATGCCATTTATAAATTCATTCAGTTATGTTTCAGCAGCCTGTAGTACCTGTGACTGAAAGGGTTGTGAAATATTCTGAAATGATCAAATATGACATGGACAGGTAACATTAATAGCACTTGGTTTTATATATATATTTTAGGTCGATTGGCCTCTGAACATTGTCATTACTGAGAGCTGCATGAATAAATACAACAAGATCTTCTCCTTTTTGCTGCAGTTGAAGCACATGGTGTGGACTCTCAAGGATATTTGGTTCCACTTAAAACGTACTGGTAAGATAAATTAGAAAAGGTACTGCATAAAAATATGTTTAGCTCCATGTGCCAGACAATAGATTGTAAACATACCATTTAAAACAGGTACTTTGGTCCTTAAAAGTCAAAATTTATTCAAGGAAACTTGTTTGGAATTTGAGACAGGTTTCTGCTAATAGTTTTGTCAAACCATGATTTTTATGGGAACAGTCTCTACAGTGTCAACAATAATATCTTTCTGTTTTTATTTTCAGCATTAGTGAGTCGTGCATCAAATTCTGTTCAATTTCGACAGCTTCAGCTGTATAAACATGAAATGCAGCACTTTGTTAAAGTTATTCAAGGTTACATTGCTAACCAAATATTGCATGTAACATGGTGTGAATTTGGAAACAGACTGTCTTCTGTAGGAAACCTGGAAGAAATTCACAGAACACATGCAGAATACCTCAACAAAGCAATTTTCAGGTAAGCAAAGCAGAGAAACACTTGAAGTCAACTGAGCTGTTTCAGCTTACTCCAGCAGAGGATTTTGCCCACTCTTTTGTGTAAATATGGTATATAGTGCGCACACAGTCTGTGTGTGTGTACGTATGTGTACATGTGCATGCGTATGTATATATATGTATACACATAAAATTATTTCAACAAACATACACAGTAGTAATTATACCAAAAAAAAATTGTAAAAACGTTGCATAGGTACAACAGAAGCATCCAGAATATTAGTGCTGTGATGAAAAGGAAGTTCGTCATTTGTAATTAATACCTACTACTTAGGGAAATGAGTGCTGTCTGTCTGAATAAGTAGTATGTACAAATAATCCAAATTTAAGGATTGCACAAGGGCTGTCTCTATACATTGTTTATACTTTTAATACTTATGCAGAGCTAATTTCAGGCTGCAGGATCATACCTTGGCAGAGCAGTTGTCATCTGATGTACCCAAATATTGTCTCTTAAGAAAGACCACCACCAGGGTTCATGAATAGTGGAAGTAGTACTACTTGCTTTATGAATCAGAGGCTGCTAACACTTTGAGTCTCATACACTACAGTTGTTACTAACACCAAACTGTAGATGCCCTGAGATGTTGTGATAGAGAGCAGAGAGGAGAGTAATAGGATAAGGAGAATGGAGTTGAGAGGTAAGTAGATATGGGAGTGGTGGGATAAGAAAGGAAGGAATAGAGAGAAAAAGAAGAGGTCAGAAATGACAAGGGAGGAAGATGGCGAACAGGAGGAGTAGATACAAGAAAAGGCAAAAAGAGTGTGTCCAACTAGAAGTGGCATCTCTTGTTAGTTACAGACTAGAACAGGTGCATCCAGAAAGACCAGTTCAGGCATTGGGAAGTGGCAGAAATGATGACAGATGCTTAATTACCTGGGCAAAGTTAAGAAGAACCAGAACATGATACTTAAAATTTAATCCCACCACCATAAAAGTAAAGGGCAAGTGTCTGGATTGAGCTCTTCATATGTAAATGTCAGCAACCTTGAAGAGTAGGTAAATCATACTGGACTCAAGAGTTACATAAATTCACTCCTGTAGGGTCCCATGTTTTGTTTTGAAATGATTAGAGAGGGAACCCAAAGGATTCTCTCTGCCTTCTAACCGCTCAAATAAACAATGTCTCTTTAGTTTTTTAAAGTCTGTTTTTCTTTTGCTAGAGGACTATTGACTGAGAAGGCCACCCCTGTGATGAACATTATTCACAGCATCTTCAGTCTCATTTTGAAGTTCCGCAGCCAGTTAATCTCTCAGTCATGGAACTTTGATGCTGGCGAGCAAATGGCTGTTCATCCCAACTTTGGTTTGATGCAACAATCTTATAATACTTTCAAATATTACTCTCACTTCTTATTCAAAGGTAGGAACTGGTATACATTATTGGGCTAATTTATATTGCCTCAGTCAACTGACACCTGAAAAACCCATCAGTTCTTGCAGTTGTCTCTGATAGTACAGCCTAAAATCCGGAGACATATTGAACTCATTTTGCTTAGTGCATTACTTCTGGGAAAGCTAATCTCTCCATGTCCGCTAACGTAAAGCATCAGAAGTCTGAATTTCTTGGCATGTGTCCCAGAGCTGACAATAAGTATCACATTGGTGGTTTACGGGGAGTAAATCCATGGTAAATAATTGCTTCTTAGGTTGATATGCTTATATTTACCATTTATCTGCAATGTAGTCTTTGAAACCGTATGACAGACAAAAGTATCTAAAATGGCAACACACAAAAAGTTCTTTGAACTCTATTTTACATCTTCCTACAAGTCAAATACTACATCTTACTGTGAGATTGAATTTCCTGGCTCCTGCAAGGGGTTAAGAGACTAAGGCCCACAGTCCGCTCACCTACTGCAAGATGTAGTTAAATCTAGTGCTGCAGGCAAGAACTTTGCCACTGTGCAGATTTCTTGCCATGTAGTTCATGTTCTTTTTCACAATAGAATTCCTCGCGGCGGTCACCTCAGCTTGCAGGGTGTGTAAGTTAGAGAGACCCTATCTAATCTTCTACATTTCCCAAATAATACTGGTCTTACAGACCCTTCCCGTATTTCTACCAAAAAAAATATTCACCTTTCTATGTGAATACAGGCAGCTCCTCACTTTCCTTTGTTAGCAGACCCAATATCCAAAGGAAGTGCCACTTTTTTCTTTAAATATCAGTCTCTCACAAAGGGTGTGATCCGAAGCCTACTGAAGCCAGTGGAGAGTCTCCTGTTGATTTGAGTGGGCTTTGGATACTCTAATCCTGTATATTCCACACCTTTCTTTCTTTTTCTTGCATGCTGTTACTGCTTGCTAATCCCCTTGGTGTATGAGATGTTTATGAAGCCAGGGCAATTTTTCTTTCTTTGATTTAAGGCCATATATTGGAAAGATCTATTCTTTATTGTGAATGATGGTTAGCATTAGTAAGTTTATTATTCAATTTATAGTTAAGATTTGCAATCATCCCAGGTGTTTGTCTCATGGTCCCTTCTGTACCAGTGGTCTTGGCATAAGAAAATTAGCAGAGCTGCTTTCTTTTACAGAGGTCAGGCAGCTCAGTAGTGCCTGCCCATTGGTTAATATGATGTTATGGGAACCTAAAATTGTCCTTTTTAAAATAGTTTGGATAAAGTGTACTTGTAATTAGAAGAATAAAATTCCATTTATATGCACACTGCTATGCATCCGATGAAGTGAGCTGTAGCTCATGAAAGCTCATGCTCAAATAAATTGGTTAGTCTCTAAGGTGCCACAAGTACTTCTTTTCTTTTTTCTTTTACGAATACAGACTAACACGGCTGTTACTCTGAAACCTGTCTAGGATTGACACTTCTATTCCTTGCCTTGCATCTGATTTGTTGTACAGACAGTGAATGAGAGTACTTTGTAATTCCACAAATAGAGGCAGGGGCTCTTTTATACAGTATTAACTGATTTGTTTCCATCTACATCAGACATCTCCAATAGGCTTTTTCCATGATAGTATTCGTACATTTAATCAACAGATAGACTTGTTAGAGGTTTAAATTAAAATTTGTGTATTTGCTTTTCCTACAGTGGTAACCAAACTTGTAAATAGGGGATACCAACCTCACCTGGAGGACTTCCTGCTGCGAATCAACTTTAACAACTACTACAAAGATAATTGAGCTCTAGTATAGTGTAAGGAATACTGGTAGCATGGTAAAGAAAATACAGCTACAGCTTTATGCTTACTATTTATGGAAATTGATGCTAATAACAGAGGCTTATCTTAAGAAATAATCCATTGTTCAAAATAACTTTGAAGAGGTTCCGCACAGCACTTAGAATATGATGCCATTTAGAATCCGTACAAATCACCGCTTCATCAGTACATTGAGAATTGATCCCGTAATTACAGATATAGGGAAGAATGAGGCCTTTTGTTATCATGGAAAGGGCATACATGTAAATCGGTTAATGTATAGTATACATTTTTCCTTTCAGTGTTGTGAATTGATGTTCAATGTAAATATATGTTTGTGAAATAAATAAACAAAAAGATATGTTTTAAAACTTCTTGGTGTTCAGTATGCTCAAATTTGGTCCATTTAATTTATTTAAAAACTGACGCACATTCTCAGTCTAAATCACATTTACATTTACTGTTCTGTAATTATTTCTACAAGGCTGCTAGTCACAAGGAATGAATAATATGGCTGAAATATGACATTTTGAGTACATCTTCTCAGCTGCTGGAAAGTGAGACTGGATTTGGAATATTTGTGAGAAACAGGAGGTCATTGGATCACATAACACAAAGCAGTTATTTAAAAAAGCAAACAGTTTGGTTGAAGATGTTCATAAAATGAGATTGGTATGTAAAATGGCAAACAAGAAAGTTTAGTATCCCTAACACAAATCAAAGCTCTAACTATGAATAACCTCAAATCAGTGATTTTTTTTTTAACCAGTAGAACTAGAAATCCCATATACTTATAAACCATTAAGTTGCAAAGATAAATCATATATTCATATTTAGTAGAGCTGATAGAAACTCAGAATTTCCAAAATTGATTTTGTTCTGATTCACCTGGTGGGGCTATCCCAAAGCCACAGACCCCAGAAACGCAGGGTTCCCAGCACTGGGGCAGTGTGCATAGTGGGGCAGTTTTGAAAATTTGAGCCAAATGTGTTTATCCTTTTAGAGTTTTTTTTGGAGTTAGTTTTTTCCCCCCTCCTTTTCCTCCTCCTCCTCCTTCCCCCCGTACATTACTGAATTTTGAAGGTTCACAGTCCGCATGGAATTACTGTTCAGGGAAGTGTAATGCCTATACTAGGTTTGAAATATTTTGGTTTTGAGTTACAATTTTTTACAATGTCACTTTGTGCATGCACAGTAGAAAGACCCTAATAAAGCCTACAGGTGGGTGCTTAGCTGAACATGTGTGTTCACTATATATATGTGTGCTCTTCACACGTGTCTATGCACCTGTGTACATGCTCAGTTGTTCACAATTAAGAGATACCAGAGGTGTTTGTTAGCTGGTGAAATGGCGACCTTCTTTTCTTTGCGTGTTTCTAAAACATACCTGAGGACTTTAATGCAAAAACTTAATATTTCATTGTCACTAGGTTGTGAAATCAAACATTTCGGTCAGAAAATCCCAAGTATAAAGTTGGCTACCGTGGGAGCTGAGGCTGTTCAGTTCCTTGTAGGGGCAATCCCATATTTAATATTAAAGGATTGCAGTGTTCAAATAAGGCAATGTGTATCTCAGACTGTTTCACACCTGTGTCTGTATATACGTACTTAGTGTCTGTCTTTGTCCTCAGTGGGAGGGGGAATTCACACCTATAGAGTTATTATATAGGTTTACTCCCCCAAAATTTAGCCAGTTAATAATAAATAACTGGCTAAATTTGGGGGAGTTAAACCTAGTCACAACAGCAATACTTTGGAGGGGTAAAATGGCAACAAAACAGCAAATTTCTGATTTTTGTCTGTTTTTGTGTTAGCCTCCACTAGAGGTCAGCCAAACAACTTTGAAAGAGAATAGTGGACCAATAGAAAAAGAGTTGCCTGAACTACACAAATCTTTTTCTATAATAAAATTTCAGAAGCACAGTGTTAACTTTCCTATGGGTTCAGTCCACTTATCTCTGAGTCAATGGAAAGATTCCCACTGATTTCAGTGGGAGTTAGATTAAGTGCTATGTTATGAAGGGAAGATAGATAGTAATGATAGGAGAAAATTAGACATGGAAGGCACCTATAGCTTATCTAGTTCTTCTCCCAAGAGACTCTTTGCTAGTAGTTGATCTAGTTAGTTTTTAAATTTCTTGAGCACTTTTTGAGAATGATTATTGCACAGTTTAATATACTATTCAATGGCAAAAACTACATCAAAGCAGAGTTGAGGTTGCTTGGTGATAGAATCATAGAATATCAGGGTTGGAAGGGACCTCAGGAGGTCATCTAGTCCAACCCTCTGCTCAAAGCAGGACCAATCCCCAACTAAATCATCCCAGCCAGGGCTTTGTCAAGCCTCACCTGAAAAATTTCTAAGAAAGGAGATTACACCACCTCCCTGGGTAACGCATTCCAGTGTTTCACCACCCTCCTAGTGAAAAAGTTTTTCCTAATATCCAACTTAAACCTCCCCCACTGCAGTTTGAGACCATTACTCCTCATTCTGTCATCCGCTACCACGGAGAATAGTCTAGATCCTTCCTTTTTGGAACCCCCTTTCAGGTAGTTGAAAGCAGCTATCAAATCCCCCCTCATTCTTCTCTTCCGCAGACTAAACAATCCCAGTTCCCTCAGCCTCTCCTCATAAGTCATGTGTTCCAGCCCCCAAATCATTTTTCTTGCCCTCCGCTGGACTCTTTCCAATTTTTCCACATCCTTCTTGTAGTGTGGGGCCCAAAACTGGACACAGTACTCCAGATGAGGCCTCACCAATGTCGGATAGAGGGGAACGATCACATCCCTCGATCTGCTGGCAATGCCCCTACTTATACATCCCAAAATGCCATTGGCCTTCTTGGCAACAATGGCACACTGTTGACTCATAGCCAGCTTCTAGGTCCTTTTCTGCAGAACTGCTGCCGAGCCATTCGGTCCCTAGTCTGTAGTGGTGCATGGGATTCTTCCGTCCTAAGTGCAGGACTCTGCACTTTGTCCTTGTTGAACCTCATCAGATTTTTTTGGCCCAATCCTCTAATTTGTCTAGGGCCCTCTGTATCCTATCCCTACCCTCCAGCATATCTATCTCTCCTCCCAGTTTAGTGTTATCTCCAAACTTGCTGAGGGTGCAATCCACACCATCCTCCAGATCATTTTTGAAGATATTGAACAAAATCGGCCCGAGGACCGACCCTTGGGGCACTCCACTTGATACCGGCTGCCAACTAGACATGGAACCATTGATCACTACCTGTTGAGCCCGGCAATCTAGCCAGCTTTCTATCCACCTTATAGTCCATTCATCCAGCCCATACTTCTTTAACTTACTGGCAAGAATACTGTGGGAGACCGTGTCAAAAGCTTTGCTAAAGTCAAGGAACAACACATCCACTGCTTTCCCCTCATCCACAGGGCCAGTTATCTCATCATAGAAGGCAATTAGATTAGTCAGGCATGACTTGCCCTTGGTGAATCCATGCTGACTGTTCCTGATCACTTTCCTCTCCTCTAAGATACTGACCTGAGCAACACAAGGAAATGCACGGTAAAGGTTGCCCATGCAACATTAACTCCGCCCTGCTTCAGCATAGCCCCAGTTTGCCCTGTTAATATACGTACCTTTACTCTGCCAACTGCACAGCTGCTGAAATGTACAAGCTGTTTATTTCATTTAAAAACCCATTCACTCTCACCCATAGCATTCCATCTAACACTAGTAAACACTATTAAAGGACAAAAAGAAAAAAAAAGTTTTCCACTAATCAATTGCTAATACGTGGCAGCAAAGTCCATGCAGTTGCCCTGACCATAGCACAAAATTGTCCATTGCCCCTCCTCAGTTGGTGGAAGCGCTCCTGGTGAGGATGCACACCACTAACAGAAGGAGGGTAGTGTGGACATCATCCACTGCAGTGGTGCATTGGCTGTAAATTGACCTAACATAGGGCGACTTAAGATTGTAGTGTAGACATGCCCTAAAAAATGTACATTTTCTTAAATACTATTCTCAGTTCGGGTCCACCAAGGATTTAGTGGGTACCATGCACTGCCTTATTTAAAACTTGATAGATGGAGACCATTTTGACTTGCACCACATCAATAGTTTGATCTCTAGCTCTGAGCAAAACAAAAACAAAACTCAACCTAGAAACTTTTTTTAAAAATGGCTATTTGGGTGGTTGTTTTTTTATCTTTGGAACCCCTGGCTCAAATACCTCCAAATTTGGCTCAATAACCCTACCTAGAGTCCTCCTGAGGCACACCAAATTTCAAAGAAATCCAACTGAGCATGTCAATTTTACATGACTTAGAAATGTTTACCTTTAAACAGATGTCATGACACAAACTTAACTATAGTGATGCAACCTTAACTACAATGCAGCTAAAGTTTTCCTGATATTTACTCTAAAATCCTCTTATTCCTATTTTAATTAATAACTCCTTCTACTGCGCTTCTTCCTGCTTGGCATTTATCTCTTTCAAAAGCATGTAGAGAGATTGTTCTTGTTTTCACTTAGCTAAGCTGCAGTTATTTTAATCCTCTTTTGTAGTTCCTGCCACCCCTGTAGTTATAATTGCTGCTTTACTCTGAACTTCTTCTCCTTTCTAGGTTTCTGTCTAGTACTGAGGGGTCCAGAACTAAAGGGAGCACTTTAGATTCAGTCTCAGCAGATCCTTATAGAGAGGGGACTCTCTTTTTAAAGACAAAAATAGCTTTGGCAATTAGAACATAGCTTCTAAAATATGTGAAAGTCAATTGGGTTTATATTTGAAAGGTTTCTTAGTGAGAAAGTGCCAGTCTGAAAGTCTTTATATATTATATCAACCAACAAAAGCAAGGAAAACCAGTGCTATGGCAGACAATGTGTGTAACAAATGCTACTCCATCTAGTTCCTAATCACTAAAGATTTGATATTTTACAAGAAAAATGCATGTGTGGGAGCCACTGCAACACCAGTACGCTCCGTAGGAATATTTTGCAAAGCCAAGCTTTTTTTCCTACATATATGCATAGGGAAACCATTAATCATAGTGGATCAAAATGAAAGGCAACCAAGTACTAAAGAACTGAATCATTACAGAGTCATAGCTTCCAAGGTGAGAAGGGACCATCATGATCCTGGCTAACCTAGTGAGGAGGGCTTTAAACTAGGTTCACCGGGGGAAAGAGACCAAAGCCCTGAGGTAAGTGGGGAAGTGGGATACCGGGAGGAAGCACGAGCAGGAGTGCATGAGAGGGCAGGGCTCCTGCCTCATGCTGAGAAAGAGGGACGATCAGAGAGTTATCTCAAGTGCCTATACACAGATGCCAGAAGCCTGGGAAACAAGCAGGGAGAACTGGAAGTCCTGGCACAGTCAAGGAATTATGATGTGATTGGAATAACAGAGACTTGGTGGGATAACTCACATGACTGGAGTACTGTCATGGATGGATATAAACTGTTCAGGAAGGACAGGCAGGGCAGAAAAGGTGGGGGAGTTGCACTGTATGTAAGGGAGCAGTATGACTGCTCAGAGCTCAAGTATGAAACTGCAGAAAAAACTGAGTGTCTCTGGATTAAGTTTAGAAGTGTGAGCAACAAGGGTGATGTCGTGGTGGAAGTCTGCTATAGACCACCGGACCAGGGGGATGAGGTGGACGAGGCTTTCTTCCGGCAACTCACGGAAGTTACTAGATCACACGCCCTGGTTCTCATGGGAGACTTCAATCACCCTGATATCTGCTGGGAGAGCAATACAGCGGTGCACAGACAATCCAGGAAGTTTTTGGAAAGTGTAGGGGACAATTTCCTGGTGTAAGTGCTGGAGGAACCAACTAGGGGCAGAGCTCTTCTTGACCTGCTGCTCACAAACCGGGAAGAATTAGTAGGGGAAGCAAAAGTGGATGGGAACCTGGGAGGCAGTGACCATGAGATGGTCGAGTTCATAGAATCATAGAATCATAGAATATCAGGGTTGGAAGGGACCCCAGAAGGTCATCTAGTCCAACCCCCTGCTCAAAGCAGGACCAATTCCCAGTTAAATCATCCCAGCCAGGGCTATGTCAAGCCTGACCTTAAAAACCTCTAAGGAAGGAGATTCTACCACCTCCCTAGGTAACGCATTCCAGTGTTTCACCACCCTCTTAGTGAAAAAGTTTTTCCTAATATCCAATCTAAACCTCCCCCATTGCAACTTGAGACCATTACTCCTCGTTCTGTCATCTGCTACCATTGAGAACAGTCTAGAGCCATCCTCTTTGGAACCCCCTTTCAGGTAGTTGAAAGCAGCTATCAAATCCCCCCTCATTCTTCTCTTCTGCAGACTAAACAATCCCAGCTCCCTCAGCCTCTCTTCATAAGTCATGTGCTCTAGACCCCTAATCATTTTTGTTGCCCTTCGCTGGACTCTCTCCAACTTATCCACATCCTTCTTGTAGTGTGGGGCCCAAAACTGGACACAGTACTCCAGATGAGGCCTCACCAGTGTCGAATAGAGGGGAACGATCACGTCCCTCGATCTGCTCGCTATGCCCCTACTTATACATCCCAAAATGCCATTGGCCTTCTTGGCAACAAGGGCACACTGTTGACTCATATCCAGCTTCTCGTCCACTGTAACCGCTAGGTCCTTTTCTGCAGAACTGCTGCCTAGCCATTCGGTCCCTAGTCTGTAGCGGTGCATTGGATTCTTCCATCCTAAGTGCAGGACCCTGCACTTATCCTTATTGAACCTCATCAGATTTCTTTTGGCCCAATCCTCCAATTTGTCTAGGTCCTTCTGTATCCTATCCCTCCCCTCCAGCGTATCTACCACTCCTCCCAGTTTAGTATCATCCGCAAATTTGCTGAGAGTGCAATCCACACCATCCTCCAGATCATTTATGAAGATATTGAACAAAACCGGCCCCAGGACCGACCCCTGGGGCACACCACTTGACACCGGCTGCCAACTAGACATGGAGCCATTGATCACTACCCGTTGAGCCCGACAATCTAGCCAGCTTTCTACCCACCTTATAGTGCATTCATCCAGCCCATACTTCCTTAACTTGCTGACAAGAATACTGTGGGAGACCGTGTCAAAAGCTTTGCTAAAGTCAAGAAACAATACATCCACTGCTTTCCCTTCATCCACAGAACCAGTAATCTCATCATAAAAGGCGATTAGATTAGTCAGGCATGACCTTCCCTTGGTGAACCCATGCTGACTGTTCCTGATCACTTTCCTCTCATGTAAGTTCAGGATCCTGACACAGGGAAGAAAGGAGAGCAGCAGAATACAGACCCTGGACTTCAGAAAAGCAGACTTTGACTCCCTCAGGGAACTGATGGGCAGGATCCCCTGGGAGAATAATATGAGAGGGAAAGGAGTCCAGGAGAGCTGGCTGTATTTTAAAGAATCCTTATTGAGGTTACAGGGAGAAACCATCCCAATGTGTAGAAAGAATAGTAAATATGACAGGCGACCAGCTTGGCTTAACAGTGAAATCCTTGCTGATCTTAAACACAAAACAGAAGCTTACAAGAAGTGGAAGATTGGACAAATGACCAGGGAAGAGTATAAAAATATTGCTCAGGCATGCAGGAATGAAATCAGGAAGGCCAAATCACATGCAGAGTTGCAGCTAGCAAGAGATGTTAAGAGTAACAAGAAGGATTTCTTCAGGTACGTTAGCAACAAGAAGAAAGTCAAGGAAAGTGTGGGCCCCTGACTGAATGAGGGAGGCAACCTCCTGACAGAGGATGTGGAAAAAGCTAATGTACTCAATGCTTTTTTTGCCTCTGTCTTCACGAACAAGGTCAGCTCCCAGACTACTGCACTGGACAGCACAGCATGGGGAGGAGGTGACCAGCCCTCTGTGGAGAAAGAAGTGGTTCGGGACTCTTTAGAAAAGCTGGACGAGCACAAGTCCATTGGGCCGGATGTGCTGCATCCGAGAGTGCTAAAGGAGTTGGCGGCTGTGATTGCAGAGCCATTGGCCATTATCTTTGAAAGCTCATGGCAATCGGGGGAAGTCCTGGATGACTGGAAAAAGGCTAATGTAGTGCCCATCTTTAAAAAAGGGAAGAAGGAGGATCCTGGGAACTACAGGCCAGTCAGCCTCACCTCAGTCCCTAGAAAAATCATGGAACAGGTCCTCAAGGAATCAATTCTGAAGCACTTAGAGGAGAGGAAAGTGATCAGGAACAGTCAGCATGGATTCACCAAGGGCAAGTCATGCCTGACTAATCTAATTGCCTTCTATGACGAGATAACGGGCTCTGCGGATGAGGGGAAAGCAGTGGATGTGTTGTTCCTTGACTTTAGCAAAGCTTTTGACATGGTCTCCCACAGTATTCTTGCCAGCAAGTTAAAGAAGTATGGGCTGGATGAATGGACTATAAGGTGGATAGAAAGTTGGCTAGATTGTCGGGCTCAACGGGTAGTGATCAATGGTTCCATGTCTAGTTGGCAGCTGGTATCAAGTGGAGTGTCCCAAGGGTCAGTCCTCGGGCCGGTTTTGTTCAATATCTTCATAAATGATCTGGAGGATGGTGTGGATTGCACCCTCAGCAAGTTTGCAGATGACACTAAACTGGGAGGAGAGATAGATACGCTGGAGGGTAGGGATAGGATACAGAGGGCCCTAGACAAATTAGAGGATTGGGCCAAAAGGAATCTGATGAGGTTCAACAAGGACAAGTGCAGAGTCCTGCACTTAGGACGGAAGAATCCCATGCACCACTACAGACTAGGGACCGAATGGCTCGGCAGCAGTTCTGCAGAAAAGGACCTAGCGGTTACAGTGGACGAGAAGCTGGTTATGAGTCAACAGTGTGCCCTTGTTGCCAAGAAGGCCAATGGCATTTTGGGATGTATATGTAGGGGCATTGCCAGCAGATGGAGGGACGTGATCATTCCCCTCTATTTGACATTGGTGAGGCCTCATCTGGAGTACTGTGTCCAGTTTTGGGCCCCACACTACAAGAAGGATGTGGAAAAATTGGAAAGAGTCCAGCGGAGGGCAAGAAAAATGATTTGGGGGCTGGAACACATGACTTATGAGGAGAGGCTGAGGGAACTGGGATTGTTTAGTCTGCGGAAGAGAAGAACGAGGGGGGATTTGATAGCTGCTTTCAACTACCTGAAAGGGGGTTCCAAAGAGGATGGATCTAGACTGTTCTCAGTGGTAGCTGATGACAGATCAAGGAGTAATGGTCTCAAGTTGCAGTGGGGGAGGTTTACGTTGGATATTAGGAAAAACTTTTTCACTAGGAGGGTGGTGAAACACTGGAATGCGTTACCTAGGGAAGTGGTGGAATCTCCTTCCTTAGAAGTTTTTCAGGTGAGGCTTGACAAAGCCCTGGCTGGGATGATTTAGTTGGAGATTGGTCCTGCTTTGAGCAGGGGGTTGGACTAGATGACCTCCTGAGGTCCCTTCCAACCCTGATATTCTATGATCATCTAGTCTGACCCCCTGTATAACACAGGCCACAGAACTGCCCTAAAATAATTGCTAGAGCATCTCTTTAGAAAAACATCCATTCTTAATTTAAAAGTTGTCAGTGATGGATAATCTATCACGACCCTTGGTAAATTGTTCCAATGGTTAAGTACCCTCACCGTCAAAAATGTATGCCTTATTTCCAGTCTGACTTTCCAACTTGGAGCCACTGGATTGTGTTCTATCTTTCTCTGTTAGATTGAAGAATCTATTATTAAATAGTTGTTCCCCATGCAAATATCTATAATATAGACTAAGCAAGTCACCACTCTTTGTTAAGCTTAATAGAATGGGCTTCTTAAGTCTATCACTATAAGGCATGTTTTCTAATCCTATGATCATCCCTGTGGTTCTTCACTGAATCTTGTCCAATTTATCAACATCCTTCTTGAATTGTGAGCACCAGAACTGGACACAGTATTCCAGCAAGGGTCACGCCAGTGCCAAATCCAGATGTAAAGTAACTTCTCTGTTCTATTTAAGATTCTCCTGATTATGTATCCCAGGATGGCATTAGCTCTTTTGGCTACACCTTTGCACTGAGAGCTCATATTCAGTTGCTTATCAGCCACAACCCCTAAATCTTTTTCAGAGTCACCGGTTCCCAGGATAGTGTCCACGATTCTGAAAGTCTGGCCAACACTCTTTGTTCCTAGATGCATACATTTACATTGAGCTGCGTTAAAACGCATATTGTTTGCTTGCACTCAGTTTACCAAATGATCCAGATTGCTCTAAATCAGTGACCTGGCTTCTTCATTATTTACCACTCCCTCAATTTTTATGTCATCTGCAAACTTTATCAGTGATAATTTTATGCTTCTTCCAGGTCATTGATTAAAAATGATAAAATATGGTCAAGAACCAATTGCTGTGTGACCCCCTAGAAACAGACCCACGCAATGAAGCTGCCCCGTTTACAGTTATATTTTGAGACCTGCCAGTTAATCAGTTTTTAATTCATTTAATTTATGCCATGTTAATTTTATATTGTTTTAGTATTTTAATCAAAATGTCATGCAGTAAAAGTCAAGCGCTTTACAGAAATCCAAGCATATTACAGCAATACTATTACCTTATCAAATAAATTTGTTACCTCATAAAAAAAAGTTAGTGTGACAGGATGTATTTTCCATTAACCCATGTAATTCATGCAAATTAACATTACCGGTCTTTATTAATCGAGTCCCGTATCAGACACTCAATTATCTTGCCCAGGATTGATTTCAGGATGACAGGCCTATAATTACTCAGGTCATCCCATTTACCTTTTTTAAAAACTGGCACAACATTAGCTTTCTTCCAGTCTTCTGGAACTTCCCCACTGCTCCATGACTTATTGAAAATCAACATTAATGGTCTGCAAGCTCTTCAGCCAGTTCTTTTAAAACTCTTGGATGCAAGTTATTTGGACCTGCCGATTAAAAAAAAAGTAACTTTGGTAGCTTAACATCCTATAGAGATACTAATGGAATAGAAAGAGTGTCTCATCATATATAGTGATAACTATATCATCTGTGTTTTCCCCAAATACAGAGCAGAAATATTTATTGAACCCTTCTACTTTTTCTGCATTATTATTGATAATTCTACCATCTCCATTTAGTAATAGACATTGTCAGGATTCTTTTTGTTCCTAATATAGTTTAAAATTCCTTGTTCTTATCCATAATGCTGCTATCCATAGATTTCTCCTTGTGTTTCTTTGCTTCCATTATCAATTTTCTACAGTGCTTACCTTCTGCTTTATATTCATTACTATCCACTTCCCCTTTCTTCCATTTGTGTATACTCTCTCTTTCTCTCTCTCTCTCTCTTCACTTCCCCTATAAACCAGGTTGTTGTTTTTTTAAATCAGCACAGCCATCTTCCTTGACTGTGGTTTTGGGGCATTTAGGAAAGTGTTCTTAACTAATTCTGAATTATCATTCACAATTTTCTGATTAAATTCATTCTCCCAAACTGGTCTCACAGCTGTGACTAATGATAACTGATAAATGGGAGCCCTCTTCAGCTCTGGATAATAAAAGAACATGGAGTGTGGGCTATGAGCTACTGTTTTCACCCATTCAGTGGATTAATGAAGGGCCAGATCCATTTATGTTCACTTGTAGAACCCACATTAAAAGTCTGCGGCTGAATCCTAGATAAGGAAATTAAGTATATATTCTGCATTTCCTAACAATATTATGAAGGACCCAAATTTTCTCTTTGCTCCTGACAGTATGGAGGAATAGCTGTCTAATATAATTAATGGTGATCATTGAGGGTGCTGGATAATTCTTGAGCCATATGACAGACTGTGATGAAGTGGAGAAACTGCCTGCCAGCACAGTAGGGGTTAAAGAGAACCTTTGGGCCCAGCCAGCCTCGCCTCCATTATACCTACTGCCAATGCTAGGCCTGGATGGGGTAGAAAAGGAGAGAGCCTGGCTCAGTTCAGCATTGACTGGCGAAGAGGCAGGCGCTAGCTGTCTCCCTACCTGAGTGGAGGGGTCACTAGCCTTCCAGCCTCAGCAGCCACCAGGGAATAAGTACTGTGACCCCAGCCAAGGGACACTGAGGAGGAGACGTAGGAGTCTCCGGCACATGAGGTAACTGGGTGATTGCAGCACAGAGACATTGTGTGGTTTGGCCTCACCTAACTTATGCCTGCCCCACCCAGAGGCACCTGGGACCATGGCAGGATGCTGCCCAAGGTTCATGAGGGAGCTCAGGAGGCAAGCCATGCTCCAAATGGAAGGGACAGTGGTAGGAAGTAGCCCAAGGCAGTGTATTTAGACTTTTTGCTGGGAGAGTCCCCTGTTCAGGGGTTGGCTCACACAGGACCTTGGGTTGGGACCAGTTGAGAGGGAGGGTCCCACTACCTAAAAGACTAAGGTACTTCAACTCAGGGAAGCAAAGGATTGGAGGTTCGGCCTGCCAATCACTAGGCAGCCCAGTCCTCCAAGCTCCCTGTTAAACATAAAACTGAGAAGTTGCCATTCTACCACCAACTTCAAATTGGGCACAGTGCCCTCAATAAGATAACTAGTGGTTAATCACTACTGTTCTGTTTCTATTGATAGTATATGCCTACAGGTGTTTGGAGGAGATTAACCTCAACCACATACTGTCGGTGTCTGAAAATAGCTCAGTTCAAACCAAACTACATGCATGGTTGGGAGCTAGACTAGAATAAATCTAACAGGCCAAAAATAAGATAAAATATGATTGAAATGAAAGTGTAACAGAATTTTTCAAAGAACTAGTGGGCCAAAGGAGAGGATGGCTGAGCTCAGGGAATGAAAAAAAACCTACACAATTGTGCACCTGTTTCATGTGCAGAAAAGGTGAATGAGCATGATAATGGCTAGCTAGAGGCACAGCTATTCACTTATGTGTTCATTCACCCAGTTATTGAACAGCTGAATGTGCTGAATTTCACCATAATCCATCCACCTCATTTTTGTTTGTTTGTTATTCCACGCTATTTTATTTAGTCCAACATGGTCATTTGTAATCCAGCTTCTCTTAGTTCATTTTGGATATACAATAGCTGTATACTTGCTTCCAAGTACAACAGAAAAAAAAAAAAAAGAGGAAACAGGATTTCCACTCTTTATTGGAGTTTTACAGAACTAACGTGAAGTACATTTTACTTTAAGCTCACTAAAGAGTAATGAATGAATCCAATCCCAAGTTCCCCAGTACACTCCAGACAGCCAGCTCTGACATGTTTCTTTCGTATGCCACTCTCCATTGAGATTAGCCATGCCACAGTGACTGAACCACCACCCGGAATAACCTATATCCTGGGCACAATTGGTGTATGCATGTCCACCAGTTATACATACATTGCAGCCATCATTGTCTCTGTCATAGGTAGTGAAATTATGGCCATTTTGATCCCCAAATTCTTCTGTGCCTCTGAATGCATCTCCTAAACAAAGAAAATGCTGTCATTGGAATTTCAGTGAGATGGTGGCATTCAGTGATATGACCCAACACTCTCACAAATCTTGGGAGACAGGCCAGTCCTTGCCTACAGACAGCCCCCCAACCTGAAGCAAATACTCACCAACAACCACATACCACACAACAGAACCACTAACCCAGGAACCTATCCTTGCAACAAAGCCCGTTGCCAACTGTGCCCACATATCTATTCAGGGGACACCATCACAGGGCCTAATAACATCAGCCACACTATCAGAGGCTCGTTCACCTGCACATCCACCAATGTGATATATGCCATCATGTGCCAGCAATGCCCCTCTGCCATGTACATTGGTCAAACTGGACAGTCTCTACGTAAAAGAATAAATGGACACAAATCAGATGTCAAGAATTATAACACTCATAAACCAGTCGGAGAACACTTCAATCTCTCTGGTCACGCAATCACAGACATGAAGGTCGCTATCTTACAACAAAAAAACTTCAAATCCAGACTCCAGCGAGAAACTGCTGAATTGGAATTCATTTGCAAATTGGATACTATTAATTTAGGCTTAAATAGAGACTGGGAGTGGCTAAGTCATTATGCAAGATAGCCTATTTCCCCTTGTTTTTTCCTACCCCCCCCCCCCGACGTTCTGGTTAAACTTGGATTTATGCTGGAAATGGCCCACCTTGATTGTCATGCACACTGTGGGGAGAGTGGTCAGTTTGGATGGGCTATTGCCAGCAGGAGAGTGAGTTTCTGTGTGTGTTTGGGGGTGGTGGTGGTGAGAAAACCTGGATTTGTGCTGGAAATGGCCCACCTTCATTATCATGCACATTATAGGGAGAGTGGTTACTTTGGATGAGCTATTACCAGCAGGAGAGTGAGTTTGTGTGTGTATGGGGGTGGGGGGGTGAGAAAACCTGGATTTGTGCTGGAAATGGCCCACCTTGATTATCATGCACATTGTAGGGAGAGTGGTCACTTTGGATAAGCTATTACCAGCAGGAGAGTGAGTTTGTGTGTGTGTGTTTTTTGGAGAGAAAAAAAAAAAAACATGAGAGAACCTGGATTTGTGCAGGAAATGGCCCACCTTGATTATCATACACATTGTGAAGAGAGTGGTCACTTTAGATGGGCTATTACCAGCAGGAGAGTGAGTTTGTGTATGGGGGGGGCGGAGGGTGAGAAAATCTGGATTTGTGCTGGAAATGGCCCAACTTGATGATCACTTTAGATAAGCTATTACCAGCTGGAGAGTGGGGTGGGAGGAGGTATTGTTTCATGGTCTCTGTGTGTATATAATGTCTTCCGCAGCTTCCACAGTATGCATCCGATGAAGTGAGCTGTAGCTCACGAAAGCTCATGCTCAAATAAATTGGTTAGTCTCTAAGGTGCCACAAGTACTCCTTTTCTTTTTGCGAATACAGACTAACACGGCTGTTACTCTGAAACCATGGTAAACTATGGCATCTTACAAACTTTTTTTTTTTTTTGGCAGGAGTTGGGGGATGGGGGAGAGCAAGCAGCACTGCACTCTGCAAATCCAGAACTCCCACTGAAATCAATGGCAATTTCCTGCAGTATCTTGGAAGACCTTAATGAATTAAGTTTAAGTATCTTTGGGATCCATTGTATTAAATGAATGGCTTATATATTATTGTGAGCCAGGATTGTATGTAACCTCTCGAGCGGGGAGACATGTGAGACCTGGGGGTTTAAAAGAACTACATTAAACAATAAGAAAAGGAGTACTTGTGGCACCTTAGAGACTAACCAATTTATTTGAGCATAAGCTTTCGTGAGCTACAAAAGCTCGAAAGCTTAAGCTCAGATAAATTGGTTAGTCTCTAAGGTGCCACAAGTACGCCTTTTCTTTTTGCAAATACAGACTAACACGGCTGCTACTCTGAAACCTATATTAAACAATGTGTCAGACAAGAATGGACTCTTGGAACAACAAGAATTAAGTGGTTTTCCTGGGAAATATTTAGGGGGACGTACATGCAAATTCCCCACCTCCAGTTATGCAGCCTTTTGAAGCATCTCCTTGAAGAATGGGCATTGTCTGCTGATCACCTGTTACTTGACACCAAAATCAAAGGCCCAGGCTGTATATAGGAAAAACTGAACTATTCACAGTTGTTCTCATTCTGAATCTGAGACAAGGCTGTAACCATGGGGAAGTCCCAGTTGTGGGTTTTGAAGGACTGACACATACCAGAGCCTGAGGTTGGAGTTGGGGCTGACCACTGCTAAGGTTTTTTTTAGCATGCATGCAGGTTCTTTTATTGTTTTTAATATGTTTTATTTGTAATGATTTCACCTTTAGAATAAATGTGCTTGCTTAGGGCTTGTCTACACTTAAAACACAGCAACGGTTCAGTATAGACACTACCTACCCACATGAGTGGTTCTCCCATTGACATAGGTAATCCACCTCACTGACAGGTAGTAGCTAGGTCGTTGGAAGAATTCTTCTGTTGACCTAGTGGTGTCCAATTGGGAAGCTAGGTCATTTTAACTAATCTACTCAGGGGTGTGGATTTGTCACACCCCTGAGTGATGTATTTATGTCGACCTAATTTGCTAATGTAGACCTGCTCTTAGAAAGACTTGCAACTGTGCTGTTCATGGCCTCTGGAGAGAAAGCAAAGTCCAGATGCTGACTTCTTAGGGAATCTGGCTTGCTGGGGATATCACAGTGTAGTCAGGGAACTGTGCACCCTGGAAAACCTCCAGTTAGGAGGCAAAGAGATGCAGGTTTCTCCCCAAGAGAGGTGATGGCTCAGGAGCCTAGAGTGGGTACTCTCGGAGGACCACAGAGGGGAAATACTGATACAGTTGCCCTGAACTGAGACAGTTATAGTGGAAAAAAAACATATATAGTCTGGTAGGGATTTTCTACATTTTCTTTTGGGAGTGGTGGGAAGTAAGGGGTCATTATCATCCTGCAACTATAGACTAATTACAGGAGCTGTTACTGTGGTACCCCACCCTACAGGATAGGCTTTTCTTAATTGGCAGCCATTACTTTGCTTTATTAGTATGTAAAAAGCCAGCAAAGTAAAACAAAACCAAAACAAAACCCAAACCAAACAAAAACCCAACCTTACAGGGAGGGGAACTTTCCAGCCTCTTTTATACATTGTAAAGAAGCAAAAAAGGGCACAACTAACTTTCCCCCCTTTAAGTAGTCGCCGTTAAATCTTTTTGTTTGATTGTTCAAATAGCATTTTCCTATATGGGAACGAATCCTACTTCCACTGATGTATATAGCCATCCTTCCACTGATTTTTATGGTTGGATCAGGACATAGGTGAAGAGTTCTCCACTGGACTGTCCCCATTCAGAGATTTCTACCATATTTTAACTCTTCTTCCCCCGCCATCTTGCACTAAGCGTCATAGTTAGGATTGCTTGCTGAATAATGGTATATGCCCATCTTGAGTTAGGAAAAGGAACTGAACTAGGGGACCTTTGGTTTGATCATCCACAGATTCTACGTGTATGTTAGGAGGTGTTAAATTTTTCCCTTCCCCCCTCCCATTTTCTGACACACTCTGGTATCTAATAAAAAGATTTTTACTATCCTTTTACATTTTTGAATCAGCTTGACTTCTTGGAGTACTTACCTACATTTCCTGTAAAGTTCCCTAGAGAAATTTGGTATAATTCACTTTCATTGCCAATTTTGAAGGTATCATATAGCACATACGCGAGCTCTTCTTTGCAACTCATCATATCCACTCTTAGCTGGCACACTTTGCCTGGCTGCTGGCTCAGAGCATTAATGCAGTCCAGCCCCAGCCAATGTTCATCTGGAAGAAAGTTTATATAGTTTCTCTATCAGGATGATGGTGTCTGAGAGTTTTATTTCTATTCTATATAGTTTCATATACCACCCTCATCACCACAGAATCCTAACACCTTCCACTAGTCCATTAAGTGCCATGCCTAACATATCTCCAAATTAAATTTTACCAAGCTAGTGATGAGCTGCCAGCATGTTAACAAGATTGTAGTTTAGGAATTGGGTAATATCCCTTTGGGAGCTGTCTAATGGCCTTCCTGCCTTCTATTGCAGAAGCCACCAAAACCTAATAGGGTTCTGTATATAGCCTTGGATGTTTGCATATCGTTAATAAACGTGGTTATTTGGAGCCCCAGCTGTGGCTGTGTGGTTTCCTGATACTCCTAATGTTGTGTAGAGAGCACAGACACAATAAAATTCCTCTCTTCCCCCCCCTCCACTCAGGCTATGGTAAACTGTGTGCGTCACGGGCATAAAGAGCAGGGAGTAACTGGGGAATCTATTCAAATATTTTTCTCATTTAAACAAACATATTTCCTGAACAATAACCAAGCAGGAAGACAGCATCACTTGGCCAACAAATATAAGAAGTGCCCTTTGCTGGAAACATTTATGCTTGTTTCCCCCAACACAATATACAGGCCATATTATTAGTAATGTACAGTGTCCAACTTGTGATATTGAAATGGAGGGTGAGAATGTGTAAAGACCTTATCAGAGGTGCAATTATATGTGTCCTCACTTTGGAAATACTTGACACTTGGTGCAAACTTGTACAACAGCAATTTAAAATGTGTGCTCTTTGAAAGTCTTTCCATGAGCTGAACAGAGAAGTGAACACTGACAGAGCTGATAGATCTGTTGTGGAACTAAGTTAAAATTGGAGTTCTTGATCTTCAGATCCTAGGGAGGCCCAGGATATAGTGCAGGGGGAATCTAATGGACCAAGAGCCTTCCAGGTAAGACACCATTCTCTAAGTCTCTACTAAAGCACTTGGTGTTTGTCTTGTTTGGTTGGGGGGTGTTGGTAGCTACCAGCAAGTGTCTTTGATTTATGGGCAATCACAGACCTTGTTGAAGCTGATGGGAATGCTAACCATCCTTGATTCAGTCTAAATGAGGGAGCAGTTAAGTGCCCTTTTATTTGGAATATGAGACATGTAGGGCTGGGAGGGACCTTGAGAGGTCATCAAGTCTGGACTGAGGCAGGACCTAGACTCTCCCTGGCAGGTATTTGTCCAACCTTTTTCTTAAAAATCTCCAGTGGCAGGGATTCCACAATGTTCCTTTGTAACCTATTCCAGAACTTAAGTACCTTTACAGTTAGACTTTTTCCTAATATCTCATCTACAGCTCCCTTGCTGCAGATTAAGCCCATTACTTCCTGTTCTACCTTCAGTGGACTTGGAGAACAATTGATCACGATCCTCTTTGTGACAGCCCTTAACATATTTGGAGAGTGCTATCAGGTGCCCTCTCTGTCTTTTTCTCAAGATGAAATATGTTCAGTGTGACAGTGGCTTTATGGAAATATGCTTATGAATGTATATATATATGATATAACTGGAATATATTTTATGCTACATATGCCATGTAACATATCTCTGTAGAGGTTATGATCTACTGAATCTATTAATCCTATGTGTATGCATGTATCATTTTTGTATTCAAAGTTATGAACATTGGATGTGTACTGGCTTGATTTCTAAGTAACCTTAATAGAGCATTTGGTCAGTTCCTTGAGAAAGGAATGTGCAAATTAGGTGCCCAATCAAGAAACACTTAAAGGACAATGACTCTTGTAAGGCTCCAATCCACATAAGAAGTCTACCTGAGGACATTCAAGGAAGCATGTGAACCATGGCTGCCACCTGTAAGTTCTGAGTCATGCATGGACATGTGATTTGCCCATGTGACTCCAAAACTCCATCTTGGAACTGGACTTTGCATAGGAGAGAGGAGGGGGTCTCCACCCACAAGAGAAAGTCTATTTAAGCCCATGGGAGACCCCTTCATTTTGTCTTTAGCTGGCTAAAGAGAGAGCCTCTCCACCCCCAAAGATACCTGAAAGAAACTGGAACAAAGGACAGTAACTACAGGGTGTGTGAGTGATTGCTGGATCCGGACTAGAAGGAGATTAGTCCGTAAAAGGAAGCTTACTGGAACTGGTGAAGTTTTGTCTGTATTCAGTTTTATTAGACATAGATTTGCGTGTTTTATTTTATTTTGCTTGGTAATTCACTTTGTTCTGTCTGTCACTACTTGGAAACACTTAAATCCTACCTTCTGTATTTAATAAAATCACTTTTTGCTTATTAATTAACCCAGAGTATGTATTAATACCGGGAGAGCGGGGTGCAAACAGCTGTGCATATCTCTCTATCAGTGTTATAGAGGGTGAGCAATTTATGAGTTTACCCTGTGTAAGCTTTATACAGGGTAAAACAGATTCATTTGGGGTTTGGACCCCATTGGGAGTTGGGCAAGTGTTAAGGACAGGAACACTTCTTAAGTTGCTTTCAGTTAAGTCTGCAGCTTTGGGGCACGTGGTTCAGACCCTGGGTCTGTGTTGGAGCAGACTGATGTGTCTGGCTCAGCAAGACAGGGTGCTGGAGTCCCAAGCTGGCAGGGAAAGCAAGAGCAGAAGTAGTCTTGGCACATCAGGTGGCAGCTCCCAGGGGGTGTCTGTGATCCCACCCATCACACTCAGTTTTTTTTTAACCTTTCATCATAGGTCAGGCTTTCTAAACCTTTAATAATTTTTGTTGCTCTCCTTCAAAGTGTCCTCCCAGCTTGGTGTCACCTCTAAATTTTATACACGTGCTTTCCACTCCATTATCCAAGTCATTAATGAAAATACTGAACAGAACCGGATCCAGGACAGGCACCTGAGGGACCCCACTAGATTCATCTTCTCAGTTCCATAGTGAACCATTGATATCTACTCTTTGAATGGGGGCTTTAACCCAGTTATGAACCCACCTTATAGTATCTCTAGACCACATTTCCCACAATTCCCTAGAATGTCATGTGGGACTGTGTCAAAACCCGTACAGAAAATGAAGATATCACATCTACTGCTTCCCCTTATCCAGTAGACAAGTACCATGTCAAAGAAGGAAATTAGGTTGATTGGGTATTATTTGTTCTTGACCAATCCATGTTGGCTATTGCATATTGCCACATTATCCTCTAGGTACTTACAAATTCATTTAGTTTAGTGATAACAGAATGACAGGTTTCGGAGTAGCAGCTGTGTTAGTCTGTATTCGCAAAAAGAAAAGGAGTACTTGTGGCACCTTAGAGACTAACCAATTTATTTGAGCATAAGCTTTCGTGAGCTAATGCATCTGATGAAGTGAGCTGTAGCTCACGAAAGCTTATGCTCAAATAAATTGGTTAGTCACTAAGGTGCCAAAAGTACTCCTTTTCTTTTTGAAACAACAGAAGTCACTCACTGCCCAAAGCCATAAGACCAGCATGGCAAGGCTAGAGTAGCAGCTGAGCTATTGGGGTGAGGGTTTTCCCTGGGAACTGATTGCAAACAGTCTGGGCACTGGATTCCAGCTGGGTGTGTGTTTGTGTATGTCAGTAGCAGAAAAGCAGCAGGAAAACTGGGAGAAAGCCACAGCAGTATTAATAGTGTGGCCCTGGGAAGAAGCCAAGATAGAGAGCTTCTTTTGGGCAGTGTACTGGCTGGCAGCAGGCTTAGATTTCTGAACAAGAGACCTGTCTCCTGGTGTGTGTTCTTACTGCATTAGGGAATCAGGTTTCATGTACATTCTTGGTAAATAAACAGAATTGAATGCAAGAAATACCTCACTGTCTATCACCAATCTCTGCTCCTAACGGAAACAATTCAGAAAGGCCCTGAATATTGGCTAACTGTTCTGGCCTAAAGAAGCAACAATATATTCTCTCTCAGCTCCCACAACAGCAGTATCCAGCGCTGGGGGGAGGGAGGGGAATCCTTTGGGCCAAGGAAAATCACCTGAATTCTCTGATTTATTTGTGGGAAATTAACAAGTTGTGCCCAAAAGTCCTTTCCAACGCTTCATTGCACCATGTGGGTGGAGCAGCTGCTTTACTGTAAAGAACAGTACACCAAGTGCCTGTCTTCTCAAACCACCTGTTTCATGAAGCATTCCAGTTACAGAATGTCTGCACTGCACTCCATTCTGCATTGCATCAGCTTGTACCTGAGGACTGGAAACACTTTCAACTGAGACACTATGATTTGTCTGGTATATCAAGTCCCTCAGGTGCATGGCCAGACAGATAGGCCAATAGTGACTTTAATCCACCTTTGCTTTCCCCTGATTCCAAGGCCACGGACCATTCAGGTTGCTCTAACTTATTCCTGGCTACCTACAGCCCCAAAATGCTGTTCAAGTCGCTAGGAATCAGCTGGACATACATGTTCTGCCCACATCCCACTTTGCTCAGCCATATCTCCCAAATAGAAGATTGTAGGAGCTGTTCAGAGGGCTTATGCCAATAGGAGATTCTGCATCACAGAAATCCCCCACTGCCTGGATCCACTGGATATATAGTAGGGCTGGTTAAAAAATTTTCTTTCAAAATCATTTTTGATGGAAAATGGGGATTTGACTACATTACATTTTCTGCAAAAATTGTCTGCTTTCAAAGGAAAATGTTGACTTTTCATGAAAAAACCGAATGCCCAAAACCAAAAATACATTGATTTGGAAATGCTGCTGCAGTGCCTCCTGGGTATTGTAGTTTGGTTGTCTCATGTCACTATTCTTTTATAAGGGCTGGACTACATTTCCCATGATACACTGCCTCCCTGCCAAGAGAGGAGATCATGGTGCATGATGGGAGATGTAGTCTATCCAGGGAGCCAGCCCACTGAACAGAATAGGCACTTGAGATACCAGAACCACAACTCTCATCCCATAGCAGCATTTCCAAATCAAATATATTTCAGGGGTTTTTTGTCAAAAGTTTTCAATATTCAAATTTCTGCCAAAAATTGAAGTTTTCAGTGAAAAACAAAACCATTTTTCATCCAGCTCAACTACCAAATCATTCTGAGACGGTGAAGCAGCACAAAGTGGCACAGCATGGCCATGAATCTGGCCCTATATTTAAATATTATAGTTAATAGAGGGAAAATAGAGCTGACTTGAGTGTTAAAACAACATTTAATTACTCTTAGGAAATTGGCAAATCCTGAGGCTTTTGGGACTGCTTAATTTCCAGGGTCGACTTGGGACTTAGGAGCATCAATTGCTGTGGGGCAAAGGGGGAAAAGGCCTTGGTTTGACTTTTCAAAAATCTATATGCTCCATTTTTGCCCCCCCTTTCCATGACTTGCAGGATATAACTTCATCCCATACATGTTTTAGATGAAGACACAACTTCCCCCCGTGATGACTCTGGTGGGGCTGCTAGGGTGCACTGCAGTAAAGAGAAAGCAAGGCCTGTGGTTGCCATGAGAAGGTACTGAAGTAGGCTGGGACTGGCCCAAAATCATTACCAATAACCCCACACCGTCTTCCCTAATGTCACATACCCAACTGTCCTGGCCAACCTTACTGCTGGGCCCATCTCCTCCTCATACCCGGAGGCATTACACAAGCAGCTATGTAGGGAGCACTGGCGAGCACCACTGAGCTGGTCATGGGCACAGATGGGAGAGGCTAGGGGCAGAGTGCATCCGATTCATGACCATTCAGAGGGGCAGCCTTTTTTAATACCTATCCACTGGGGTGGGGGTGGAGAAAGGCTTGTTGTGTGGATCTAGGAAAAGAAGGAAGCCAAGACTACTGCAGAGGAGAAAATGATGCGGGTCAAATATATATATATATTTTTGGATCCAGTCTGTTATCTTAGCTGGTGACAAGTATACCTGTTCTAAAGGTTAAACTGTAATATACACTGTACAGGCATTTAGACTTCAGATTTTGAGACTTAATTTTAAGGCCTATTTAAATGCAAACTTCCTTGTAGGAACATTCTTACATACATGCAACATGTCCAAATCCTTGTTTGTAGCTGTCCCAGACCCTCATGAAGTTCACTGGTTGACCATTTTCACCTTTTCCATGGCGCCTCTGAAAAATAGTCCATCCTCCATCTTCACGCTTCTCACAGAACACCTATGAGGCAAAGACTCAACCTAAGGTAACGTTATAGCAGATTATCTACTTCATGTACTGTTATGAGCAGGGTGGAATCTTATTATGGGTTGAATTGAAACCCCTGTCCCCCGAGACAAAAGGAGTGTGTAAACCCACCCAGGTGCTTTTGACTGAGTGTTGTTTTGGGTAGGGATGTGTCTGTGGGGGGTGCGGGGAGACAGAACAAGAAAACCTGCGAACGAAAGGCTAAAGTTGCTGCTGAAAGCATGGTGGCTGATCCTGGAAGACACCTGAGAAGGGTTTCTGGGGCAGGGAAGCAAGCTGAAAAGGGTGCTCTTGGTGCTATGAGAAAAAGAAGCTGTTCCCTGATATTGGATTCTTTCTGCATTAGAAGACACAGAATTTGTACATTCTTTGTAAATAAACTGAACTGCATCAAAGAAAATACCAGACTCCATCAATTTCTATTTCCAGCTGGAACATCCCCAGGGCCCCGAAACTTTGACTAGCCACTTGGGTCAAAAAGGGCCAACAATACTATAATGAAAAAAAGGGAAATGGTCCAGGTCTTGTTTACATGCTAATTCTGTCTGGTCAACAACTAATACAATGGAATTCCAGGTTTAAAGTCAACTTTTAATTTGACTTTAAGCTAGAACAAAAACTTTTAGAACATAGATGGAAAAAACTGCAGTAAAGTTTGGTGAAGTCATCTAATTAGCCAGTAAACATTGGGCTCATGGAGTGGACTGTTTCCTTTTCAAAGGAGATGGGGACACAGAATCAGTACGTTGTCATAGCTTAGTTACATTAAAAACATTTCAAGGCAGATATAGCCTTGAGCAGCTGTGCCAATTTACCTACTTCTCTTGAACAACGCTATGTATTCCTCAGTCCGCACAAGCCCTAGCTGCGTTCCCTTCAATGGAACTGCCCTTTCCATTTTCCCAAACAGGCTGTGCACTTCAAATCCCCCAACAAAGAACACATTTCCTGTTGTTGTTAGCTTAGCTGTTTTACCTCTGTAGGTTATACAGGTACCTTACCATGGGCAGTGGGTATAATAGGCCAGGGGAAGTGCCTCTGGACACCTGGGATGTGGTGGCCCTGCCTGCACGCCATCCCTTCCCTGAGATCCCCATCAACCACTGCTGCCTGGCGAGTCTCTCCTCTCCTCCACTCCACCCCCTCTCCGCAGGTCCCCGCCCCTCACCACATTCCTCCTCCCCTCCACCTCCTCCCCCACAAGGCTGCCCGCCTCTCCCCAGAAGCCAGTGAGGACTCAGCTCCAGACGGCAGCCTGGGGCTTGGGCTGGCTGGCGGCTCAGGGCAGCTCAGCCCAGAGTTCAGGCCAGTGCTGGGGCCAACAGCACAGGCCGGGCTGAGCTGGTGCTCAGGCCAGTGCTCGGGCCAGTATGCAGGCCAGCCCTGGGGCTTGGGCCAGTGCTAGGGCCAGTGCTTGGGCCAGCTTGGAGGTCGGGGCGGTTTGGCTGGGGCTCCTCTGGCCACGGGGGGTGGGGGGAACTCAGGGCTCCGGTGTGCGAGGGGGGAGAAAGGGGCGGGGTAGAGGTAGGGGCGCGGCCTTAGGTGAAAGGGGCTGGGGCTAGCCTCCCCAAAGGGGGTTTCACCCACCACACATGTACCTTACTCTCTGCTAACCTGATTCCTCTTTGGGTGCAGCCATTTTGTAGACACAAGGCTATCCATTTGAAATCAAATATTAAGGAATTTCAAAAACTTCAACTTGGCAATGTCTAGTTAAGGGTCAAGAACATATTGCCACTGTATCCAAATGAAGGTTTTCTCACCATCCAGAGTTAAAATTACAGCTAAACTACTGTATAAAGGACACAGGAGATGACCTTCAGTTGCCAGCGTGCATTGTCTGGGTCATGTTTTTTTTCTTAATAAAACACAAATGACCATGAAGTACCTAACTGGGAAGATATTTTCACAGTCTAGTTGTAAGTATTCTGGTGCCACAGTAAATTAGTGAGCTGGATCTCTAGAAAGAGCAGTTCTCAAAGTCTCTTTATAAATGCTTGCTTTCATAGTTGACATCGCAGTTCACAAAGGCCTTGATCCTGCAATCCAATCTCCATGGGAGAACCCTTGCACTTGTGTGTCAATCCATTGACTTCAGTGGCACTCCCCGAAGGTGTAAGGGTACACCGAGACAGATCGGCTTGGAAGATGGGGGCCAAAGTTTGGCTATGGATAGTTTTATAAGTGTAGGGCTGTCTGGATCCAGGATTTTGATACAAGACCAACAAGAAATGTCCAGAATTTTTGGATTTGTTCTGTTTGCTGGAACACGGTTAATGGTGGCTTAAAGAATTTGTAACATTCTTCTGAGCAATCTGAGTACAAAATTCATTTCAGAAGAGACTCCCTTATGACTGTCTGTCTATCTAGTGCCAAATCACAGTATCATCTAAGCATTCTATCAACACTTTATCTAGTGGCTGATATAGAAGAAACAGCTAGCTATTTGTACTAGATGCTTTCTAGACAGATCTGAAACAGCCCCAATACTGGAAATAGCATCTTACCTTAAAAGGCTTTGCAACTTTTTCTGGTTTTATCAGGTAAACTCCACTTTCAGCATTAGGATTTTCAGCAAATATTTCTGTGCAATCACGTCCTTTAACTGAAAAAAATTACAGGTGGGTTTTTTTTTGAGGGGTGGGGAGGGATTGATTTTGTTTGTTTTTAAAGCTGAATGAAGTGTCTGAGGTGGGAAAGGGTGTTATATACTAGCGTTTTTATTACACCTGGTCAAAAAATGTCCATTGAAACTTTTCTTTGATAGAACATGGCTTTTGATGGAAATTTTTGCCAAAAAATTGCTTGCATAGAAAATGTTCTATTTTTCCATAGAAAAATTGCATATTTGTAGGGCAGGGGAAGATAACTATTATGAAAGCCAAAATATTTTGAAGAAAAATTTCAGCAAAAATGAACGTTTGTTTTCATCAACAATTTTCATGGGAGAAAAAATCATTTCCTGTCCAAATCTGAAAACCAGACTACTTATTTTATGTGCCTTGGCAAAATGTTTCAAACATGGTTTATGTGTCAAACTCCACTAGAAAAGCCAACATTTCTTTTGGTTGAGGAGTTTGAAATTTACTGCCCTTGGAAATCTTCCAGTCCCATGAATCTTAGGGCTTGATGCAAGAAGCCATTGAAGGACTTCCATTAATTTCACAGGGCCTTGGATAAGGCCTTTAGAACACCTAGTTTTCACTGCTGTGGGCACTCTGGAAATAAGTAATAATAATTTATGTAAGATCCATACAATAGAAAAAGAAAGACGCAAAGTTATATTTTGGCAGTGCTGCCATTCTTAAATTTAACATTACCATTGCTCTTGATGTCTGAAATTAATTTAGCTTATCACATTCTCTATGCAAATATATTTATCTTTGTAGTGGTAGCTGATTAATATCTGAATTAATAACAGACTAGTGGCTAAAATATTTACTCAACTTCTATCATACCATTAGCAGCCTCTGCGGTCATCACCTGCAAAGAGATTGCATAGTGTTTATTTTACACTAAGCTATAACACTAGTGGTACAATGCATAGAAGTTTTGCGTAACTCAACAATACAAACAGATGAAAACTAAAAGAATTCCTCCTTTTAAAAGGATTTCTAAGAGAAGGAAGAGCTCTGTAAATGAAACATTCACCATATACTTTTAAGATTTAATATATGAGAGAGACAGGTTGGGTGAGGTAAAATCTTTTATTGGACCAGCTTCTGTTGATGAGTGAGACAAGCGTTTGAGCTACACAGAGCTCTTCTTCAGGTCTGGGAAAAGTAACCAGGGTTTCCAGACCTGAAGAAGAGCTCTGTGCAGCAAAAAAGCTTGTCTGATCCACCAACAGAAGTTGCTCCATTAAAAGACATTACGTCACACACCTTGTCTCTCTCATATCCTGGGACCACTATGGATACAATACTGCAAACATTTAATATATGAAGTATTTTTAATCCACACCCACTCATTGTGGCACTCTGTTCCCCTTTAGTGGTGGCTGGGCCAAACATAGAGGCTCACGAGCCTGTTACAGCCTGGACTAGTAGACTTGGCTCTCTTACCTTAGGCTGCAGCGGCTCATGCTTAAAGTTCTAGAGGGTCAATGTTCAACCCCCACTGGCAATGACCCATCCAAGGGAAGGCAGTACCAGGCTGATGAACATCTGTATGTGGCCCAGCCACCACTGGGTTACAGATCATCACTTGACACACAAAGTGGCTGCTTGGTCCAATGAACATGGGATTAGACTGGGAGGCAGGAAAGCTGATTTCTCTACACGACCACAAGACTTGAGCAAGTCACTTAACCTCTAAGCGTTTCAGTTTCCCCATCTGCACAATGGCGATTATAATGCTTACTCACCTTTTGTAAAGCTATTTGAAATCTGTGGATGAAAAGTACTATTTAAGTACTAAATATTGTTCTGATCTATTATTAAAATGTAAAATTCACTCTCTAAGTCAGTATCAAAACATAAAAGCATGAAATAAGTCAGCTTGATTGGTCAGTGAAAACTCCAATTTTCATCAATCTGGGCCAATAAACTTGTGTTTCTTTTTATGCATATACTGAAGTAACGGTATATCTCACCTTTGCACTTGCTTGCTGAAAGTACAGGCTTAATAAGACTATTGCAACGCTGTTTAATCGGCCAAGAAAATTCGGTTTCATAACTGAAACAGAAAAAAATTCAAGAAATAAATTCAAACTGTTGTGTTCCTTTAGCTAAGAAGAGCAGGGGACAGTGATCTCTACCATCCTAGCAGAGGATTAGCCACTGCACAACATGATAGTGGGCTAAATTCATCCATGGTGTTAGTTATTTAAGTCAATGGGGCTCCTTTTGAACCACTGCTTTTATTACTGACCATTTAATGTAAGAACATATTGCAAAGGAGGTGATTAGTAACATTTATTCCAGAAAATGATATACCTGCAACAGATACCAGTCTTAATGGCACTGCATGTTTTCAGTTAAATTTCATTTATTGTTGTCACAATTACAGGGCTAGCTGCACCTCTGTCCCCCTCCTGGTCTGAGTGCATCCCCTCAGGTGTCAGGCCTCATGCCTTTACCTGTCCTGGGGTGGAATCCCACAATTCTCCTACTCTTAGACCAGGTCCTGGACTACCATAACCTGTGTGTCAGCCATTCCTAGCTGCAGCTCAAACTGGGCTCAGCACCTGTGGTTCTTCCCTTCCAGAGTCTGTGTCCAGTGACAAGACCGCCTTCTTAAAAACCAAAGTATTGTTTATTTTAGCCATGCAAACAAAACATTTAGAGAAAAAGGCTTTTAAAACAACACAGTCTATCTGCATGTCTACCTTACCTAATGGATCACCATTCCCTGACTGTGATCTATGCAGCTCTAACTTCTTCACCCCCCAGTGGGTATCTGTGCCTGGTTTCCCAAACATCTAAGCCCTCCCTTAAGATAGAGTCTCTGTTTAAAGTGTCAGAGGTCTTTTGTGCTTCTGAGTTTCTGGTCTTGGCCATCATCATCAAAACCGGTTTTGTAGGTTGGCTGGAGCCGGAGGTAAAATTATCAGAGCGAATATATCCGGCTGACTCGTAACAATTCTCATATGTTTGCTGAGGGATGGCTTATCTTTTTGCTTCCTGCTTACTTTTCCCAACAGGCCCCTATTAAACTAATCCAATATATTGATACAATAAACATTCCAATAACAAGGCCAACTTAGAGTATTTATAAATTATTACAGAACAGCTCCAAATCCATCACAACTATACATATAGCAACAGGACCTGGGTGCTATACAGTGCAAGAAACATGAACATATCGCACACCCACAATCTGCAGCCCAGATGTATGTCGCAAGCAGCACTGCCCGCAGTTCAGCTCTGCCCTCACCCTGCCTAACGCATCCCACTAACCAGAACCAGAAATACAAATGATGGAAGAATAGAAACAAACCCAAGAGCAATTCAAGGAAAAGCCGGAGGGAACAAAAACCCTTGCAGCGTGACCAGATTCAGGCTCTGGCTCAGAACACAGCCAGAATTGACAAGGCCCAGGACAAGCTATGGAAATGAGTCCAGAATAGCCCCAAGGGACAATGACGGTTGTTGGCAAAATAGACATGGGAAAGTGAGCTCAAAACCTTACTCCCTCCTGCAAATCTCACCTCTCCCAGCTCCCCCCAGCTGTCCCCTATAAATCACTCTCCCACCCCCACATCAGTCAGTTGCAGAAATCTGCCCTTTAACCCTTCTACCCCCAGGGGAGTGGAGCAGGACAGAAATAACTTTCCCAGGGACCTGGTGGGGCATGGTGCCAGGAAATGTTCTCTCTCCTTCCTGAAGGAGAGCTGGCATTGGAGGGAGGGGCCAGGGGTCCGTAGGAACTTAAATCTCAACATTTTGGCCATTGCATTTAATTAATATGGCATCTCTGATTTCTAGGAGGTGAAGTAGCAGCATCTCCAATTATGGATGAGGAGCCTAGGAGCCTTTATCCATAAGTAACTGGCCTGATTTTCAAAAGTCCTGAGCACACACAAATCCCATTACAGTCAGTCTGAGCTGTAGGTGCCCCTCTCCTTTGGGAATCAGGCCATTTACATTTAGACACAAATATGAATTTAGGACCGCAACTCTAAACACCTTATTTTGAAAGTGTTGGGAATTATCACTGCCAGCCCAGCTCCCACTCAGCCCTCTACCTTCCTGCCAGCCCAGCTCCCCCTCCCCACTGTGCCTGCCTGCCCACCCAGCTTCCCCTCCCCACTGGGCCTGACTGCCAGCCCAACTCCCCCTCACTGCTCTGCCTGCCTGCCAGCCCAGATCCCCCTCACCCGCCCTGTCTGCCAGCCCAGCTCCCCCTCACCCAGTGTGCCTGCCTGCCAGCCTACATCCCCCTCAGCCCTCCACCTGCATACCAGCCCAACCCCCCTCACCCACCCTGCCTGCCTGCCAGCCCAGCTCCCCCTCCCCACTGTGCCTGCCTGCCCGCCCAGCTTCCCCTCCCCACTGGGCCTGACTGCCAGCCCAACTCCCCCTCACCGCTCTGCCTGCCTGCCAGCCCAGCTCCCCCTCACCCAGTGTGCCTGCCTGCCAGCCTACATCCCCCTCAGCCCTCCACCTGCATACCAGCCCAACCCCCCTCACCCACCCTGCCTGCCTGCCAGCCCAGCTCCCCCTCCCCACTGTGCCTGCCTGCCCGCCCAGCTTCCCCTCCCCACTGGGCCTGACTGCCAGCCCAACTCCCCCTCACCGCTCTGCCTGCCTGCCAGCCCAGATCCCCCTCACCCGCCCTGTCTGCCAGCCCAGCTCCCCCTCACCCAGTGTGCCTGCCTGCCAGCCTACATCCCCCTCAGCCCTCCACTTGCATACCAGCCCAACCCCCCTCACCCACCCTGCCTGCCTGCCAGCCCAGCTTCCCCTCACCCACTCTGCCAGCCCAGCTCCCTCCCATCCACCCTCCCTGCCTGCTAGCCCAGCTTCCCCTTACCCCCTCACCCACCCTGCCAGCCCAGCTCCCCCTCACCCACTCTGCCAGTCCAGCTCGCCCTCATCCATCCATCCTCCCTGCCAGCCCAACTCCCCCTCAGCCCTCTGCCTTCCTGCCAGCCCAGCTCCCCTTCACCTGCCCTGCCTGCCTGACAGCCCAACTCCCCTCACCCACTCTGCCAGCCCAGCTCCCCCCCATCCACTCTCCCTGCCTGCTAGCCCAGCTTCCCCTTACCCCCTCACCCACCCTGCCAGCCCAGCTCCCCCTCACCCACTCTGCCAGTCCAGCTCTCCCTCACCCATCCATCCTCCCTGCCAGCCCAACTCCCCCTCAGCCCTCTGCCTTCCTGCCAACCCAGCTCCCCTTCACCTGCCCTGCCAGCCCAGGTATCCCTCACCCACCCTGCCTGCCATAGAACCAATATATGCAGTTTTATCTTGCTATCCATGTTCCGTATTGGGAAAAGTGTAAGAAGCAGGTTACGCAGGCTGGTTCTGTTAATCCACTCTGGCACACAGAGACATTGGCAGTCTGTGTGCCCAATGCACCTGTAAATGTAAACTAAGCTGTAACTCCACCTGCAGCAGCAGCAGCAGCTTCCTTACCTACTGTGTTCAACAGAGCATGTCCTCTGCTTCACTGAGAGAATGATGAGAGCAACAGTGCTCTGGGTGAAAGGGACGCCCCGGAGGAAGAATGTAGCCAGGTGACAGAGTGGAGGCCAACTCTCTCCTCCACCCAGAGGATGAACCATTGCCTCTCACCTGGAGGTGGGAAACAGAGGTAGGAAGGGGAAAGGCTGAGCCTCGATTACCTGGCACTCCAATTGTAGGCACAAGTGTGGGGAGAAGCAGTTTATCTGAAACATGTTAAATAATTGTACAGGCTTAGCCTGGCCATGGTGAGCCTGACCCAAAGCCCTTGAAGGAAACGCCGATGTTGCCATTGGTTTCACTGGGCTATGGATCAGGCCCAGAATGAGCAGAGCTCCTGCCTGTCAGAGTCCAGACATTTGTAGTCGTATTTTCAAGATGTTTCATTCTTTGATATGGCACAGTAGGGTTATAGCACAGGTGGGGCCTAGCCCAGGCCCACAGATGCATGGAAGCTGTCACTAGGGATCTTTGGGGAGGAGACTGGGGACTCGCTTTGTAACGCCATTGAAATACACTGCAGGAATTGAAACAAACTAATAATGTCCAGGAAGGAATGTACCAGGGTGACACACTATGATTGTGACCTAACTGGGGGAAGGCATGTCCACGGCGCGCACACACAAACACACACACATGCACACAAATGATAGGATCTGCCATATTTAAAGAAACAAAGGTCTGGTTAGTTCAAAATTCTGTCTCTCGTGGTGATCTATTTTAAATGATGGTTCAGATGCAGGCAAAAAACAAACCAAGCACACACCCTAAGAAACCTGGACAACTGTACAGTATTTTTCATCCTGGCCCCAGCAGGTGGTCAGGTTATGCTCTGCAGCATGACATATTACCACTCCTTTGCCACTCTATTGAGTGCACCTGCTTTCTCATCTAATGTGCAGGGCCAATTGAGTACATATTATGTAGAGCTGTAGTCTGACTGCCTGAACTTAAGCATTGGAACAGTATTGCCACAGGGTGAAATTCCAACAGCCAGCTAATCCCTTTTGAGGCGGATATGTTGTGTGCCATGCAGTTTACTATGTTCTGGATCCTTCAGAGGAGACCTTGAAAAGCAAGCGCTGTACAGTCAACAAAGATTGAGCTGAGTTAGATAATAGTTAGAGTGAGATAAAAACAAGCAACTGGTCAAAAATAAAAATAAGTGGCTGTATACAAATGTGAGCTGCTTAAAAGAAAAAGCCGTGAATTAGACTGCCTTGTAATGGATAAAGCCTCTGATAATATAGGTATGACTGAAAGATGGTGTCATGATGCCATGACAGATGTGGAGCTGATATGTACTCATGTTATGAGTACTGAGATGTAACCTTTTTATGAACACTGTATGTGATCTGGTCAGCAACGGGAAGTTGTGGTATAGTGACTCAGACTATCCTGTATAACTATCACGCTAACTTACTAGAGGGCTGTGAGAAGAGCAAACAGGAAGGCAATAAAATCAATCTACCTGAGGACACCCCAAAACACGCTTGACAGACAATGGGTCAAGCTGTTAGCTTCAAGACTCCTGTCTCTGGTCACTAATAAGTAGGGTGACCACCTCTCCCTTATTTTAAGGGACAGTCCCTTATGGCATTGATTTGTCCCTTCCTTAGGGGGACACCTGTGCCTTACTTTAAGATGTATTGAAATGTATTAAAACTAGTATTTTAAACATTATATTGAAGCTTATGGTAATTGCATTGTATACCTGAGGGCAGTAGAAATGTACACTCGAGAGAAAAATACATGATGTGTTAAGGGAAATGGTTTTTCCCTAAAAATAAAGAAGCAGTAGTTTTCATGTTTTTTCCATCCAACAAAGGAGGTCACCCTACCAATACGTTGCAAGCTTCACTTTGCCAAAGCTCTGCAGCTAGAGCTCAAAACGCTAACAAGTTAAAAAGCCTTTCTCACAGGCAAAAAGGGTACACTTGTCAACAGCTGTCTAGGGAGACAGGCTACCAAGAGGAACTCTGCAGATGGAGTCCACGTGGTAGGGCCTTTCCCCCTCCAGGGAATGGTAAACCTGAAGGGGAAAGATAGACAAGCATAAAGGCTAGTTTATTGTTTTTAAGATGTTTTCTCTGAAATGCTTTCGTTCTAAATTCGCTTTAAGGAGCCTGTTTGGTTACTGATTACCACTGTCATTGCTTCCAGAGGGAACAGAGCTGCAGGCACTAACGATACGTCAGGCCTGCTGAGGTAAATCACAGTTGATATACAGGGGACTAAAACTCAGAGCTCAGTCTGAGAGTGGGAGAACTGTGTTACTTCACCCCAAGAGACAGCTGGAGGCCTGAGACCTCCTAGAGGCAATGCACTCAAAGAGACCAGGAGGGGGAGTCAGAGGTGCGTTAGACTGGTAACTGTGACAGCCACAGACCAATGGGATACTGTAATACCTGGTTACAAGACAGACTATCCCAGAGAGGTGAGGGAGTAGTGCCATATCTAAAGGATTCCATAGATACCAGTGAGATAAACATTCTGACTGGAGAGGAACACACAGTTGAATCTATGTGGATACAAATCTCAAGCTGTAGGGATGTAAATATAGACACAGGGTTTATAGTACTGGCCTGAGGATCAAAAAAAGAAGGAAAAAAAGGAAATTGTGTGCTCAGTGTTGAGAAAGTGGCAAAAAATTGTTTCTCTAAACTTTGTCCCATCTGACCAGTTTCTGTGTGGGGAGCTGAAGTCCTCCGTTATTATCACATTATTAGAGGTTGCTGCCTCTCTGATCTCTAAGTGCTTTCTTCTTGAAACAGCTAATTCTAGCTCACACAACAGGAGAGACTATGCTCCTTAGTTTTAGGTAACACAGGGCGATAATTCAAGAAGTAAGTGTCTGAGGCCCAGATCCTTAAATGTATTTAGGAGCTTGTCTGCCTCTTTAGATGCCTAAGTCCACCAGTTAGGCTCCACTGAAATTTTCAAAGCCACCGCTCAGCTGCCACCTGACCCCCATAAACACCTATGTCCCCTAGGTGCCTACATTTCCACCAGTTGGCATTTTCAAAGCAGCCTAAGCACTACTGCTACCCAATAGCTAATAACCTAGCTCAAGCTGAGGCCTGGAAGCAGGCTTTTATAAGCTAGACGGGGAATGCCTATCTCACCCTCAGGGCCCACTCCTGTAAGTGTGCGCTGAGCATACCTATGATGCTTGGGGAATCTGGCTAGGCATAGCTTATGAATTCTGTTTGATACAGGGGGCTCTTTAAGTGTATCTATGTCAGACTGCAGACTCCATTTTCAATGTGAGGCTTACTGCCTTGTCTGTTGTCCTTTTACCTCCATGTTGGACTGAAATTCCATTGGCTGGTGGCCCAGGGATAACATGAGTGGGTCATTAAGCTTTGATGGTCAGCTATTCAAATAGAAACCACCGCATTTGGCAAAGAGTTTGGCTGCCCCTGAGAAGAATCAGTCTGCCCAGGACGGATGGTAATCAAGCAACAGATCACCTGGTGAAGGACATTGATCACTGGATGATGAGGCTGAACAGTGTCACCTGAAAAATGGGACAGGAGATTATAAAAGACACGGTCTCTCACCAGCCATTTGGGAGAAGCGACCAGAAGAAGCTTGGTGATGAGTGGAAGGGCATTGACTGCAGCGGTCAAAGGGAGAGAGCCTGCATGATTCTGAAAAGCCATGTGCAGCAAGGAAAACCCAAACTCTGCAGAGGACTCTGCCCAAGCCCTGAGAACTCTCTGGAGTGGTGAGGAAGCCGAGGCAGGGAAACGTGTAGAGGTGTGTTTATTATTTTGTTGATCTCTGTGCTAAGTAAAGAGTAATTGTGCTTAGAATCCTGTGCAAAGGTTATTTGTGTGGCTGTCAGCTTTCACTGTTATGTGCCCTGGAGAGTTAAACTGTAAACCCAGAGTGCCCAGGATGGGGAATCCTGAGAAATGGTGTGCTTAAGCTACAGGAGAGTGTGAGGGGTCTTCACTAGTCCCAGGGACTAGGCTGTTGGATTCTGGGGGTTCTCAGCACTCAGAAGGGGTTGCTTGGCAGATGATCAGCACCCTGAGATTGTGCTTAGAGACCCCAGCCAGGGGAAGTATCTGGATTCTGTTCAGACTCAGGAGGCTGACAGCACATGGGGCCCAGTGAGATGGGCCCCCAACACAACAGCCTTGTAAGTGTCCAGCCAGGGTTGTGTGTGTGTGTCAATGCCTAAGATCTGATGCCCATCAGACCCTGCAGCAGGAGGGCTGGATGCAGGCCACAAAGAGGTGGGAGGATGCCATTAGTGAACGGGACAGGCGCAACTCCCTGGGCAAGGCTGATGCAGGAAAAAACCATTTATCAACAGATTTTTGAGCCTTTGGCCAGTGAAATGTTCACTGATCAAAATCCCCCTCCAAGGAGTGGGAAGCCGGCTTGTCTAGCTGGACGATTCCTTGGGATTCTGCTGAATCTGCGCTCACCCTGTCTGGGCAAGAGGACACTCCCAGCTGCTGAACAGAAAGCAGCAGCAATGCTGGGGACTCCCTCTCTGGCTGGACAGTCTTGGCAGTTTATTTCATTCCTGGCTCCCCACCAGGAGGCCGGCTGCCCCACCCTACCCTTGGGCTGTTGGCTCCCCACTCCCCACCGGGAGCATGGCAGCCACCCGGGCTCTCCGCTCCCCGCTGGCAGCCATGGGCCACGTGTAATGGAGGCTGAGAGAGGCTAAGCCTCCCAAAAACCTCATGCTACTGGGGGGAGGCAGTGGTGGAGCAGCGAACAGGGGCGAGGCCACACCCGGAAAAGGCGGGGCAGGGGGCGCAGGCAGCAGCTTCACCCACCGCCCATGAGCAGATCCTTGGTGCAGCTGGGCCCCCAGAGGGGAGTGGGGAGCCTCATTGTAGCCGGGCTCCAAACAGGGAGCTGGGCGCAGGGAGCACAGGCAGCAGACTGGCTGGAAGAGGGGACCCCAGGCTCTAGATGGAAACCCACACCCCCAGCTCTGAGTGGCTTTCTTGTCAATTTCACAGATCCAGCATGGAACCATGAAATTAACAAGAATGACAGCCAACAGCCAATGTAAGTAACCTGCAGTGTCTACACAGACACTGCATTGACCTAACTACACCGACATAAGCCCTATACCTCTTGTGGCGGTGGAGTTATGATGTCAGTGTAGCAGGGCACTTACATCAGCGGGAGAAGGCTGTAGTATGTACACTGACATTAGGTGGCTATAAGCTGCCTTACATCAACCTCACTGTAGTGTAGACCAGGCCGCAGTATTGCCTCTTGAAGTTGTTCCATTGGCTACTTGCTTAAAGAGGCATTGGGCCAAAGAGAGCGTGAGAGACTGACACTATAGTCTAGTGGTTAGGGCACTGAGATGGGACACCCATGGTCCACTCCCCCATGCTCCAATGCCTCGTCAATCAGTTATAAAAAGTGGAACAGCTTCAACAGGCGAGATTGAGGGAACCCACATCAGAATATCTCATTGCCCAATGGTTAGAGTGCTCTGGAAAGTTGGGAGATCCCGTGTTCAAATCCTCTCTCTCCCTCAGGCAGAGGTGAGACTTGAACCCAGGTCTTCGACATCCCAGGTGACTGTGCTGCCCACTGGGCTAAAAGTTAGAATGTGGGTAGTTCATGTGCCTCCTGCTGGATTTTGAATGGTGCTTAGGCGAGTAGGTGCGCTCTGAGCCAACCTACCAGGTCCAGCAGGCAATGTAAGATGGGACTGTCTATCTTCCCCCAGTTTATGGGCGGCGCTGGGGCGTAAGCATCCAGCGTGACCCTAGGACTAGAATGACGTAGCAGTGCACGTGCCTGGAGGCAGACACGTAGGCACCTATGCAACTTTTATCTTGAAAATTTAGGCACCAAATGAGTTTAGGTGCCTAAAGAGTTAGACAGCAGACAAGTTGGCATGTTGGGGAGCTCAGTGAAGCCTAAAACTGGGACGTAGATGCTTAAATTTGAGATTTAGGTTCCTCAGCTCCTTTGTGGCGCTGGGCCTTACTGCAGATTGAGGTGTGCGATATTTCCCTTCAACTTGATTTTCTTCTAAAACGTGAATCAAAGGCTTGACTAGCAAAAAATGCCCAGTCTGGAATTTCATTAAAAATCTTGCTGTTGGTTAACAACAAACCCACCATGATGGAGTTCCTGACATGAAACTGCTGAGTGTCCCATTACAAGGTACAGCACAGTGGCTCAAGGCACTCCCTGCCTGCCCCCAGCTTTGTGGCTATTGAGCTGAAAATGTGACTGCTGGTCCTGTATCATTGACATGTTGGCAATACTGCCCCTGAGATAAAGGGTGCATGGTGTTGACAGTAGCTCACATACTGAGGCATAAAGCACAAAACCTTGTGGTTCTCCAGGCTGAAGGGGAAGCCTTCATTTATTCCACAAATGGAGGGGTAGGTAAAGAGCCTAAATGCTGCAAATGCAAATTTCAGCATTGGACTCATATTATTTTGTGTAAATTGGCACAGAGCCGGGCAAGCTACCACCACCAGAGAAAACATTTTGTGCTTGAACATTTATTGTCCACAGAGAGCCCTGATCGCCTCATTCCCCAGGCAGGACTATGCAAGCAAAGTGATTTTTAAAAGGTCGTGTCAGGGTTTTATAAACATAAAAGCCAGCACCTCTTAAAGACTGATTTCCAGGGGTCAAGTTTCCTGGACCTCTTCATAGTTTTCTGCTTGTAATTACTCTATAGGTGGAGGAGGAAAGCAGGTGGTTATGGACAGTGGTGAGCTGGAGCTGGTTCGCACCGGTTCACTAGAACCGGTTGTTAAATTTAGAAGCCCTTTTTGAAGCAGTTGTCCCGTGAGGGCTGGAGCACCCAAGGGGAAAATTTGGTGGGTGCAGAGCACGCACCGGCAGCTCCTCACCCTGCGCCCGGCCCCAGCTTACCTCCGCTCCACCTCCTCCCCTGAATGCGCCGCCCTGCTCTGCTTCTCTGCCCGTCCCCCCCCGCACCCTGGCTTCCCGTGAATCAGCTGTTTGCGCGAGAAGCCTGGGAGGGCTGAGAAGCAGGCGGTGGCTTCGCGCTCAGGCCCAGGGAGGCGGAGGCAGAGCGGAGGGGGGCACGCAGGGGAACCGCTCCCCGCCCCAGCTCACCTCCGCCTCCCTGGGCCTGAGCGTGAAGCCACCGCCTGCTTCCCAGGCTTCCCGCGCGAACAGCCGATTCGCGGGAAGCTGGGGGGGGGGTGGAGAAGCAGAGCGGGGCGGCGCATTCAGGGGAAGAGGCAGAGGCAGCGCAGAGGTGAGCTGGGACTGGGTGTGGGGTGGGGAGCTGCCGGTGGGTGCTGTGCACCCACCAAATTTTCCCTGTGGGTGTTCCAGCCCTGGAGCACCCACGGAGTCGGTGCCTAAGGTACCACTTTTGATGTGATCAGTGGGGGGAGTGACCACTCTCCCTGCTGCCCCCCTAGCTACGCTACCCCGCCCCTAGGAGCCAGAGGGACCTGCTAGATGCTTCCTGGGAGCTGCCCCAGGTAAGCACCGCTGGGACTCCCCACCTCACCCCCCAGCAGGTCCCTCTGGCTCTTAGGGGTGGGGTGGGCACCCACTACGGTGGCCCATGAGACCCTCCTGCCCAGTTTTGGGGGCAGTCAGGGGACAGGGGTGGATGGGGCAGGGGTCCGGGGGTGGGTGGGTCAAGGAACGCGGGGGGTTGGATGGGGCAGGAGTCCCCAGGTGGTGGGGGGTGGGCCACGACTCCCTCATGGGGTGAGGAGGGAACCAGTTGTTAAGGTTTTGGCAACTGGTTATGGACCTACATTAGCAGGATGGTAGGAAAGCAGGGATCTTACTTCCTGTATGGCTATAAGGCAGGTGAAAAGGGAACCTTGATCTTTGGAAGGCTGTGGGCAAGGGATAGAGGAGACCCGCTATGTGGCTAGTATGGGATCATGCTACTTGATCCTTGAATGGACTTTTAGGTGTTGTATTGCCTAACTTGTAGGCACCCTGCCACCCAGTGGAACCTGAGTTAGGCACCCACAACTGTGGGTTAGGCACCCAGGCTCCCCATACAATGAGTGGGGAGACTTGGGCACATGAGAATGGAATTCATGGAAGCCAGCAAGCCAAGCAGGGAGCTGCTTAAGCTAGTCAGTAGGAAATACTGGGGAGAGGGATGGGGCCTAAGCTCTGCCCCTCAAAAGGAGAGGAGGTGGGGGTGGGGTGTGCCCAGTGGTTAGCACAGTCATCTCAGAGGTGGGAGACCCACATTCAAATCATCACTCTGCCTGACATAGAGCCAAGACTTGAATCCAACTCTCCCAGGTGACTGCACTAGGCTATAGAGAGACTATAGCAGAGGTTCTCAAACTGGGCATCAGGACCCCTCGGGGGTCACAAGGTTATTACATGGGGGGATGAAAGCTGTCAGCCTCCACCCCAAACCCCACTTTGCCTCCAGCATTTATAATAGTGTTAAATATGTAAAGAAGTGTTTTTAATTTAAAAGCAGGTTGGAGGGGGTCGCACACAGAGGCTTGCTATGTGAAAGGGGTCACCAGTACAGCAGTTTGAGAACCACTGGACTATAGGCTACTGGCTATGATGGGTGTGTGTATGTCTGTCTCTCACCTTCCTTGCCCCTGGTTTTTCAGAGTAGGGTAGGGCAGGGCTACCTAAGTGGCTGACCTGGCTGTCACCAATCTAACCCTAGGAGAAGATTCATGGCAGAGAATCCTTAGTGAAGGTGACATCGAGTGGCCCAGATCCATGCCAGTTAGGTTTCTAATTATCTTTGAGGATCTGGCCATAAGCTCCACCCTGGCTAGTTTCCGTGAGTCCCTTGCTTACATGCCTAACTCTCCCCATAAAATGCACACGGAATCCAGGCATCTAACTCAGGCCTCAGAGTAGCAGCCGTGTTAGTCTGTATTCACAAAAAGAAAAGGAGTACTTGTGGCACCTTAGAGACTAACAAATTTATTTGAGCATAAGCAGCTGTAGCTCACGAAAGCTTATGCTCAAATAAATTTGTTAGTCTCTAAGGTACCACAAGTACTCCTTTTCTTTTAACTCAGGCCTGTAAGTTCCAGGGTTTAGGTGTTGCACTGTTCAAGTACCTCTGTGGATTTAGTTTCCTGTCAATCTGGAGATGAAAAGTCATTTTTAGATAGTGTCAGTATCTGGTCATCCAAGCTTAGGAGCCTGAGGCTTAGCAATGCTTTGACAAATGGGAACTTCTTGGCTACTTCTTCAAAGTGTTTCTCCTTTCTGACCTGCACGCTGGGTTCACCATGAGGCAGATGCTCTTCATCTAAGACAGTGGTTCTCAACTCCAGGCCGGTTTGTTTACCTGCCGCGTCCGCGGATTTGGCCGACTGTGGCTCCCACTGGCCGCGGTTCGCCACTCCAGGCCCATGGGGCCTGTGGGAAGCAGCACGGGCCGAGGGATGTGCTGGCCGCCCTTCCCGCAGCCCCCATGGGCCTGGAGCGGCGAACTGCGGCCAGTGGGAGCCACAATCGGCCGAACCTGCAGACGCGGCAGGTAAATAAACCGGCCCGGCGCGCCAGGGGCTTTCCCTGAACAAGCGGTGGACCAGAGTTGAGAACCACTGATCTAAGAGCTCATTTCTTCTAGGCCTTCTGACATCGAGCAGTAGTGGTGGCTGCATCATCTGAGAATGATGCACATTGGTTATCATTGACATTGGTGGCAGCTGAGTCCCTGGCATCTCCCGGTCTCTCCCAGCTGTCGTCATGATGACGAGCACATCAATTATGTTAATTTAAAAGCCACTTCTGAATGTCAGGTTGCTCCACTCACATACTTCCTATGAATGCTTTAGAGCAGTGGTTTTCAAACTGCGGGTTGCGACTCAGTACTGGGTTGCAGAATGTAAGGCACTGGTTCACGGGTGCTCTGATCAGCACCGCCGACAGGGCCATTAAAGGTCCCATTAGCAGTGCTGCCTGGCTAAGGCAGGCTAGTCTTTACCTGTTCTTAAGAATGTAAGAATGGCCACACTGTGTCAGACTAAAGGTCCATCCAGCCCAGTATCCTGTCTTCCGACAGTGGCCAATGCCAGGTGCCCCAGAGGGAGTGAACCTAACAAGTAATGATCTAGTGATCGACCTCCTGCCATCCACCTCCACACTCTTGACAAACAGAGGCTAGGGACACCATTCCTTACCCATCCTGGCTAATAGCCATTAATGGATTTAACCTCCATGAATTTATCCAGTTCTCTTTTAAACCCTGTTATAGTCTTAGCCTTCACAACCTGCTCAGGCAAGGAGTTCCATAGGTTGACTGTACGCTGAGTGAAGAAAAACTTCCTTTTATTTGTTTTAAACCTGCTACCTGTTAATTTTATTTGGTGGCCCCTAGTTCTTATATTATGGGAACCAGTAAACAACTTTTCCTTATTCACTTTCTCCAACAGCAGCCAGCAGCAGGTCCCACTCCTAGGTGGGGGGGGAGGCGCATGAGGCTCCACGCACTGCCCCCGCCCCAAGCACTGACTCCATATTCCAACTGGCCACTTCCCATCCAATGGGCACTGGGGGGGGGAGGGGGAAGGGCAGTGCCTGCGGGTGAGAGCCATGTGGAGCTGCTTGCACGCCTCTGCCTAGGAGCCAGACCTGCTGCTGGCCACTTCTGGGGTGCAGCGTGGTCTGTGGTGCCAGGACACGCAGGAAGCCTGCCTCTGCACCCCTGCTGCGCCACTGACCCAGAGCCGCCTGAAGTAAGCCTGTGCCACAACCCCCTGCCTCAGCCCAGAGCCCCTTTCTGCACCCTGACCCCTAACCCCCTGCCCCAGCCCTGAGCCCCTCCCACACCCCAAACCCCTCATCCCCAGCTCTGTTGGGTCACAGGCATCAACAATTTTCTTCAGCTGGGTTACCAGAAAAAAAGTTTTAAATCCACTGCTTTAGAGCCTTCCAACACACTGCTTTTCCTTCCTCTGCAGCCTACCTCCCTGATATGCCCTAGGCACTCCTCCAAGCCTCCCCTCCTTGCACCTACGTTCATTCTTACGATTCTGGCATTGAGATTGTGACTGGCATTTGCTGGGGAAGCCCACATGGGGGACTGGAGTTGTGGGGGAATGAATATACACTAAAGAAGTTGCACTAAAGGTAGGTGCCTCACAAAAATAGGTGTGCACAGGAAGAGTAGAATAATCAGGAAGCAGGAGTGTCTTGGAGAAATGTGTTTCTACAGCAGCACCTCTGGAGAACTAGGTCACAACTAGCTTTCCCTCTTACTTCTCCATAAAGGCATGATGGAGCAGGCCAGCTCATGCATGTTTCATTTAGTAACTGATGGCAGAAGTTACAACTGTAGCAAACAACATGACTGGCCAAACCTCCATTCACTCATTATTTTCAGTGTCAATTTGCCCTTTCTTCTTGCTAGAACACTCTGCTCCATGGCCACTGACACCTTGATCTCTTCCCAGGATCTCTACCCCAACCAGCTGCCACAACTAATAAACTCTTCATGCCAGGTTGTGAACCAGACTCTCCACCTGCACAGTGAAAAATTTTAAGCGGAGACATCCAGCCTTGGCCCCTGAGCTGCTGGAATCTCTGCACCTGCTTCAGCTCCTTTATGGAGAAGTTGGGGAGATAATATTGCATGCATCTTATTCTAAAATCCTCAGAGGGCAATATAAAAGTGTTCACATTTTTAATCTTCTAGCAATGAGCTAGGTACTACTGTAAATACAGCTACTTCTAAAGAAACCAAGCACACTAATAAAGAGTGCAATAGCAGGCCAGCAATTTAAAGCATTAACAAGGAAGGCAAAATTGCAGCTTTATCTTGTGGTACACTTTTTTTTTTAAAGAGTAAGATATGAACATTTTTAAACTGTAAACAAGTAAACATGAATTAATGGCAAAACAGGCAGCTGTAAATTTACAAGCTTATGAATAGAGATTGGTGGTTACATCTTATTCAATCATGAGAGCAACACACCACTGGCTTTATGCTACTGGAAGAATTCAGAGACTTGCCGTGTCTTACATTTCTCAAAACCTCTGCAAGCTGCTACACGGTTATATCTGCTCAGGAGTAGCTCAGATAGGTGCCAAAGTGCTTTTGAAAATCCCAACAGGCACCTAAATAGCTTTTAAAAATCCACCACTGAACTTAATCTCCTGGGTCCAAGTCCTGCCTTAATATAAAGCCCGGTATCCAAAGTCAAGCACTGAGACACTCCAATAGTCTCAAATAAATTCTTAATAGAAATATTTGTTTTTCATGCTACAGGTGGTCATGGCACTTCAATTTATCTTAACATTCTTCCTGAATGCCTTCACCTGTTGGAAGAATTTAGTCCAAAGGGGAAAATGATTTGTGATAGACTGACACAGATTCACATGAACGTACCACATTACCTTGGTCTAAAAATTTTCTTCTTTTGGTCTGAATCTGGTCTAAAAGAAGTGAGAGTTGATCTGATTTAGAAAGAACCTGAATCAATTGAAGGCAGATCACTGTTTTTTCAAACTTTAGTCAACAGGGCTTTTGCAACACTCCTCACAGTACTAGCAGCTTTCCCTTTCCCCTTCCCTTTCTGGGGTGATATTTACATGGTATTGACTCACTCTGTTAAACAAAACAAGCTTGGTTGCATGGTCTGTTTTCAGTGCCCTCAAATTCACATATGGAGTGTTAATCCCTGTTGGCAGTCGTTTCACTCACAAAATCAGCAACAGAGAGAACTCACTTGTACAAAGAAATTCTTTCTGAAAGCAAGGTAAGTTGTACCTGCTAGTATTTCTCAGATCCGCATGTCTACGACAGCCACTCTGTCCTTTGACTACATCATACCACCATTGGTCTGATACATGTACAAGTAGACATGTTTGGATTTATTACTTTTTCAAAGAAAGCTAACACAAAAGCACCTCTTAAAACGTACTTTTAATATGTGGCATTCTGTCAATGTCAGTCTGAATAGTAGTTTATGAAGCCTTATGTATTAATGTGTTATGTAATAAACTCTTTGGTATTCTTCTTCCACAGGTAGAGAAACAGCAGTATGATTGTTTACTTTAAACTGCTTTATTTCCAAGCTTTTCAGCATTTGAGGAAGATGTTAGAGTCGGACAGAGCAATCCTAATGAACAATAAAGTTTTTTCTGTGTGACTATTATACTGGGAGAGGTTGTGCCATGGTACATTTGAATGTCCCTAAAATCAGTTTCCAATATACAGTAGACTCCCTGCTTGATTTTTCTGACTGTCAGATGTATTATTTGAAAAGCTCAAAACCAGTTTGACAGAACTTGCGTATCCTCCTAATTTCTGAACAAAGAAAGGCACAAGATTTCAATTTTACTTTTTGGTTCCATACTTTGATTAGTTTTTGCTGATAAGGCAAAAGCTGATCAATCCAGGGAGGCTGGTTACTCTCAACAATACTAAGATGAAACCTTGTACAGTAACTGATAAAGCACACTTTAAAAGTTTTTGCACTCCTAGTGGACGCATAGCTAACCCTTAAAAATAATAAAGCACAAATGTACCACTTGAACACATTCTATGTAACAGTGTGACTGACACTAGGAACGTACTATCCAAATGAGTAAATATTCTGACTGTTTTGGATCTGCTGGCAACTTCTTTCAACCAGTACCAGCTCCCTGGAGAGACTGCAATATTGCTTTCTTTTAATGTGAATTTAGATCACAGTGGTTGTCATTTTTACATTTATCTTTGATGCATATTGCCTTAAGTTGTGGTTTCCCCATATGACATTGAGAAGTACCCAGCACCATGTACTATGTACAAGAGTGGGTTTCTGAGAAACACTTAAGGGATGATAGTGACAAACTGTGTGGAAGATTAATCTTTTTTGGTCAGTATCGCAGAAAAAAAAAAATGAATGAAACTGGAAGACTGGTCAAGGGTAACTGTTTAGAAACAAGTTTGCATTACAGGGTTTGGGCTGTCAAAATCCATAACTAATACACTTAGAAACTGTGAGTAAGATTCACAAAGTTACTCTTCCATTATTTATTTTTGCAGAGTCCAAAAGAAATAATGAGATTTCATTCATTGTATAAGGTTCCTGCCTGAAGCAGTTTCAGTACAGATCGTAAGCCTACCCAAAAGAATTATAAACAAAGCAGAAGTTTCCAGCGTTCTATTTACTGGTATGTGATGTGATCCATGGGGGTATGTCTACACTGCAATAAAAAACCCACAGCACCAAGTCTCAGAGCCCAAGACAGCTGACTCAGGCTCACAGGGCTAAAAACTGCAGTCTAGATGTTTGGGCTCAGGCTGGAGCCCAGAGTCTGAGACCCCAAGCCTGAGACAGATGACCCAGACAGCCGCAGCTGTGCATCTCTGATTGCAGTGTAGATGTACCCATTATAGTCAGAGAAAGAGCTCAGCATTATTTCAATACCCAAATCGGGAGAACTCCAAAACAGTCTGAGCTGGCTAAACCACGGAGAAAGCTTAAGGCACATAAGCTACTGCTAAGGGTTTGAGTACCCAAATTATCCCCACTGCTGATATTACAGCCATCTCTTTTTTTCCCACAGCACACTTATCTTTATTCAATTTCTTTTCCTTTGTCCCTGATGATAATCATGCAAATCAAGTTTAAAAACAAAAAACTTAAATCCAGCCTCCACTTAAAAATATAAAATGCTATAATTTAAAAAAAAAAATGCTTTAAACTACTGCCCTCTGGACTAAAAAACTGACTGAAGTGGCTTAGCTCTGGAATACATTTTTCCAGTGAGAGACACATAAGAATGGCCATACTGGGTCAGACCAAAGGTTCATCTAGCCCAGTATCCTGTCTTCCAACAGTGGTCAGTGCCAGGTACTTCCAAGGAAATGAACAGAACAGGGTAATTAAGTGATTCATCCCCTGTCATCCATTCCCAGCTTCTGACAGAGGCTAGGGACACCATCCTGGCTAATAGCCATTGAGGGACCTATCCTCCATGAATTTATCTAGTTTTTTTTTTTTTTTGGAACCCTGTTCTAGTCTTGGCCTTCACAACATCCTCTGGCAAAGAGTTCCACAGGTTGACTGTGCAGTGTGTGAAGATGAACTTCCTTTTGTTTGTTTTATATGACCAATCAGGATCTATTTCCGACTCCCTAAGTACTATTTTAAATTAACAAGGAACAGTTTCACACTGCAGATATAATGAAATAACATTCAGAGCTCTCCCTTTCACCTCAAACATATCAGTATCCATCAAAATACAGAACCAAAACTGCATAAAGTCAACAAGAGGGGAAGTAGGAATATCATTTATATATTCTCAGATATTGCCACCCCAGATTTTAGCAAATAATATTAGAATGGCAGCTTTCAGAGTAACATTTCCATAGATTGATGATGATGGATGGATAGATTAAAGACTAAGTTATACAAGAAGAAAGTACGAATACAAAAGTTGCATTGAATAATCCTGAACAAGTACACATCTGCCAGTTTAATGTAGAAGGAACTGCGTCAACAGCATAATCAATCAGATAATGAACACTTATATTAAGTACTGGGTAGTTTATAGGGAACAAGCTAAGTTGGCAAAGTGATCTTGTTTAGGTCAACTGACTTACAAGTTGCAGTCCAAGATTTTAATAAATATTTGTACATGTATATTTCACACAAACATAAAGCTGAATATATTTTTCTGCTAGGACTTCCAAGTGCAAATATGTATAATCCCCCTAGGTTCTGATTTCTATACTATATATTATAAAAGAATTATACTCTGTTGCTTCCCCCCCACAGCAGCCTGCAAAAATTCTCTTACAAAAAAAACAAAACAGACTGATGTTAATATGAAGGTTCACAAGAAATGAACTACTCAGTTAAAGGAATCATAGCTTCAGAGAAGCAATGATAAGCCTATTCCTCCATTAAAGAGGATCAAACATCCCTGAAGAGTAAAAGCATTAACCACATTTTGGGATTAAGTACTATTAATTCATCATCAGTCAAAAATAGATCAGATTTCCGATTTGTTATTTTTGACTTCACACAAATAGTTACATTTGGATGTTCAAAGATCACTGTATGCCACACCTAAGACATCACTAATTACAATGTGGTGAGGAGGAAAGAAAGTTGTTCAGCTCCCCAAACATTAATCTAACAACGTACATGGACTGTTTGTTGTTGGTCCATTAAACCTATGAACAATTCTTATTTTGATTCAATCATGGATGCTGAAGTGTGGTTGCAGATACATCCAAATGAACTGTTTCAGTGACTTAACAGCACTTTGATTTTGCCTTGTTTGATTCTCCACTACTGAAGAAGCATCTCCAGTTTACAGTGAAAAATAAAACAAAGCGGTTATGAAGATCACGTAACACAGAGTTCTGAAGCCCAGAGTGGAGGTTTACTGCTATATGGAAGTCTGCTGCTGGCCACTGGAGCACAAGTAGCAGCTGCTGCTGCAACTGTTTCCTCCTCTTCTTGATCTTCCTGCACTTCAGCGAGACCTTCTGTCTCTTCAAATGGATTTTCCAAGCATTTCAAAACCTCTCTTACCTAGGGGGAAAGCCGCAACGAGTTGCAGTGAGAAATTAAAAAGTAAAAACTGAACCTTTGATGGGTTCAAAGCAATCTGAAAAACTGTATTTAATAGATAAGCAGACTATGAAGAGCCACAAATGAAAAGATGAAAAAAGTGTGATACGCTGATATAATCTAAACTGAAAATAGAGATCTGCAATTATTTTATTGTCTATTGTAGCCTGCATGGAACACGGTCTGAGTAACAGCAATTAGGAGGCTTATAGTATTCAAAGTAAAGAACCTGAACACCTTTACATTAGCATCAATACTATACATATGTTAATTGTATCTGCACACGGTAGTATTTAAACATAACGTTGAGCTAAATATGATCAAATGTTGTATTTTAAAACACCATTTGGCAAATAGGGTTTTAAGTACAAACTAATCCTCAGCACTCCTGTGAGTTAAGTATCATTTTATAGATGCAAAAAAAAAAAAAAGGCTTGCCCAGTTGTGCAGCCAATCAGTGCAGAGCAGGGGCTGAAAAAGTCAGGAGTTCCTAGCTCCCTGCCTCATGCTGTATTCACCAGACAACCTGTAGCTCAAAAAAAAAAAAAAAGGGCCCATCATATTCTATTTTTGTCTTTTAATCTTGTTGCACATTATGCAACATGTAATCTGGACTGTAAAATTCCTTGGAGGATTTTCTGAAGTATCCTGCATACACAGCCATGTTGAATAGTAATACTGTACCTCTGTGAAGTCTCCATTCTCAGCTGCTTCAATGGCATTCTGAGCAATGTAATTTCTCAAGATATATTTTGGATTGTTTGAATTCATAATCTTCACACGTTCAGCATTCCAGACATCAGCATTACTAATACTTTCTATCTCTTTTTCTAATCGGACTCTGAAAATAAGCAAGAAGGAACAAATTAAGAATTTTGTTTGGTTCAAGATTGTTTTTAAAATTTGGACCCATTTTCTTGAATTTGCAAGTGTAAATGGGAATTTCAAGATGAGAACATGGCCTATGATCCTCCTTGTTGGTCTGGAAAGCTCAGCCATTTTTAAATTTCAGCTACAAAAACTACCTCCCACTTCAGTTAAGAACCAGTTTCACAGTCCATTAGAGGCAGCAAACTGAAGTACAGCATGCACTAAGTGGCAAGCATACACATTTCCCTTGAAGACTTCACATTTTTGAAAATATCGTTACTTATTTGAACAGGTAAAACATGCTGCATAAGTCATCATATGAATGTTCCTGCACTTTCAGGAATCAACTCTGAAGCTTTTTATGCACTTTATTGTATATTTAAGTTTCTTGCATGCTTACACTGGCAGAGAGATGGGATACAGTCAAGAATCCGATCTGAGAATTCTAGCAGGAATAAGTACCAGTCATAGATGTAGTGAAGAGGGTCAGTCACAGGAAGCCAGCTGTGCCTGCCATCACAAGTTAAAGCAGGACTTCGCCTGCCCTAACTTACACTGCTGGTGTAATAGGCTGCTACACTATACCAACCCCACCAGCTCTGGCCCAGCAGAGATTATTCCTACCTACACAGAAGGATTTCTCTGTCGGGAATCTTGAGCTACCTTAAAGCCTTGTGGCACTTCTATGAAGCACCAAGTGACCTTAGTGGTAAAGAGAACGTGGGCCCCATTGTTTTGCTTTACCTTATGCTCCCCACCTGCTCTTCTAAATTCAAATTCAAATACAATACTCAATGCTCTTGGCAGTAAGAGCATTATTTTCAGTTGCTTTATCTATTATTGTGTGGATTCTTCCCTCACGCCAAGAACTATTAGCTGGGTGAACTACCCTAAAGGTTGGACAGCTCTGGTGTAAGTCATGTTTTGGTAATATATTTACTAACGACCCAAACTAATACAATCAAGTTTAGGTATATGTGTTAGAATTAAAGTCAAAATACCCTGTTTGCATCCAAATGTCTTATTGTATGTGCACCAATGCACCAAACTGGATTTAATACTAATTAATGAAATTTCCATGGAAAAATATTGAGCATGTGGGGGTTTTATTCTAACTTTTGTAGCTTATTTACATTCTATTTTTTTTTGGCATCACCGACATCTGTTCTATGTTGTACAGCTTTGGAGGCTGGGGCCATGCGGTCTTCTATTTGTAGAGGACTATGTACTGCTCAGTATAGCAGAACCTCAAAGTTATGAACACAAGAGTTACGGACTGACTGGTCAACCGGACACCATGTGGAACTGGAATTAAGCAATCAGGCAGCAGCGGAGACAAAAAACCCCAAACCAACCAACCAAAAAACCCCAGCCAATACTGTACTGTGCCTACATTGCATCTTAAAGGTAGGCACATCTGGGCTACCTGTCCCCACCTCCACTCCCTACTCGCCACACAGGGGGCAGCCACTTACAGACAGGAGGTGAAGATGCTGAAGTTTACAGACACAGCTGTTAAGTCCCTGAGCAGGAGCAGCACAGGGGTCTGCACTGCTTTCCTGTAAACCACGGGTACAGGTTCCCCCTCTACCCCTGTAGTCAGGAGGGGGACAAGCTTACAAGCTCAGTCCCAGCCCGGGAAAGAAGTTTCCCGAGCTCCTGATAGAACCCTACCTGGAGAGCGAGCTGCTGAAACTGGAGCCCAATCTCCTCCTTGCATGCTGCGCTCTGGAGAAGCGGCTCAGTTTTAAAGGGCCACAGCCTCCACTAGGGGCAGCTGGACCTGGCAGAGCCCAGCTTACAAATAAAAGATACTGCGGGGGGCGAAAGGGGAGGGGGGGAAGAGGAAGGAGCTGGAGGGTTCAGAGCAGCTGCAGTTCTTCACATGCCCTGAAGGAAGGCGGCAGTGTGCAGGAAACTCCACACAAGCCTGGGACCCAGCATCGGGCTGTTTTCCCCTTTGGAGCCCTGAGCTCTCAGGGTTAGGAGGTGTGGGTGTCTGGGCTGGGGGGAGGGTGTCTGGGCTGAGGGGACCGCACAGCTGGGCTCTAGCAGACAGCGGGTGCAAGTGTCTGGGCTGAGGGGGCCGCAAAGCTGGGCTCTGGCAGACAGCGGGTGCATGTGAGTGTCTTGGCAGGGGGCTCTGTAGCTGGGCTTTGGGAGATAGGGGGTGCAGATGTCTAGCTGGGGGCACCCCACGACTGGGCTCTGGGGGGTAAGGGAGCAGGTGTCTGACCCCCTGCTGGACTCAGAGGGGGAAGGCAGAAAAACAGGGATTTACTTAACTCCCTACTCCTGGGGGAATTGTGTGTGTGTCTCTGTATTGTTACAGTCAGTCACTGACAAGTATTTTGAAATAAATTACCAAAATAATGAAACTGGCCTGATTATATCATGTTATATTGACAAAATATGCAGAATTTTAAAATATTGTGTGCAGAATTTTTAATTTTTGATGCAGAATTTCCCCAGGAATAGGAGGTGAAGACGCTGAAGTTTTCAGGAAAAGCTATGAGTCCCCGCTCTGAGCAGTCCGCCCTGAGGAGCATCCCAGAACCTCTTGTGCAGAGTTATGAAAAACCTCCATTCCCAAAGTGTCCATAACTGAGGTTCTAACGTAGATATGACACAGCACAAATGTATTGCAGGCAATATTTAATAATCTCACCTGTACTTCTGCAGCCATTCTTTCCAGTGTCTTTTATTTCTACTCAATAAGTCAGCTGCTGTTAATTGCTGCAGTTTAGAAAACTGTTCTATGCGTTCTAATTCTTTAGTTATATTAGCTTTTGTTCCAATTAATGCAAACAGTTGAGGATTAGACTGAGCCAACATTAGCATCATGGAAAGTTGTCTGCAGGGAAGAGGAAAGTTGTATCAGACTTTAAACTCACAGTAACAGGTAAGAACTGACTTTTTGTATCCAGACTAGTTTAGCAAGCAAGTAAAGTAACCTTGTTTTTTGTCAGCAAAGCTAAATACCCTGTATCCCATGATAAAAAGACTAATTTATTATGCAAGAGAACATTAATTTTACTGTTATTTCCCTCCTCCCATTTGTTTAATCCACTTCTCTTGTTGTGTCAAACCTAGATTGTAAGGCTGAGAATTCACAGCCACCTAGGGGATTTAGATGCACAACTGCCCCCTGAAATTAATGAGCTGTGTGCCTAAATGCCCTAGAAAGCTTTGAAAATTGCAGCCTCGTGTTTGTAAAGTGCCAAGCATAATGGGATTTCACTTTTACTTGGGGGCCCTAGGAACTACTGTAATACAAACACCATAGTATCATAGAAAAGGAAGCAAAAACACTTTAGAAGAGTGGGTAATGAACGCAATGGTACCGCTTTATAATCAAGCAGTACAAAGTAATATAACCTTAGACTTGTTATATTTTATCCTATTTTGCCAGAAAGGATTGTGGACAAAAAAAACATACCTAATTTATGTAATTCAAACTAATTTATTGGATAATCACAGTTAACTCACACAATTAACTCAAAAAAATTAATGGTGATTAATCGCACTGAATACCAATTGAATATCAACAGAACACCAATTGAAATTTATTAAATATTTGTGGATGTTTTTCTACATTTTCAAATATATTGATTTCTATTACAATACAGAATACAAAGTGTATACAGCTTACTTTATATTTTTATTACAAATATTTGCACTGTAAAAATAAATAGTATTTTTCAATTCACCTCCATACATGCACCGTAGTGCAATCTCTATCGTGAAAGCACAATTTATAAATGTAGATGGTTTGTTACATAACTGCACTCAAACAAAACAATGTAAAACTTTAGAGCCTACAAGTCCACTCAGGCCTACTTTTTGTTCAGCCAATCGCTAAGAGAAACAAGTTTGTTTACATTTTACAGGGAATACTGCTGCCTGCTTCTTATTTACAATGTCACCTCAAAGTGAGAACAGGCGTTCGCATGGAACTTTTGTAGCAGCGTTGCAAGGTATTTGTGCCAGATACACTAAACATTCGTATGCCCCTTCATACTTCAGCCAACATTCCTGAGGACATGCTTCCATGCTGTTGATGCTCGTTAAAAAGAAATGCGTTAGTTAAATTTGTGACTGAACTCCTTGGAGGAGAACTGTATGTCCCCTGCTGTTTTACCCAGGCTCTGACATATATTTCGTGTTATAGCAGTCTTGGGAGGATGACCCAGCACATATTGTTCATTTTAAGAACACTTTCACTGCAGATTTGACAAAATGCAAAGAAGGTACCAATGTGAGATTTCTGAAGATACCCACAGTCCTCGACCCAAGGTTTAAGAATCTGAAGTGCTTTCTGAAATCTGAGGACGACGAGGTGTGGAACATGCTTTCAGATGTCTTAAAAGAGCAACACTCAGGGCAGGTCTACACTACAGCTGGAATCGATGCTCTGAGATCGAGCCACTGGCAGTCGATTTAGCAGGTACAGTGAAGACCTGCCAAATCGACAGATCGCTCTCCAGTTGACCCCTGTACTCTACCCCTGACGATAAGTGTAGACCCACAGTGTCTCAACCTAAGGTACTTCAACTCCAGCTACGTTATTCACATAGATGGAGTTGCGTAGCGTAGGTCGACTTACCGTGGTAGTGTAGACATAACCTGAGATGCAGAAACTATAGAACTCGAACCACTAAAAAAGAAAATCAACCTTCTGCTAGTGGCATCTAACTCAGATGACGAAAATTAACATGCGGCAGTTTGCTCTCGTTATCGAGCAGAACCCATCAGCATGGACACATGTCTTCTGGAATGGTGGAAGCATGAAGGGACATACGAATCTTTAGCGCATCTGGCACAAATATCTTGAGATGCTGGCTACAACAGTGCCACGCAAACACCTGTTCTCACTTTCAGGGGGACACTGTATAAACAAGAAGCAGGCAGCATTATCTCTCCTGCAAATTGTAATCAAACGCCTTTGTCTCAGCGATTGGCTGAGTAGACTTGTGGGCGCTAAAGTCTTACTTTTTTGTATTTTTGAATGTAGTTATTTTTTGTACATAATTTTATACTTGTAAGTTCAACTTTCAAGGTGAAGAGATTGCACTGCAGTACTGTATTAGTATTTTTCAATTCACCTCTTATTTTTATAGTGCAAATAAAAGAATAAATATAGACTGAACACTGTACACTTTGTATTCTGCATTGCAACTGAAATCAATATATTTAAAAATGTAGAAAACATCAAAAAATATTTAAATAAATTGTATTATTTAATCGCGATTAATTATTTTTATCACTTGACGGCGCTAAAATGACTAATACTCTGCTAAAAAGATATGTTAATGGTTTTAACAGGACTAATTTATTAAAGGACAGGAGTTACTATGGTTAATAGAGCCAAGTTATTTTGGTGTGGTTTTTATTAGGTTTCTAAAAGCTGTATACCATTGGATTGTGTTAGTGGGAGCTGTCCAACAGTTTTATCACTTATTCAGCTGTCTTCTCCTCCTTCTCCCAGTTTAAGTAAACATTTGTTTTTGTAATACTGTATTTTTGTCATGCCACATCAATGTAAGTGGAAATCTCAAAATAATTTTCTAAACTTCTTTCATTAATGCATACATAGAAAGTAATTAAAGGACAGAAAAGAAAAAAAAACTATCAGCACCTACTAGCTGAAGGACAACTCATCACTTAAGATAATTAAATATAATATCTAGCAGTTTTGATTATTCAGTCTACATAAATTACCCTCCCATTTGATCTACATATGCCTAATGCAACTATCACTGGAGTGCTGTGGTATAACCGCTGTTGCACTTAGCGTAGTACAGTACTGCATTAAAAGCTTTGCTTTCATACTACTGTGATTTATTCATTACATCTCCTGCTCCTCTGTACAAAGTCTAACTATAGTAACCCAAAAGGACTGATTTGTGTATAATCAGATTTAATTCTTATTACAAGATTTATGTTTAGGCTCCAGATTCGGTTTACCTTGAAATCATAATCTAGTAATATCAACTGGCTTCTTAAGTATTAATTTCTTCCTTTTTCAATTTACCACATCATTGCTGGAATTCAACTGCCCATCTATTCAAAAGGTGATAAACAACCAACAGTATCTCAGCGTGACATCAGAAATCTGTGAACATTCCTACTGCTCAGAGTAGAAATTAGACACTTATTCACACTGACAATTCTGAGAAAAAGGTATATGTAATTATGTTGGCTTCTGCAACACTAGGCACACAAAATGTCTGCCAAACAACCAGAAACAATTAATAGATCCTAGAAAAATATATAAAATCTATTCATACTAGAACCAATGAAGAACACTAAGGGTCAGTTCCACTAGAATGCTCCGTCTAATTTCCACTGTTTCCAAGATGCAAAGCAGCTGTAATCCTGATGTAACTGGCCACACGAGTCAAGTTTACAGCTGCTCTGCATTGCTGAGTGGTGCAGAACAGCTAGAGTGTACCAGTAAATCTGGCCCCAAAGGTGGAAACTGGATGGTTCTGGGGATTTGTAACAGTATACAGAGCATCTAATATACATTTTAATTGTATTTAGCACAGTGATTGAAATATACTGCTACCACTCAGCTTGTTGGCAGTACATGTGAAATGGGTTTTGGTGATTAAAATCCAGTTTAGTGAAGTGTGTTCTTACCACAAAACTACCGAATTTGACACACACATTAGCTTATGCCGCAGAGAAGCCAAATATGGAGGGAAAAACAAAAAACAAAAAACCCCTCAAACAACTAGTCTGTCAGGCCATGGTTAAAATGTCCTGGCATGGCAACACAGGAAAACTTGCACTGCTGTTGATAGTCTGAGACTGTCACTCTGGCACCTTAAAGGTCACTAAACTCATTTAAACATTAAAAAGCATACAAAAAACAGCTATATATAGATAGTATGCCTGAAAACAGTTCAAAATTGTCCTTGTTTACTTCAGTTGTACCTTGGATCCATCTGAGGCCTGAAAGCAACTTTTAATTCTTCCATGGAAGCACACTGCATGGCAATCTTTTCAAGGAAATCTTCCAATTTTAGAGGATCCCAATCACTCGAGAAAGAGCTCAGCAAACGGAAAGTATTTGTAAAGTCTCCACCTGAACACAAAATTTTATTCTTCAGACATAAGACAGTCTAATTTAACTTCAACTTAAAGCTTATAGTCTAATTTGTTTCTACCAGATACATCCACATTTTTGAAATAAGGTTAATTTGTTGTCAGTGGAATATGATTCTCTGATTAGTTATTTTTATAACATGGTAAACAAGACAACCAAGTTATGTCCTGTTTTCATCACTAACCTGTGAGATGCATAGTTTCTAGAAGTTCAGACACCAATTTATCATCATCTTCTAATTCCAAATGAATGAGACCTAGCTTCTTCCTCATCTTCTGCAAATAATGCCTCTCAAATTCTGCATCATACTCCTCTTCAAGAATGAGTTCACTGATCTCCAAGGGCAGTTCTGGGACTAAAGCTTCAGCCAGCTTCCCTAGATTCCACTTGCAGATCTCTGGCTGTTTGTTATAAGCATAGCGACCTCCGTTATCTGAACCATTGCAAATGTGTTCTGGGTCATATCTACAGACAAAGAAGAAATGGTTAGCAGTCTTCTTCTAGTTAACAGAGTGACTACTGAGTTAGATCCTTTAGAAGACTAGAAAGTGCAAGAAGGAAGAGTGCTTTTAGTTCTGACATTCCTCCAAAACTATTAATCTAAGCATGTGCTTGTATTGCCCTTCCTTAGGATAAACCCAAGACCTTTCAAATACAGAAAAGAACCATGCTAGAAAATGAACAGGTTATACATATACAGTTGCGACAGCTACAGAAGGTTAGAAATGGTTATGTCAAGGAATACAAACAATTAGGGCTAACTTAACTGGACTCGCCACAAATAGGGCGTAATAAATCCACTTAGGAGGATGTTGAAAAGGAATGAAAGCAATCAGGAAAAGCATGAGGATTATTTTGCACAGTAAACACACAGTTGTACATTTCAGATAATTAAACTATACTGACCTGTCCATAAACCCAAAAGGGCCATAGTCAATTGTAAGTCCTACTATGCTCATATTATCTGTATTCAGCACACCATGGCAAAACCCAACACATTGCCATTCAGCAACCATCCTTGCTGTCCGCTTTGTTACCTAAGAAACAAACACTTCAACTTTGATTATGACTTAGACATGTCTATATATTTCAAGGGATCTATCATTTTAACCTAAACAGTGTTATTTTACAAGGTATGACTGCATTACACTGTAGGGCTTGAAATTCAGGGGGAAAAAAAACAAACGCTACTTTCACTGAAGTATGGCCTCCTGCTCCACTAACAGTTAATTCCCAAAAGCAAACAGCGATTTAGCTCAAGTCCCAGCAGTAGCAACATTTTAGCAGCATCTCCCCCAAACTAAAGGTCTGCTCCTACTGAAATAAAATTCATATGGACTTCAATGGGAGCAGGATCTGGCCCTCAGGATGTATATATAAAAAGTTTCGTTAGCCTAAATGCTGTGTGTCTGTTTCCTTTGTTCATTATGACCCTATTTTCCACTCCCACTTTTTTCCTCATGCCATTTTCTTTCCTACTACATCTATCTTAACTGACAAGCCAGCCCATACAACTTGGCCCTATGAGTCACAATGGCTCCCTTACCGTAGCCTGCCACTGAATTTGTTAATGGCGGGTTGGAAGAAGTGGTAACCAGAGAACGAAAAAAAAAGACAGATGCAAGAGGCTAGGAGCGAAAGAACAAAGGAAGTGACTATTAGCACACTATGAAACTAAGGGCACCTCTCCAAGAATAATAAAAAAGGCTTCTAACAGAAGGTCAGAACCACTAGACCAGTGGTGCTTAACCTGGGGTGCACGCACCCCCTTGGTGTGCAAGATGCCCTTTCTGTGGGTGCGAAGGTTTTTAGAAGGTTTTTTTTAAGAAGGTAAATCATTGAAAACACAAATTAAGCACAGGCATGTAAGTACAACTACTTTGTTTCATCAAACCTATGTGTTTATCATTATACATTTAACAATTACTGTAATATACAAATAAAAAATATATCTAAGTTTAAAGAACTGACCTACTTCAATGATTTTTGATATGGGGTGCAAGATCATATTTTGAGAACCAAAGGGGTGCAGGCTGCAGTAAAGGTTAAGAACCACTGCACTAGACTAAGGAAACCCCCTTTTTGGCTAAAAATGATCCAGATTGAACAAACCTTCATTATTCCAGTCTTTGCAACAAATATCTCCTGTTGCCCACTTCTAATTCCAGAACAAGAGCTGTAGGATTTCCCCATAAGAAGTGTAAGTTGGTGGGGCGGGGGGACGGGACTTACAAAGATTTAGAAAAATGAAGACGTTATACAAGGATCATCAGTGTTAGACTGTGTGGTAGGGGAATATCACATTCCTTAACTATGCTAAAGAAACAAAAGGTGTAAAGTTAAGTAAAAAAGAAGTCAGGAAATGCCAAAATTGAATTTTCATGTACAAGCTGAACTCTTCCTCATTGTATCCATGCATTACAACAGTTTTTAAGTTACTTTTCCATAGTATTGTTTCCGCAGTGAGCAGGTTAGATGAGGTATAGCACATAGAGAAAGGGCTGCAATATTTTTAAACAATTTATCAATTTCTTCATTTCAGTACTATCTGCCAACCAATATTAAGTCTGTTCTACGAAAACAGTTATTTTAACTTTTAAAATAAATCTAATTAGTAAATCTATTACTGAACTGCTACCATTACAAAAATCACTGACACGAACTATGATTTTCAAATCCTCAAAACCTGGTCAAATCAAAACCTATTTGCACCAGAACACTGACTTCTCCTCTGAAACAGCTATCAACTTGTCAAATTTCAAACTTCCAATCCTTCCTTCTAGAGCTGTTTACGGTAGAAAAAGTGTTTATATAAAAAAAAGAGGAAAAGCCAGCTTCACACAACCCTCATTCTCAAAAATGGCAGAACTGTCTTCGCTTAAACTTTCATCAAAATCAACCAACCGGGACAGGCTGGAAAATTTCAGCCCCAAGGAACAAAGTTCCAGAAAGTTAGAGAAACAGAAAGAAGGGTTTAGAACACCAACATTTTGGAAACTAACTTTATGCATTCCCCTCACCACCATTTTCCAGCTTCCACGCTGGCATGCATTATAGTGCTTTCAAGCACAACACTTCATATGGTTTCCACACTACTCAGAAGGGTGGTAAAAAGCCATAGGACACAAGTTACTCCAAGTAGCTACATGTGCACAGAACTGATTAGAAATACGCTATAAACAAGTGCAAGTGGCCACACTCTGCACTATGGCTCTATGCCAGAGAGATGAGATACCACCAGAGTAAATTAAGCATAAAGATGAGATCCAGGCTCTTGAAAACAAAAGCTCACATAACGATAAAGACATGTGAACTACACGGTGCCACTGCATAGAATGATTTGTTATTCTAGCAATTTTTTTTTTTAAACTGCCAATGAAAAGCCTGTAATGCAATTAAAACATGGATCATTCCCAAAGAAGTGTGTGCTGATTAGAATGAGGTTGTCTGTGTTCTAGCTTCACTTAACACTTCTCTCCATCACCAATTTCTACACTTACTGATTTTTACAAGCAAGTTTTACAAAAAGAAGAGCTTGGGAAATTATATGTTACCGAAGCCCACCACTTTAAAATGCCTGTTGTCATTTTTAACAAGGGTAAAATGTAATCTAAAACTACTGTAACAAAGATTCAAAAAAAAAGAAAAAAGAAAAATCTGTTCTCTTTACATAAAGTGATATCAAATGCACTCACTTTTGCTCTCTCTCGGGTTTAGTTTCCTTCACAGTGGAAAAGAGGCGACAAAAGCATTTTATATATGATAGGCAGGCCACAAAGTGCTGCCTATTAAGGTTGTCCAACACTTCCATTATAAGACCCTACTTTCAGTTGCTTATAACTGCCAAAACTTTAACTGTCTGGTCTGAAATTTTAAATGTCAGGTGCCTGCCTCAGGCTGAATTTTTGTGGAAACTATCAGTCATTTCCAAGGAGAAAAATATGTTGTTTTGCCCTTGTTAAAAAATACTGGGGACCTTTTCTCTGAAAAGTTCTTGCACCCCCGTGCTTTCGAGCAGAGACATGAAATTTGGAAGAGGGCGGCATATGTATTAGATGTGCCTTTTGCAATCCCCGTGAAAACATGCTCAAGTTTGGCCAAGTAATAAGCTTATGAAAAATGACAGCTGACACTTTGAACAGGTTACCAAGGGAGATTGTGGAATCCTCATCATTTGAGGTTTTTAAGAACAGATCAGACAAACTTCTATTAGGGAGGGCTTAGGTATACTTAATTCTGCCTCAGTGTTGGAGGATGGTCTGCTCACCTTTTGAGGTCCCTTCCAGCCCTATATTTCTATAATTCTGTACTCAGTAGCAATTTAGATTTTAGCAGCTGAAATCTCCAAAGACTGTCTAAACTGACCAAGCCCCAGCCTGAGGCTGGAGCAGGACTTTCCCTGCAATTGCAACTCTGGACTGTTGTGTGCCCTGCTGGGTCCTGCCACTTGAGCTGAAAGAGCAGGAAGGCTGTCTCTCCTGCACTCTCAATGACTCCACCGCTGGGCCCAGGCAGCGCAGAGGAGGAAGCCGACTGATTTGAATATGGAGGGTACAAGAGATGAACCTGGGGGAGAAGATGGAGTAGTTTGGAACAAGGAGGTTGGGGGGAGGGGGATGAAACTGTCAGGAAGATGGGGAGAGGGAAATAGGGACATAAGGTATATGTGAGGCAGGAGAATGGGTCTAGGAGCCAGGTGAGAAAGCATGTGTGGGAAACTAGGAGCCAGCAGGTGGGAGCGTGAAACAAACTGGATGAAGAGCAAGGTGATGGAAACAGGGACTGGCTAGGCAAGTTCACTGGCATGGGTGATGGGAGCCTGGAGGAGTGAGACTAGGATTTACTAAATTAGATGGGACAAGAAGCTTAAGAAGTGGAATTTGGGATGAGGAGTCTGGGATGGGAAATGGATAGGACTGGGACAGTGACAGGTTGGAGGGAATGGAATGGGCAGAGAGTCTGTGCTGACTTGAACACAATACCCAAGATTCCTAAGCCTCAGTGTCCCTAGGCTGTCACCACATATCTGTGAAACCCACTGGCAAAGTGCCCTCTCTACTGCTGGTCCACAGAAATGACGACAACCTATTACTATCATATACCCTATTAGCTCAAGCCACAGAGGTCTGTTGGGGATCAAGCAGTTGCAACCCTGCTGATGATATAGGTGTCTATGATGGAATTTGTTTTCACTTCGCTTTTTTAAAAACCCAGAAAACAAAATACAAAAAACAAAGTTAAAAGATTAAGATTGCAAAGTCACACACACGGAATTCAGGAAATGCTAGAATTAAAGTTGCCTATGTAATCCGAATTTGGCACCTTTGTGCAGATTCATTATAAATTCAGTCTTTAATTACACAATCCCATACTATTTCCCCCCCCCCCCCACAGGACCCCTGCCTCATTCAGGACACAGGATGGACCTACTCTAGGGATGAACCAGGATTGTGTAGCAAAGGAAACTCTTTTGCGGGAACCTTGCTTCATTTGTGCAGAAGTAGGAAGATGTGGTGAACGAGGAAGGGGACTGCAGGGAGAGAAAGGACAGTCATGGGCAAGGGCTGCCCTGGAAAACTGGATTTATAAGTGTCTATACCAGAGTCCCTGGAATCATATAGGAAAGTCACTTAAACAAAACTTTTCATAGGGGTCACTAACTGTGTTCCTCGGTGCTAAGCATTCACAACTGCAACTGAAGTCAGTGGGAGTTGTGCTATAGAATACTAAGTACTCTGAAAAATCAGCTCATAGGCATCTTAAACAGGGTACCCAAAAGGAGGGAACTTTTAACTTTAGTTCCTATGTCTCAGTCCCCCATCTGTAAATTGGGGATAATTATACTCCCCCACTTAATAGGTGTGTTGTGAATATAAATTAATGTTTGTGAAGCATTCAGATACAATGATTAATGCCATAGAAAAACCCATGAGGAAATTAATAATTCTGTCTTCAAAGCAAGGTTTGAATAGTGTGCAGCTAATAAGGCCTGGGGCCACACATTAATTGAAAAAAAAATGAGGAGAAAAAAATACTGAATAGCAGTCACCAAGAGAGAACCATCCATCCTGTGCACTGAATGAGACAGGGGTCCTTTGAGAAAAACAGTATGCAATCGCATAACTGAAGATTATCGTAATGCATGTGCACAAAGGGGCCGAATTAAGCTTGGAAAGGCAACCCAAATTCTGGCATTTCATAACTGGAGAACCTGACTTGCAACCTTAATGTTTTAATGGTTTTTGAGTGCAGTATTATATATAAAATGACAAAGACCATAATAATTGGCAGGTGGGCCAGAGGTAGATCTACTACCTCAAACTAGTTTTAAACTTTTTCCACTGACTAGATTTAAAGTAAAACTGTCTAAGGCTTGAGACAGGACAAGAATCAATGATTAATTCAGGAGGGGGAAAAAAAAAATCAATTTGAGGGATCTTGCCAGAACACAGTGCTGTTCGTAGAATTTACATAAATTATTCTAAAATAGCATTTTTATTGTTCATTTTAAGCTTCCTAAAGTAGCTGCTGGCTATTTCTGCTGACCTTGCCAGCTCGAACAAAGCCTTCTGAAGTACTGAAGCAGGTATCAAGTAGCTGAAATGGTTTGTTTTACTGTACTGGCAAATTCCTCCTCTTTCACATATACCTCCTTATGTTGCATCATGTGGCTGCGCTAAGAGACTTTTCATTCTTCCTTTAAGAAAAATCAGAAAAGCCCAGAAGGCAGGTCGTACGGCCGCTTTCCAGCTTCCCGATTTAGGTATTGTATTTAAATTGAGTGTACTGGACAGAGCCCCAGAAAGCACATAATATTTGAATATACAATTACTGAAATAGAAACAGAAGCATTTCATCTTCCCTAACCCCTTATTTTGCTCATTGAAAAAAGACACTTATTTCCACCACCTTACAAACAACTAAGGAAATTGTGTGAAAAGTGGTGTTAACATAATATCAATGTTTCGATGTATAAGTACACAACAGTCAGGAAATGTGAAGTTATAATTCCCACAACAACTTTAGCTCAGCAACATTACATATTTCTATTAAGGCATAAATTTAGCAGTATATACACACACACCAATGCTACATATCTGCCAACAGCTCAAGTAATGGTTATTGAGGAAACCATAATTGAATGTTCTGGCTTCTGAGCATTTAAATTGTGAACCTTTAATTTACATTCTTCTCAGTCAACATCCTTTCCCCCCCCCCCCCCATCTTTCATATTAGAAAATGAGAACAGACCCTTTCTACATTCTAAATCATTACCTCATCATCAGCCAATCAGGTTCCAGAACTCCCCAACATTCTGATGTACTCAATTTATTATGCATAGTCTTGTACAGCTCTTCAAAAGCCAGGGGAATCTTGACTTGCTGGTGAGGAGGTAACTAGTCTCTTAGGTACATTTCAATATACAGTTCTATCAGGAGTGTTTTTTCCAAAAGCAACAAAAAAAGTTAAGATAACCAAAAGAAAAAAAAAAAAACACCATAAAAAGTTAACTCACCCCATATTCCTCACACGATGAAGTTCTTGTACCTTACTTCTACATGTACTATGAAAGGAAAGAATTATCAGCCTCATACCTCTTTGAAGAAAGCAGCATTCCTCTGAACACTGTTGTCAGAGTAAGCCTGCTGGATTTCTGGATAGAAAGTGCTGATCACATAATTAAGCATCTGTATTCGAATATCATTTCGGTTAACACTGGGACCTTTGCGTCCTGTGTGTTCATCTGTAGGTTTAAAAATCTCAAAAGATCCAAACCTGTTTTAAGATAAGACACTTCTTATTCATTTATATTACAGCAATAAGAAATTACCACTTAGAAATATTACTGTAGTACCATCTCCTTAATTTAGGCCCCAGTCCTGCAAATGACAGAGATAATCAAAATAACAGAGCCCCACTGAAGCACCACACAGCAAAGGTGTGCATCCACGTGCTGCCAATTGAAGGATCAGGGGCCCTAGAGAGCATTAATGGCTAATTCTTAAGAGCTTCCTAAAAATATTCAATGGAAGACAATGATTATACGGTGAACCTATTTTAAAAAGTAACAGCAAACGAAAATAAAATACTGCCTATACAAATGAAAGACATCTTGCAAAAAACTGGAAAAAAGATTTTCCAAGCTTTATATATTTCCTATTCCTCAGCCTTTCATTCGGAATTTGTGACTTTGCAACGGACCAGAGATCTTCCATAGAGTCCTAATATGGTTTCAAGGAGGAACTACCTTCCATCTCTAATATGTAGTCTCACATTTATCACGATCTAGATTTTGACAATTTTATTCCTTATCCTAAAACCCTTCATTAAGTGGCTTTTAAAATAGTCCTCTCCCACATAATAGTCACCCACCAGCATCAGGAGTATCATAAAGGCGGCTTTTCTTTGCCAGGACTTGAAAATAATTTTTTTTTTAAATTTATGAAGCTTAAAAAAATTCCACTTTCCGTAACACCCCACCGTGCTTTTCTGTTTTACTCCCTACTAATTAATGTTTACCTGGCAGTGTGCAAAGATGCCAGTGCATCCCACCTACTGGATGGAAAACACAGACTTCCACCAGTCTAGCACTGAAGAGCTAAAACCCCAGAATGAGAATCATATATAGATGGTTTTGTTAGAGAAATAGTGTATTTCCAACACGATGCTGGTTTGGTTTTAACAAGAAAAAAATTGAAAACAGGCTTCTCTTTACCTTATAAAGGTGGAAGCTATTCTCAGGACAATTGTACATCTTTCATTTTTTGGATTTCCATCATAGAGTATGTCCCGAACAACTTTTGAATCGGATGTTACACATGTTCCAGCCCTTGTTGTAGGTATACCTAGATGAAACATGGCCTCACTACACAGGAATTCTCTTATACTCGACCGCAGGACCTTTCGACCATCAGCTTGTCTATAAACAAAAACAGTAATATGACTTAGCTCTTGTGTAACACTTCTCATTTCTACTTCTCAAAACACTTCACAAAAGCAGAGTATCATGACCCCCATTTTCTAGGTGGAGAATGAAGGCCTAAAAGTCAAGTGACTTGTCCAAAGTTGCCCACCATCTCCTCCTAGTTTCAATTTACAATGTGTAATGCTATCTCCTTATTGGAAACATTTATTTTTGGTATTAATACCAACATTCATAGTAGAACAGCAGAAATAAAGTTAACATATCCTCCTTTCCAATCACCTCTTTTGTTGTTTGTACAGGTTCTATACACTCCTTAAGCTTATCCCAGTATTTAATTCTGTAGAACACATTGTTAATGGAACACAAGGGCCAGCAGAAGTGTTCCCATCATTTTTTAAATTTTAATAAAGAGCTTTTCAAACAAGTAGAAATTCTTCTGCAACTTCTGGTCCGCAGACCAGACATTACAGAACTTCACCTAGTATTGTAACTGCCTATAAAAAAAAAAGTGAAACTGGCTTCATTATTTTTTATTATCCAAACTATAAAAAACCCACAAAATATAAACAAGTGAAATAAGTTGACTGAATTTTTAAAAGTCACTTAATCTAAGGTTTTATTAGTAATGTCTACTACCAAAGTTGACAGTGTCTCTTTAAAGAAATGATTACGACTTTGGAATTAGCTGCAAAAGTAACTTCTTTCCCCATTCCCCCTTTAAAAATGGACATTAAACATTCACAGGGTTTAGTTATCTCACACCACCGACAAACAATCTAGTTTGAATATTAGCTACCACTGAACATAAGTTACTGCAGTAGTTTTCAAACTGGCCTGTGGCCCAGATGTCTACAGCTTCTGAAGCTATTAAAAGAGCATATAAACTGATTCCTTCTGCTAGCTGTAGCCTACTCTGGGACTTCAATTTTCAGTTTGGTTTTTTTTGAACGAGCCGAACTTAAAAAAACCCCTTTATCCTTCATGACTGCTTCAGATCTTTCTTTGTCAGACATCTTTAACGCAGTGGTTCTCAACCCATAGTCCATGGGCCACTTGCGGCCAGATCAGCACACAGCTGCAGCCCATTGACATCCTCAGGGCCATACACATAGTATATACCATATATATTGTTTGGTCACAGCCCACATAACACAGAGAGCTACATATGTGGCCCACAACGGTAAATAGGTTGAGAACCACTGCTTTAATGTATACATTTAAATATAATCAATTTTTTTGACCATCACCAAAATTGAAAAAAGATAGGAAACAAACAGAAACAGGACCAAACTGCACAATAACCGGAAAGTATAGAATAATAGGAGTTAAAAATCAATTACTCAGTCTGTGCAGGTACTCCACTCTAGCACCTTTTGACTTGTTTACCTATTGTTTCCCCACTATTTCTAGGACTAAAGCTCCATAATAACGCAAACAATATGCTGGCAGCTACCAGTATTATCTACCAGGAGAAGATCCTGGCTGAGCTTAGTTAAACAATACAACAGAAAAAAAAAGGGTGGCTGCTACACACTAGCACTCCCACCACTATTATCAAATCTCTAGCAATAACAAAGGTGGAAAATTTGAGGGAAAATGTCTACTGGGGAAGGAAAGAAACAACAAATGCAAAGTGCAGGAAATATAATTAGTTTAATCCTTCATACTAAAATATCTTTATTTTTCATCTCACCTCCTTTGTACCACTCCTTAACATTATCTTTTTTAACCAAACATTATGATTGCTGTAGGGATGATGAAAAATCAGGGTTAAGAGTAGGGCCCTACCAAATTTATGGTCCATATTGGTCAATTTCAGAGCCACAGGATTCTAAAAATGATAAATTTCATTTAAATCTGAAATGTCATGGTGCTTAAGTGTAGAGGTCCGGAACCAAAAAGGAGTCGGGGGGGGGGGGGAGGGAGGGGCTCTGGTACTGCTACCCTTACTTCTGCGCTGCTGCCCGCAGAGCTGGGCCCTCTATCAGCAGCCACCACTCTCCGGCTGCCCAGCTCTGAATGCAGCAACGCAGAAGTAAGGGTGGCAATACCATTCCACCCTTACTTCTGCACTGCTGCCAGAGGGGTGCTACCTTCAGAGCTGGGTGCCTGGCCAAGAGCTGCTGCTGCTCTCCAACCACCTAGCTCTAAAGGCAGTGCAGAAGTAAGGGCAGCAATACCACAACCCCCCTGCAAATACTTTTGGGGTCAGGACCCCCAATTTGGGGAAGAGATGGGGCAGGGGCTGGAGCAGCACACAGCTGCGCAGGACACCAAGAAACGTGGTGCCCCAAATTTCCTGGTGCCCTACACAGCTGCGTACTTTGCGTATAGGTAGGGACGGCCCTGAACGTGAGTGCCCCATCTACACTAGTACACATCCCCAGCTGCCACCACACCTGTCCCAGGCATTGGCGAGGCATTTCCCGCCGTGGCAAGCCAAGGCTTCTGGGCTGGGGACACTGTTGCGTGGCAGGATGGGCTGCCAAAGGGTGAAGTGACTCAGGCTGGGAATGGCAAAGGCTTAAAGCTCCTACGCCGAGCTCCCCAGCCGCAGCAGCCCCTGGCACCATCTCACAGGCGGGACTGGGGTGCCCCAGGGCACCAAAGCAGTGGGCCAGGCGGGGAACCCACAAGCTCAAGGGACGCAACCTGCGGCTGACCCCGCAAAAGGGTGCGGCGCCCCCGCCAGCCCCTGCCCGGCAGAAGGGCAGGACTCATCCGCCCCCGGCGCCTCCCCGCGAATAGTTACCGGGAGAAGGGGGTGATCCCGGCCCCCTTGAGCTGGATCTCCCAGCGCTCGCCCCGCGGGCTCAGCACCTCGCCCAGGTACATGGCCGCGCCGTCGCCCAGCTGCCCGGCGAAGCTGCCGAACTGGTGCCCGCAGTAGCAGTGCGCGGCGGGCTCCGCGCCGGGTAGCAGCCGGTTCCCGCTGAAGTACAGCGCGGCCTCGGCCTCCAGCTCCCCCAGCGCCCCGGCCGCGGGGGGCTCCAGGCCCAGCAGCGCCAGGGCGGGCAGCGACATGGCCACCAGCCGCGGGCTCTGCACCGGGCTGGGCCGCACCCGCGAGAAGCAGGCGCCGGGCACCTGCCGCGGCACGTTCTCCTCGGACGGGTCCAGCGGCAACGAGCGCAGCGCCCGGTTATCGAAGCGCAGCGCCCCGAGGCAGCCCGCAGCCGCCGCCGTGGCTGCGCCGGGGCCCGGGCTCCCCGGCCGGGCAGCGAGGGGCGGGGGCTCCTGCATGGCGCCGCTGCAGCAGCCGGGAGGGCGCAGGCCGCGCGGGACCGGGCTGGGCAGCAAGAAGCAGCGGCCGCTCCGCAGCACCGCGGCCATCCGCCCACCAGGGCGAGGGGCGCAGCGACCCCGCCCCTACCGCGGGGGCGAGATTGTGATGTCACGCCCAGCGCCTTATCACAGGGCGCGCTTTCTCCGAGGCCCGCCCCGCCATCCTATCCCAGGGCGAACCGCCACGAAGGCCGCGGCCGCCGCCCCTCCGGCCGCTCCATGCCCGGGCGGTGCCTAGCCCCCCAGCCACAGGGCGAGGTCGTATCGAGGCCCCGCCCCGTCGCTGTCTCGTGGTCCAATGCGAGCCCTGGAGCCGCGCTGCTGTTATGGGGCAGGCCAGATAGATCCGTGCCTGCCCCCGCCCACGCCCCTGTCTCTGCCTGGCCGAGGCTACGCCGGAGGCCGCGCGCGAGAGAGCAGACCCAATCCGACACTCCAGCCCGAGGCAGACCGTCGGGCCTGGGAACGTATAACCCCCGCCGCCTGCGCGCCGGCAGCCAGCCCGGCGCTGCTTTACTGCAGGGTAGACTTGCCCGGTGGGAGCATGAGCCCGGGAACAATCCTGCACTGGCAGAGACGCGGACTGGGTGCTGGAGTCTTTTCCAGCTCTCGCCGTCCATATTTAAACAAGTGCACCGCTTGTCGGGTGGACTACACCGTACAGTGCCCTTCTAATCCAGCTGCAGTGAATTAAAACAAATGCATTAATTACAAAGTTATCTTCTCACAGACACAGCAGTGATTCACCTTTTGATTATATTCTGCAGAAGGCAAAACCCCAATTGTAAATAAAGTGTCAGTCTTTACCAAAGACTTCTAAGAATATGTTTGTAAATGGCTACAATTAAATTGAAGGCCCAGAACATGGTTTAAGATTGAGGGGAGTTTATGTTCATGGAAGTATTTCTCCAACACAGCCATTTATATTTTGTTACATGGTTGAAACGGTGATATAAAACAAGCCCCTATAAGGAATTCAAATTAATGCACTTGTTTATAATTGGAGGGATTAATCTATCTTCTCTCATAACAAGTTCCCAACCAGAGAGACGCAGAGGTTCCAGGTGGTGTACATCAACTCGTCAAGATAATTGCAAGTTTTACAGTAGGCTACATAAAAACATTAGCAAAACAGTACAAACTAAAAGTTCATAGAGACAATGACTTATTGATATTGCTCTATATACTATACACAAATATAAAATATTTATATTCTGTTTCATTTTATAATTATATGGTAAAAAGTAGAACAATTTTTCAGTAATAGTGTGGCTGAGATACTTTTGTATTTTTATGTCTGATTTTGTAAGCAAGTAGCTTTTAAATGAGATGAAACTTAAGCATACAAAAGACAAATCAGACTCCTGAAAGGGGTACAGTAGTCTGGAAAGGTTGAGAGCCACACACAATTGTTGCCAACGCTCATGATTTTGTCATGAGCCTCATGATAATTATTGTTTTCCTTAAAGGCCAAGCTCCGGGAGTCAAGTGGATATGTGATGATTTTCAGCCTTCGTTCTTAAAGAAAAGGCAAATTTCTAGCTCTTGTAACTGTGGAGAAAGCTTTAAAATGTATCCTAAAGGCTCAAAAAGCAGAAGGCAAATAAAAATAACATTTCTATTATTTTTACATTCTCTCATTATTTGAAAGCTAATCTCATGATTTTTGAACATTTGTGGTTGGCAATACTGCAGTGGAAAGCTCCTTTTATCACTTTTGAATGAAATACTCAGATTAACACAATTACAACTAAACATGACACCGTCACTGTATGTTAAAACCATAACAATGTGTTCATCACCAGTAAACAGTATGGGGTGGACAGAGTTATTTGCATAATGTGAAATTGTCCACTGGCTTACCTGCTAGGGAAGGGTAAAAATAAAACTCCAACCAATCACTCTTAAGGCCATGTCTACACTGCCACTTATGTCAGCAAAACTTATGTCACTCAGGAGTGTGAAAAAAAAAACCCACCCCCTTGAGCAACATTACCATTTATGTTGGCAAAAGTTGTGTGCACAGCGCTCTGTCACCTGGAGGGCTTCTCCCACCAACATAACTATCACTGCTCATGGAGGTGGTTCTATGGTGACGGGAGAGCTCTCTCCCGGCAGCATAGAGTGGCTACATGAGCTATCTTACATTGGCACAGCTGCAGCGGTACAGCTGGGCTGCTGTAAGCTCGCTAGTGTAGACATGGCCTTAGCTGCCTTTCCTCAAGGCTCACTTGATTTGAGCAAAGAAAATCCCTACTGGAGAGCAAATCAACACAAAATAGTGGGGTAATAACTATTAGAAGCTTTTCCAGCTTCAGTCATCTGTGAAGGCAGAAGACACATCATCCCCCTTTAGTAGCCTCATCCCTGGTCTCCCCTTATGCTGATGAACTCAGGGCAAATATCCAAACAGTAAGTTCCAAAAATGGACACCTGATTGCTGGTCACATGACCTCTGGACTCGGTGCCTGCCTAGGAATTGCAACTCCCAGAATACCTGTTCTTGGAGGCTAAACGGCCATAATAGATACACATGCATGCACTCCAAGCCCCAGTACCCCATTGTATGATTAATACTTGCATTGGTAAAGTTCTGAGGTCTACTTAGTGCTGTCTTCTACCTGCTGAAAATTACATGTAGAAACAGTTCCAAGGCACTGAAACGTAAGTCCAAACAAGGCTATACTTCAGCTTCAGAATTCTTTCTGAGATTTCAGAAACCAGTTGTGATTTGCACTGTCAGATCATGACTCTATTTATATAATTCTCCAGCCAGAGACAGATAAATCCTGTTTGTATTAGTGTTAATTGGACAACATTCAGTGGTTTCAAGTTGCTGGGGTTCACTTGAAACTCATTAGGCCCTTTTCCCCACTGCAAGTTCCATAGAACTTCCTTTAACTAGGTGCTAACTGTGCCCAGCTGTAGATGCTTCTAGGTTTTCAGGTTGTGCTTGGAAGCCCACAGCAGAGATCTCATTCACTGTTGGGGTCCTATGGTATAAATCTAGAGAATAATGACAAACAGTGGTTCTAAATTAATGAATTAATATTGTTTGGCTTTCTTATGTATATTCCTGAATGCTACTAAATGGGTGTAAATGGGGAGTTTAAACTGGACCACTCTCCACCAGTGTTCCCTCTGATTTTCCCCCCAGGCATTTGCGGAATGAATTTTGTTACGTGCACCAAGTTAGAGGTGATGTGTGATATATGCACCAATATTGGGGTGATGTAACAAAATTCATGTGGTGGGGGTGGGCCGAGGGGTTGGGAGTACAGGAGGGGGCTCTGGGCTGGGGCAGAGGGTTGGGGTGTGGGCTCCAGCTGGGGGTGCAGGCTCTGGGGTGGGGCTAAAGAGGTTGTGTGCAGGCTGCCCCAGGGCTACGGCAGGAAGAGAGGACTCCCCCCAACTCTCTCTTCCTGCAGCAGCACCTGGTCTCAGGGAGAGAAGCACCTCTCCCCACTGCGGCAGCTCCGGGGTTGGTGCCACCGCAGGGGCACCTCTCCCCCCGGCCTTGCCAAGTCTGGGGCTGGGTGAGAGGCATCTCTCCCCGCCACAGCCCTGAGCTGCTGCACAGCCACGCAGCTTAGAGGAAACTCAGCTCTCCACCCAATTTCCTATAATGTGGACCACCTCTCTTTGCATTCATGGAGCATTGGACATCACTGTATGCTGTCCACTGTATGCTGAAAAAACAAGAGTAGGAAAATACGTATTTTTAATTATCAGAATGTGACTCGCTATTACCTTGTCTTCATCTTAATTTGTTTTATATATATTACCAACTTCCACACAGAAATTCTTCAGTTGTGTGCCAAAATGTACACCAACATACTTCTAAGGTTCTGACCCAGTTTGGATAAGGAAGGCATCAATGGAGGGGGGCTGGTTGGTTTATCTCCAATGTCATAATCCCACTATAGGACAGAGAAAGGATTGAACAGGAGGAAGACGACAATTGCTTTGATTTATGTCTGTTGTCAGTCACAATAGGGAGGAGAAGATGGAAGAGATATGGGCAAAGTAACACTGGTGCTATCTGGACAGTTCACTTAATGGTAACAAAAGGTTGAGGGGAAGAGGGAGAAAGAACTGTCCTAATTATACCTGTCCTGAGACTGATTCCTAGGCAGTTACTATATAGGATGCTTGTATTGCTAATAATTATGATTGATCATGTCTGGATGCAAGTTTGTACTGTAAGAGTTTCCGTAGTCAAAAAATAAAAGTTTAAGAACTATGTGCATTTGCCATCACTGGGGAACATTTCAAAATACAACTATCCTCTTATTGAGTCCATTAGTTACCTCCACTTAAAAATATATATATTGCTATTGTCATACCCCTTGCAGCCAGTTGATTGAACTAAATATTTTAAAGCATGCAAAACACAGCAGTTAAAGTAAAATAGGGCCAGATTCTGCCAGCATTACTCATATTGAGCAATATCTTATTCTGCAAGTAACCCCACTGAAACCAAAGGGGCTGATTTGCAGTTATGGGCCTCCGGTATTAATCAAACACCAGAGGGTCAGAAACTGGCCCTTAATTATTTTGTGCACTTTGTGTGTCACCTTCATAGTTGATAGCTGGTAGTTTGTACCATTGTTTGACATGGAGTTTCTCTTTGCTGGGAGGAGATGTATTTATTTTAAAAAAAATTTAAAAAGCTGAAGAGATGCATTTATCTAATTTTTTTTTAAAAAGCTGAACTCTCACTTTTCCTCAGCACAGCACACATCTAAAATATTTTGCATCAAGCTGGGATTGGGTGAGAGGTGGAAGTGACTGTATGACTCAGTTTGTTTATCCAAACCAGCAATCAGAAGTCTTCCCCTTGCAGCATTTAAAAAATAAAGAACACTCCAGATGAGTGAAAGGAAAGTGCTTACTTCAGAAGCTGTGAGCTCTTCAGAGCTGCCCTTGCACCAGCACAGCCTCTTGGAACACCAGCCAGGGCATCAAGCAAGAGGCAGGGGACACACTGCTGAAGGGGAGGACCTGTGAAGAAAAACATGACACGACCTCCCTGCTAATTGTGCCTCCCAGTTACCTCTTCTTCCCCCACTGCTAATGGGGGCAGAAAGGATAACTCCATTTCTTCGCTGCTATTGGCTCCCCCAGTAGAGAAAGCTCTCATCTGACTCCCTCCCAATAAGAATACAGCAGGCAAAAGAAGAAGAATATACATGGCAATTTGACAAGTCACACATCTGCCTCAGCACAGGAATGCCGAGCAGAATATCTCCATTTCACATAGCTGGCACAAAGGGACTCTTGGTGGCTACACAGTGCCGCGGGAATCTACCACATAGTGGTATTTCCCAATTTTAGCCTAGTTGACACTCAGCTGCTCCCCTCCATAGCTCAGACTAACAGTCAATATCAAAAGGCAGGTGAATGAGCTTAGCCCCATGCTGGATATGGCCCTTCATTAGTGCAGCTGTAAAAATACGTTATTAGATAGGAGTTATTAGACTTGCAGTAAAGAAACAGTCCTGAAACACCAAAGTCTAAAATTAAAGTTTATTTTAATTTCAGAGGGAAAAACAACAAACTACAAGTTTGTCTTAGAATTACACAAATGACATAATTTTCCTCTTTTTTAATATGTAGTTCCCACTACTGTCTGGCATTTTGAGATAACGTCTTATATTTCTCATAACTGGCACTTTTAAAAGGGTTTTACATTTCATATGCATAGCTTCAGATAAGCAACTTCCAGTGGAACTCTGGGTGATTTTTAATTCAATAATTTAAATTTGATTCAGTATTATGTCAGCATCTATTAAAAAAGACCTTTCATCATAAATACTATCTTGGCCAAATGTATGTATACAGCAGTGATAAACAATAGATTATAAAAGCAGGTGGCTTCTATTCCTACACAAAAGAGCAGATTAAAAACATACTAGAAGGGATGCGGGTGGGAGGAGAGAGAGCATGGCATTCCTTTGATTTAGCTGTCTCACCCTCAGCACTTCTGTATACTGCATGCCCAATCATTGTGTATTATTTCCATTGGGTTAGCTAACTGATCATCTTTGCTGGAAGTGTAGTCATTTTTGTTTTACTTTAAGGCTTTTTTTCCCAGCAGCAAAATGAGGGTCCAATTCTGGAAGGGAACAAGGACCCTCCTCCATTCAACATCTTGCCAGATTGGGCCGCAACTGAGACAGTACTTTCAGAACTCATTTAACAATTTCTGTGGCATGTCAGAGGGAAGTTCCATGGCTAGCACTTTAACATTTATTTAAAAACAGCGTCTGCTTCCATCTAAATAGCCTATTCAGCACTCAGTCAAAGCTCACATAGGCAAAACTTCTGCTGATGGCAAAGAAAGGATAACAGGACTTAATGCTTATGCAGCCCTGTGGCCATAAGCTCCCTTTCTTCACAAAAATGCATACAAAGAGTATAGGCAGTTGACTGGCAAATCACATAGCATATTCCATTATCAGTAAATTGACTATTATATATCTGTGTTACATATGGATTTATTTTCAATATGAACATTATCCTGACAAAATTAAAGCTCTGCACATATATTTTTGCAAGGGTTATTTTGATTAATCTGGTCCAATTTTCAAGATTAAATAAATTCTGGTTCTATTTTGCCACAAATTCATGCACCTTTAGCCTCTTATGAGGCTCAGTCCTTCAAAAGTACTGAGTGTTCTGGTTCTGATCCAAAGCAGAACACTTAACCACATGATCTACTTCTTATGAAACTACTGATGTGCTCAAATTTAAGCATGGATTTAAGTGCTTTGCTGGATTTGGGCCAAGCTGTTCAGCAACATAGTCATGGTATAGAAAAATACGTTAGGTGGTGTGCATATTTTGCATCTATTTTAGTTAACCAGTATTTGTTTTTTAAAAATGATGACTAATATAAAAAAATAAATGGCTTCAAGAGAAACAGTGGTTAAAATATTTTATTTGGATAACATAGAACATACTGCTGTTTACTCTAAACTGTTGTAGACTAAAAGGCACACGCTTGTTAAAAATACTTCAAAATTTACATAAGATGTACAAATGCATAAAGCAAATGCACAGTTTACCAAAAAGTACAATATGGCTTCACAGGGTTGAGTGAGGGCTGGGACAATTCAACATATGTTTAAATTTCACTGAATGTTGTTAACACCTAAAGGATTGATTGTAGAATACAGAAGGAAATTAATGGAGGGTAAAACATTGAGCATGTTACATAGATAGTATAGCACATCAAGTATACAACATACACCACTTATATGTGGATTCATAGGATTGTTAGGTCTGCAAATTCATCAGGCATTTGATTGCCCCAGGATAAACACTTGTGGGTTTTGATGATCTGCCAGTTTGAGAACAAATTCTTCATCAACAAACAGCTTGTGTCAAGAATCTGTTTATATATTTTAAGAGATACAGAGGGGGAAACACCACACGTTTAAAAACAAATTTTGGTAATAATCAAATTGTCATTAAAATCAAAGAGTAACTGACATTATATCCATTTTCCAGGGGTGCAGGTAATTGTGTGCATGTGGGAAAAAACAACACACTAAGCATGTGAAAATGCTCCAAGACAATCATTTAGTGCTAGCCCCACACAAATTTAAGGCTCATTTGTCTACAATTTTCCTTAGTTTTTTTCTTTTGTGTAAAATTACCTGAGCACAGATATGTTCACAGATATTTTAAAGCAAAAAACATTAATACATTGAACTAAACCTCCTAGAGAAATCTCAGTAGGGGAAAAAACTCCCAATCTTTTGGTAGGTCACTAAAGCCAGGAGAAGAATGGGCTTAAGCTTTTTCTTTAAAAATGTACATAAAAATGTAATAAAATTATTCAAACAGGACTGCTAACCAGGTTACTAAATTATTACAAAAGATCAAGACTCAGAATTCAGGTGGTCTCTCTAGTCACTTAGTTATTTGCTAATGCTGCCTTCAAGCTCAATACAGATCACTGCTTGTTTTTCAAACGTTAATAAATGGAAAACTGAAGACGAAGGACCCAATTCCGCTGTGTCCTGCATTGTCATTTACATCTGTGAAAAGTGAGTATGAAATACAGCCATTCTGAGTAGGCAGTATTTTACACTCCCTTGCACAGGTGTATACCCCAATTCAGAAAAGCACTTATGTATTTAAGTGTTTTAATCAGGATAGATTTAAACACATCCTTTAAATTAAGCATCTCCAGAAGTGGTTTCCTGGATTGGGATCTACATAACTACACAAGGTGCAAGGAAATGGAGTATCAGGCCCAATGGACATACCAGCTTGCCAGTGATGTCAGTGGCATAAATGCAAACAGGATTAGGCCATTCATTTCTTAAGGGTTAAAGAGAAAAAGCTTCTAAAAAGACACTGCATGAAGGTTACACACACAAAAACGTTGGACAAAGAATAGATTGTGTGAAGACATTTCCTCCACACAAGACTTTGGAAACATATCCTACTAATAACCAAGCACAGTTTGTTAACCTTATTGAACTGTATGAAAACCAAAATCAACCTCTCCTTGCTGCCATCCCTCAGATTCAGCTCTTCCTCCCCACATAAAGGTATTAGAACAGATATGGACTTCACTTCAACCAAATTGCAATTGCATAGGAGCTCCAGTAGCACATGGACCTCTTTCACATAAAATAAGAGATTAAAACATTATTGATATGACAAGTATGATTGCTATACCATCGGGGAGGGAATAGTTTGTTTCCAAGGGCACTTATAATCAAGGGCAATCCTGTCTTATGGATACAGAAAGAACTATAAAACATAATGAACATAGGGTTAGAAGTAGATGTACTGAAAAAAAGTGTTTAATGTTACAGTAGTTGAAGTCATACCCATAATTCTACAAACAAACAGCAAAGATAAAAAACTCCAAACCTCATAGCCAGTTAAAAAAAATTAATTGATTTTTGCTTTTCTTTCTATTAAATAGGTAAAATACTCATCCACTGAAAAATTATAGTGATTAAAAAAAACCCATTTGCATGTATGGAGGGAAAACAGTAAGGTCAAGTACTGCATATCAACCCCAGACACATTGTCCAAAGAAAGAAAGAAAGAAAGCTTTGCAACGTGAAAAGTAAATTAGACAGTAGTTCTAGCCTCAAAAGTTTACAATACTGAACTTAAAGCCAAAAGGATTTGGTTAACTAATATGGTTAAATAATCAAATCCAAAAGGAACAGAGTGCCCTGTAAACACTGGAAGTTAACCAACAGCTGCTGATAAAGGTACTGTATTTACCTTTCCAACAGAGGAGAAAACTATTAGTGATGTCTGTAAGGAGAGATGCAATTCTAAAGGCAACGTTTCAGTTCTTTAATAAGGCTCATAAAGAAACTTGGCGGTGTACGTCTGATAGCCTGTACCATTCTGATTTTTTTTGAAAGCTCTGAAGTTTAAAAAAACCTAAATGTATACAAAATTTTCTGTAAGAAGATGTCCTTCTAAATCATTTTATAGGTGCTTAGCACCAGGAACGATCATTTGGTATTATTATACCGAAACACTACTCATAGAGGTGTCCTTGCGCTGTTGAGCGGAAACACAATTAAGTTACCGTATGTCGCTTTGTTCCTCTGAAAAAGTCAAGAATATACACTCTTTATACTGTCTGTACTACATCATCATAAATATATATTATATATACACATAATATATAATATGATATATAATATGTGTAACATATTTCATTTACCTCAAACTGGAATCATGTACTTTCATACCACACACTTATCAGGAAGCAGACTCATTCATTAGGTCACAGCTGGTGTAGCTTTTAATAGCAACCCATTTACTTCACAGCAATTCAGCACTGCTCAGCATCAAACGGAATCTATGACAAGAATCCGCAGTCCCTCTTTTTCATCCCAATTAGCATGTGTTGTCTTTAGCACTCTTTTCTGCAATTATCTCCAGAGACAGTATTTCAACTGGGCGTTCAATGTCGAGGTCTAATTTCCGTCAGCCTCTGAAGACAGTTCTGTGTTGTTGGCATCGAGAGAACAAACTGAACTGTCCTTTGTCCTACCCGGTAGCAGCCATATCCCATCAGTCCGAAAACTGTTGCCTTTATGACAAATCTGAGAACCTTACTCGAAGTTGACGGTGGAGGCACACTGAAGTAAAGGTGATAAAGACAAAAAGTTATCATCCACATAGCTAGAAGAAAAAGATCCTTCCCCATCTTCATTAAACGCTGATCATTTTTGCCACAATGTTTATCATTACAACACACTTCTTTACTAGTACAGGAGCCCTTGCAAGGAATGGGTATATTAAGACAGAGCAAATGATTCTTTCAAGGTCATAGATTACATCCAACATCTTATTCCAAATCTAAGGGTAAGTAGTATACTCCTGAGAAGTACTTAGGCTCCTAACTTCCACTGAAATCAGTAGAAGTCTAAATACTTTTGCGAATCTGGACCACTGACCTTTCCAGCCACATAGGGCACAACTTAATTCCCTAAGGAGCTTGACCTCTTTTACCATCAGAATCCCTAACAAACACAAAGAATGCTGTCAAGAGTATTGTGGAGAAATTTAAATCAATGCAGAATTGTTTTTAATGTGACTATTCATTTAACTACAAAGAACCAAAATCAAAGGTAATGTGTGAGGTGGCATAAGTTAAACATCAGTATGAGGATTTAAAGAGGGTCAGGACTTGCCATTACTACAAAAAGTTTCACTGGTACAAATAAGTGTATTTACATTTAATTACATTGGTGCCATCCTGTAATACAGACAAACTGGATTAAATTGAATCTCTATTACCATGATTTAAACTGGGTTAAATGTGTACATATATTAGAGATTTGCACCGGGTCATTAGGTTGATTTTAAATTAATTTAGTTACAATGAGTATAAGTTTCCTAATATAAACAAGATCTTGTATTTTGAGGGGTTGGAAAAAGGTACAACTTAGAAAGAGACAGAATGTGGGGGTGGGGGGAGGAGGACAGGGGATAGAGATACAACAACTACTTTAGCTTCCATCTTTTTATGTCCTCTTATTAGTTAGCTTTTCCCTCTTTTTCAGTCTCTCAACTAACTTAAATCGCCTCTGAATATAAACGCAAAGGGGGTTCAATAAGTTCAATATGGGATGATCCAAAAATCTGTAAATGGAAATACACATTTGGATTCTGAATCCTAAGAAAGGTTATTTCCAGATCACTTTGCCCCTCATGAGGCATAATAAAAAGGTAATTTTAAATCTAGGAATACCACCCAGAGAATACACAGCCGTAACCACACAGACTGTGCATCTCAAATATGCTGAGAAAGCTGAAAGTTCATACACCAACCAAGAAGTCGGGGTTTGAGAATGGTTGTACTCTGAGGGTTATTATTTGCTTTATACTTAGGCTTGGGAAGATTCAATTTTTATCAGTAAATGGCTGTAAACGTCAATTTCACTGTACACACACAAACTGACAAAACTATTTCTATTATTTGGTTATAATCAAATTTTACAGATAGGCAAAGTAAGAAAAATGCTGCTTAAATTAGAACTCAATTTGAAGATATTTACTTTTTATATTTTGACATGTGAAGTTGACAATTTGTGTTTCAACGATTATAAAGCCTTCACTTTTTGAATCTATGCCCATTGTCATTAAATAATTTGTCTGACCCGTCCCACAGTTTCCCGCGACTGTGAAAGTGTAAACTGATAAAAATTGAAAAATGCTTAAAAATTATCAATATCTTAAAAATTATTAAAAAAATACCAAACCAAATTCTGCCACACCTATTTATACTATTAAAAAAACAGGAGAATTTAAGCAAACTTAGTGCCTTATGAAAGATGTTGGACTGACGACTCCTCCACAGTCAGAGCCTTGAGTAGTGTCAGTTCAGTCAAAATGTCTTAAGCCTGACTTAGAGGGATCCCCTGTGTAGGCATGAAGATAGGTAGGTGAATTTCCATGCCATTCAGTCTTCAAACTCACTAATCAAAATGCAAACAAATGTACCAATAATGCCAGTTACTGTGACTCTGATGTGGATCTCTGTCCACTAGCAACTGGACTGAGACTACTAACCAGCCATCAAAAGATACGGTTTAGTTGTTAGGGCACAAGCCTATGACTTGGAAGGCCTGAGTTCAATTCCCAGATTTCCTATGTGATCTTGGACAAGCCTCTCTGTGCCTCAGTTCCCCTTCTGTAAAATGGGGATAAAAGGATTTCCCTCCCTCATAGAGGTACTGGGAGGATAAATACATTAGAGAAATTAAGGCACTCAGGTACTACAATAATGGGGCATAATAGATTCAAGGGGAAAAAAAAATCAAATGGTGAATTCTGGAATTCGCTAATCTGGGCTGAATTCCAAGGTACTATGAGTATGTCTACACTGCAAATCAGGAGCTGTGACTGCAGCACATGTAGACACACCCATACTAGCTTTGAAAAATTAAAGCTAGCTTAAGGAACAATAGCAGTGAAGCCACGGCAGCATGGGCAGCAGCTGCCCAAGATGCTGAGCAGGCGGGGCTAGCCTTTGTAGTCTCCTGTTCTGCCGCAGTTTCACTGCTATTCTTAGTAAATGGATTACGAGAAACTGTGATTTTGCACTTCAAGAGGCAGTGCTGCCTGAATACAACCAAAGCCCAGAAGTCAACAATGTCTCACTCTTTGGTTAAAATATATTTGAAGCTTCTTGTTTTAACATACTGCAGGTCTCAGCTGTGAATCACATACCCTACACTCATTTTAAAAGCCCTAAGCATAGATCAATACAATTTCTTCTATGGCAAGACCGTTTTCTGATCAGATGCCTCACCCTGGAAATCCAGCTTCCCCCCCTCCCTTTACAGCTTCTCTCATCTTTGTTGTAAGAACAATCTGCATGTATTATACCCCATTTCACGGCTGACCCACAGAGCCCTGTAATGCCAGCTGGCAGATGGCACACCGTAGCACAACTCACATCAGGCCTGGCACACACATTGCCCCACCTCAGTGTTGTCATAACCTGTATCTAAAAAGTGTCATGTAAGGTAACCTACCTGAACTGATAATATGCTGGTCATTAATAATATTGAGTGACGTACGTACATGCAGAGTATAAAGAATTATAGATGTGTGCTGCAAATGTGTTTGTAAAAGGCATTTGGCAAGCATGCTTAAGCCCAGCCTGTCCTAGACAAAGGAATGTTGTTTTGCCTGCTTGACTGTGTCTCCAGTGTAAATGGAGCCTGATGAGCCCAGAAACAAAGGAAGTATATTTACACATACAGTAAACGCAGCTATCAAACTAGCAAGTGGGGGAGATGATCACTTAGCACTTACAAGAGGGATGGAGGCTATACCCCTAGGAAGCCTTCCTGGCTCTTGAAACAGAGACAATGGACTTTAGGAATTATCAGTAGAAACAAACACATTTTGGCCACATCACTTGAAGAACACATGTGGCCAGAGCTCTAGACATCTGAGAAAGGTGGATCCTTCAACCAAGGGGGTTGAAGTCCCTGGGAATGGACTATAGGTGAGAGACCTGATTAGACAAAGATTGTAACTTGCTGACATTATGTTTTAGTCACTAGAAAGCATGTTTTGTTAGTAACCTTTCATATCTCATTCACTCTTACCTGAAGAGACAAGGTGGGTAAGATAATATCTTTTATTAGACCAACTTCTGTTGGTGAGAGACACAAGCTTTTGAGCCGTACAGAGCTCTTCTTCAGGTCTGTCCAATAAGAGATATTACCTCACCCACCCCGTCTCTCTAATACCCTGGGACCAACACTTAAACCTATGTTGTTTGTTAATAAACTTTTTTGTAACACCACACGACTCTCTCTCAGTGCTGCTGTACTGAAGTGAAGTGTGGGTCTTCAGCTAACCTAACAAGCTAATGTGGGCACCATCTCTTTGGAGGCAGTGAACTTAACAGCTTCCAGTGAGAGGAACTGGACACTCCAGAGAGATGTCTCTTGGGAACTGGGGTTCACTGATTGTTACCTACAAGGCAAGTTTTGGACTGACGAGTCCTGAAGAGTTTGCTGGCAAGGCAGACAAGCTGGTGAAGTGGGGAGCTGACACTCAGCTTAGCAGCAGCAAAGCTCACTCTTGTTGAGGCAGACTGGTAACAGTGTGGCTCACAGTTCTGGGTGACCTGAGCAAGATGTTATAAGCATTAAAAACAAAGGCTACTGCAGATTGTAAACCTGAGGAGCTACTAAATCAACATCCAAAAAGGAAAGAAAGTTACCTCATGATTTCCTGGATGTTTAAGTCAGTGTTCCAGTTCTTTTCTATTCCAGGCACATGACCCATCCCAACCACTCCAACTACAACAGACGGAATACATTTTCTGGGTTCAGCTAAGAGGAGAAAAAAATATATCAGTCTCTTCTCCAGTGAGAGAAACATTGCCAAACTGTAAGCAATCTTTAAATTAAAAAAAAAAAAGTAATCATATTTCAAGGCAACAATTTCAATTACCCCCAGTAAACATGAACCAAAAATTTTCAAAAAGTTAAACACACACATGTATAAACACACCCCCATATGTAACTTATTTTGACTAGCTCTAGTGCTCCTTTAAGTCCTAGAAGCTCCAGCTGGGGCAGAATGCAGCTCCTCACTAGTACGGCCTGCTATGAGCACATAAAATTGGGGGAAGTTTTTGCATTGCCTTATTTGCTTCTGAAGGGCAGCATTCAAGGTTTTCAGCAATGATCCAAAAAACCCTGAATGATCTCACACCTGGTCCCCTGAGAGACCTCCTCTCCTATTATATCCAGCTGTGTCAGTCAAGGTTGACAGATAAGCACTTGGTGTTGGAAGCTTACATATCATGGTAAGTCCCTCTCCATTGCCCATCTTTGGAATTTGGGTAACCTAGGTCACCTGAGTCTAGTGACCATCAGGGTACAATACAAAACACATTTGGGCCCTGAGCCTGCAAAGGGAGCTCTGCAAAATTGGACCCTTCCATCTACACAGAGTGCCACTGATTTCAGTGGGGATCCTAAGCAGCACAGAGTTTGGCCCACCTGGTTCTCTTTACATGACTGGGAAATTATCCTATTTTTAAAGCATCTGATGGTCTTCTTTATTTTTGTTTTGGGAGTGGCATTTCCAATTTGTGTTTCAAACGCTTAGTATCCCTCACTCAAATATAAATAAGAAGGTGATTTGAGGCTCCTTTTAATATGCACTCACTATTTAGCCCACCAAAGTCTCAAGAACAAATTTTGAGGTCCTATTTGGAATACATGGCCTTTGAATACATGACCCTCAAAACATGGTATAAGGTTTTAGCTCCCCAACTTGAGTAAATGCTGCAGCAACACTAGTGCCATTCTGGTTCTCTCTGCCAGGTATGGTGGATCAACATGATGGGGATAAATCAACATATAAATAATAAACACACAAACAAGATTCTCCTTTTTGCCTGAGTCACTAAGAAATTCACACTCTAGTGTTTTCTGACACCATAAATTGCTTGTGACGTGCACACATGTGTGCACACACACACGACACACAGTTGCGTGCTAGACTTCTTCAGCTAACAATTCAATAAATGAAAAGCCTCAGACACAATCTCCTTGAAAATCCAGCTGCTTTCTTCTATCCCCTAGGTCTTTGCCTGATCTCTCCCCTGAATTTTCTCTTTGTTCCAAATAGCTTTTATCTGTCCTCCCTACTGTTTTTCCCTTTCCACTCTTCGCTTCATTGTCTCCCCTTCCTCTACTCCACGCTCCCCCCATTTTTACTTCTCTTCTCCCCCTACCAGCATGAACAGATTAAAGAATTTTGGGGCCCTGTGCACTGTGGAATTCGGAGCCCACCTACCTCCCTTAAACTAAACAAGAGCATGTGATATATTTTCTGCAAATAAAAGAAAAATCTACATTATTAGATCAGAGGAGACTTTAAAAAAATCAAATATGAAATATATTAATAGAGATAGAATATTTAAATATACATGGCAATTTAATTTAAGAAAAAAAAATCTAATGCCCACTCTCCTTTTTCTCTAGGAAACGTTACCTAAGTAGGCTAATCACTTGGCTACATTTATGCAACATGACTTAGAAATGAGCTTGACTATGCTCAGCTGGCTCTGCACCTCGAGGGAAAGTGATCCGGACAAACACAAAACTTGCTGGAGACCATACAAATCACATAAGAGCAAGTAGTTTGGTACATTGGGTTTCGGAGGCTCTTGAGCCAGAGACAATTCGCTGCCTTTTAAAAAAGGGGCAGAACTAAGAGGAACTTTACCAGCTCCTAAGGAAAAGGGGCATTGAGTCTCAGCTGGCTCTGGACGCAAGTTTGATCCAAATCGATACAAATAAGGGACTGAGACACTGATTGTGGGATTGGGCTTCAGCAGCTGAGGGAGCAGGAAAGCTGGTTCTTCACCCCTGGGAAGAAGAAACATGGGTGCCATAATGGCCAGCCACCAGGACCCCAAAGCAGATACCTGATGGGTCACGACACCAGTGCCAGCAAGGAGGCCCAAAGAGCCAAGGACGAGCTGAACCCTGAAAAGGGACTTGAGAAACCAGACCCCACCCTGAAGTTCCCCTACTCTTACATGGCCCTGATCACCATGGCCATCCCAGAGACAGCCAAGAAGAAGCCCAGCTGCCAGGGTGCCAAACCTGTCTGCATCTCCCTAGGGAGCCAAACCTGAGTGGCACTGTGATGCTGTGTGGCAGGTCACAATGCCACTCACTGATGTTTGCCCCCCTCTTCCAGTCATGAGCCATGGTGAGGGGGGGTGTCAGAGGGCAGCTGGGCCAAACCTGGTCAGAACCCAAATAGAGCTGCCACCTCCAAGAGTCCGAAAAAACAGCCACTGCTTTCCCCACTGCTTCAGTTCCCAGGTGTCACCCCTCCCCACACAGCCTGACCCTCCTCTTCCCCTCCTAGGTGTCCCCCCTACCACAAGCCTGAACCTCCCTTCCCCTTCCATGCAGTGCCATGTACACAGCCTGACCCCCCTCCTCTTCCTTGCTCAAGTGTCCCCCCATACAGCTGGACTTTCTCCTCCCCACACAACCAGATCCCACTCTTCTTCCTCATCCAGGTGCCCCCACAACTGCCACCAGCCTGACTTCTCTTCTTCCCCTCCCAAGTACCCCATCCCCACCAGCCTGAGCCTCCCTTGCCCACCCCCACCCTCAGCCTGACTTCCTTGGCCTATAAGCCCCTACACCCACCCCCTCCCTGGAGCCCCAGCCCAGGGAGCCCCCCTGCTATACCCTCCCAAACTCCAGGAGCCCCTGCTTCACCCACCACAGTCCCTGCTCCTTATGCCTCCCCAATGGTAAGCCTTGGGCCCATCCTGCTTTCCAGCAGCAAGAGAAGCAGGAGCTACCGCACCAGCACGTTGAGGGCCCAGCATGAAGAGCAGGACCTGGGTGGAGCCCCTTTCTACTCGTGTCCCTTGTAGCATCTCCTTTTAGATTCCATCACTAAATCTACCCTCCCCTTTTCCTCCTTCATCTCTCATCACCAGGCTCAATCATGCATGAGGCCATTGCCATGCTGTTCTTGCATAAAGCAGTTTTGTTCTGCTGCTGGAAACTATGTGATTCTGAGCAATTTCACCCTGGTCCTCTTGGGTCACATGGGAAGTGCCATGCAGAGAAACTGCACAAACTATCCTCCACTACTGCTGAGGTATTTGGGAGGAGAGAGGTGGTAAGTTTTAATCACCTTTTCTTCTTGGAGAACTCCAGACCCAATAGTAAAGGGAGACAGTTCACATGTTGCTTTGACACCTACTGCTTCCCTCATGACCCAATGGGACTGACAGCAAAACTGAATGATTTTTCTCCAGTTTCACTCTGCTGCTGCTCCAGCTGGAATCACGGAGGAAAACACCATGTGAGGGAGCAGCAGAGGCCCAAGAGCAACATTTGTGAAATTTTAAAAGCGGGAGACAGTCTCGGTGGACCTACACTAAAGTTACGTCTAATATCTTCTTAAGATATCGGGTATAAAATAACCCATAATTTATTATCTTATGCATCCCAAGGGATTATGGATCACAAAAGTGACAGCCAAGTGCCTTTAGAGACTTGTTTCTCAAGTATTCAGTATGCTCACCCTCCTGTAGTATATTATTGCTTTTATAAAAGAAGACTTGAGTCCCATCCTGTGCTGTAATATTGATTCCTGCATTTTTCAAACTTTAGCAGCCTAATTAGTATTTTCCTGTTTTGAAATAGGCATGATGGGAAGGAGGAATCCATTATTCGAAGCACTCTCATAAAGCTAAAAATTTCATTCTACTTCTATTGATAGAAGAGGCTGTCATACTAATCTAACAATATTCTCCCTTATTTTTTAAGCATTATAATTTATGAAGACATCTCATTTATTACACCTGGTACCTGTCTACAAAGCAAGATGGCAAAGCTTTTCAGATTTCCTGACAAGAAGGAAAATCAGGGAGTACTACATTAAGAACATATTGCTTGCTAAAACACAAAGTTAAGAATCTGCTTTAAAGCAATTACTTTCTGAAGCACGAGGTAGTTCTATTCGCTTAGCTGCTTGCTTCAACATGTAGGTCAAGTAAATATCTCGCTCCGATACAATTGTTCGATGAAGATCAGGAAATTCTCCAATCATTTCAGCCATCATCTGCTCCAGTAAATCCTTCTGTTTACACTTCTCCACGTCATCTTTACTGAAAGAAAGAGAAACAGTCCCAATGTCTGTATTATGCTCTCAAAGTCCAATATAGACACACTGACTTGTTAAATTATGCGAGTCCTGTACCTCCTAAGAAAGCAAAACTACCTCCCTATAGATTCATATTCTAAGCAGTGTGTCTGAACTCAGTGAAAGGGAAAGAAGAGCTATTCAATCTTTTCAATCTATTCAATCATCTAAGAGCTATTCAACAGAAGTCGTTCATTACGCCTTACTCATGGGAAGCTAAACAAATACATAAATTGGCTGCACACCTGACAATGTGCCAAGGCTTTGAGGGAAGGCGCTATCACCACTGCCCAGTTAAGGAGGATTATTTACAGTGCTCCTCCTGGGGCTTGTCAAGCAGTCCTGAAGCAGCAAGATCAGTCACCACAACACAGAGCATTTGAGAGCAGGCACAGGGAGAGGAACAGAAGGGCACCTCCAAAAGGTGTACCCTCAAAGCAATGAATTGGAGGAAACGGGTAGAATTCCGTATGTTCCTATTAAAGTTGGACACCCCTGCCGAAGATCTGAGGAAGAAAGTTCTGAGCTGGCAATCCCCTGAGTGGGAGTGAGGAATGAATGAGAAGTGAGGATGAGTAAGAAGCTGCAGAGCAAATTCAGCTCATTTACCACGTAGTACTGTAGTATTTCTGGAAGTTCTGAGCCTTGGGTTTGTTTCTGGGGTTGTAGAGCAGGCGATAGTTAGAAGAAACATGAAAATAAACGTTTATGTAAATAAAAGTAATGAAGACACCAAAATGTGTTTTATTTGCTTACTTTCCATATAGCTGAGTCATGAAACGTTCTGGGATTGGGGACATTGCCACAGGAGCCAAGGACAACCAAAAGCAGAAGCGTATTGTGCACTTTCTACAGAGTATCTTAAGGAGATCATTCCAGCTTGTTTGGACTAAATGTAGATATTTATTTAAAAACCCTTCACATAACCATCAGGATATGAGTGTACCAGAACTGAGTCATCATGATCTTAAAACGTTAACCCTGTCTTTCCTTACCTCCCTCTTACCCTCTATATTGTTACCATCAGTTGTTGTCACACACAAACTTAGATTGTAAGCTCATCTGTGTAGGGACATTTCCCATACACATAATAAATCAACAAAATTTGCCTGTTCTTATTTAATGATCAATGTCTTCCTGGGAGGAAAATGCAGAGAGGAGTTGCACAGAAATCCACCTTTCAGTCAATGAAAATTTTCTTAAAATAAGAGCAAAATCCATGTCACAGGCTGACAATGAAGCATATTAGTTACCCCCATATTTTGTAGATCAGCTGCTAGTTAACAAGTCAAAAGAGAGTCAGACATTGGCTCCAAAACTGGATATGACAATATATGCATAAATGGAAACAGCAATAAATGAAACCTAAGTTAAAGCAAGGATGGGAGACAGAAGGTGAAACCGTCTTGGTTCAGGTCTAGGTCCCTGAAAACCCATGTAGTTCCCTCTAAGCTGTTCATGGTTCCAGTCACAAGAGCACTGGACAGGTGCTACGGGTCAGAGAGAATGGTCCAATGGATTTTTGCATATATCCTCCTCACCCAATCCCCTGCAAACCCACTACCACTCTTTATACGTCTGCTGGGAGCACAAGTAAATTGCAAGGGCATCTAGGAATGCACTCCTCAGCCCTGCAAATTAATTCTGCTTTTGCAGAATTATTTGGCCCCAATTCAGGTGGAGCCAAATTTGGCCCTACCCATTTTTTTGGAGGGGAGAAAAAATCCACAGACAGAACAATGGGAATGAGAACCATTGCATTATTGTAACACTTCCTGGAAAGCTAACAAAGACCCTTTATAAAGGGTGATATTAATGAACAGAACAGTCAGACATTTAAAGGTTACAGTCCATAGTCTCTCCTGTGCCAAGACCTCCTTGCATAGAGAGCTGGTAATCGTATCTCAGTTCTCAAGCTGAAATATGACAGCACGCTATGGTCCCTAAGGGACCATAAAACAGCTGTGAATTGACACAGTACAGCTCCACTTTGTCCCTGTCACAATCCCTTCTTCTACCAAAGGGTGCAGGGAGGCTGGACAGGAATAAGAACTTGCTGATAATTCTTCCTCTAGGCTGATTTTGGGCCCAATCATCTCCGACAGATTGCTGAGGACTTTCATCTCCCACTGAAGTGAAACTGAGGATGCTCAGCAAACTGCAGGATCGGTTACTTACAATCTACCTTTCAAATAAAGCTAAAAACACTTACTCATACCTGATTGGGTCAGATAAGAAGCAGAGGCCCCAGGCAAGCTTGACTTTTTGCCAGAAAGAAAGTGCAGCGATGGCTCTCTTAAACGTAACAGGGATAGGTCTGTCCCCAAGATGAAACTTACAGAAAGGTACTTTACCAGCCTGCAAGAGAAGGTACACATTAGCTGTTAGCAGATTGTTAGGACACCATTACTAGTTACACTAACCTACATGTTCTAAAGAACACTAAGGAAACAAGGGCAAATATCATCATACTTACATATCAGGTAAATGGAGGTTACTTACAGGTGACTGGAAGTTCTTTGAGATGTGTGGTCCCTATCTGTATTCCACACATGGGTACGCATGCGTGCCAGAGTCCAGAAATTCTGACAAGCAGTGTCCGTTGGCCCACACATGTATAGTAGATCTCCTCATTCTCCCGACCAAGAGCACAAGAAGCAATGCAGGCTGATGCCCCTCCTGTTCCTCTTCTTACCTCAAATCCAGCAGGATCCAAAGCAGAGGGGACAGAAGATGGGTAGTGGAATACAGATCGGGACCACAGATCTCAAAGAACAGCCAGTTACAGGTATGTAACCTCCATTGCTTCTTCAAGTGCTAGTCCCATGTATTCTGCACATGGGTGATTGACAAGCAGCGCTCAGATATGAGCAGGGTGTGAGGAAGATGCTTGCAGTACTGTAATTCTCACTGCTGCATCTGCAGCAGAGGCCTGAACTAGCACCCAATGTATAGAGAACGTATGGAAGGCGCTCCAGGTGGCCGGTCTGCATGTATCTAGTATTGGAATGTCTTGTATGGATGCTGTAGAGGTGGCGTTTGCCCTTGTGGAGTGTGCCCTGACTCCATCAGGAGGAGATGTGTGCTAACCTGTAGCATTCAATGATGCACCCAGAAACCCAGTTAGAGATTCTCACAGAGGATATTGCTTGACCTCGCAATCTCTCCCCTTTGGCGAGAAAAAGTCTTGGTGATTTTCTGATAGGCTTGGTCCTTTGTAGGTAGAACACCAGGGCACATCTGACGTCAATGAAGTCTTGTTTCTTTGGCAGAAGCATGGGGTTTTGAAAAAAAAAAAAGACAGGTAAAAATGGATACTTTGGTTTACATGGAATTCAGAAATAACCTTGGGGAGGAACTTAGGATGGAGGCAAAGAGATGCCTTTTCCCTGTGAAAAACTGTTTAAAGAGAGTCTGCCATGATTGCTCCCAACTCACTCACCCTCCTGGCTGAAGTGATCGCAACAAAAAATGAAACTTTCATAGACAGGTGGGACATGACGCATGTCACCAAGGGTTCAAACGGTGGTCTGGTGTGTGTTGACAGGATGAGATTGAGGTCCCATTGAGGTGTAGGTTTGACCACTGGTGGAAAGGTCCTGACTAGGCCCCTCCTGAATCTTACTGCAGTTAGGGGGGTGAAAACAGAGGGAGGGAGGGAGGCAGGCAGGCACTAATCACTGTGAGATGGACCCACAGTGAGCTAATGGAAAGGCCCGAGTTTTTTAGATACAGGAGATAATCTAAAACAGCCGGAATATCTGCAATGCCTGGAGAAGGCGGATTATGCTCCACACAACTAGAGAAATGTCTCTATTTAGCTAGATAATAGATCCTAGCTGAATCCTTCCTACTCTGGCTAAGGATAGCCTGAACAGGTGCCGAACAGGAGCGTTCTACTCCTGATGCCCATCCAAACACCTGAATGTGAGATGGAATGAGTCCAGATTGGGGTATTTGATGCTGCCCCCCTCCTGAATTAGGAGGTCTGGGAAGGGGCAGGTTGATATTTTCAGGAGCTCTGGGAACCAAAACTGTCTGGGCCAATTGGGTGGTAGGAGAATGACTCTGGCCCTGTCATGACAGATCTTTCTCAGGACTTGCAGTAGCCGGGGAATGGGATTGTTTGTCCATGACAACAGGAGATCACCATGCTGGAAGCTATGGCTCATAGCTCCTCTGAAACAGTACAGGGGAAGTTTTCTGTTTGCTTGGAGAACAAAAAGATCCCATTGAGGTGTACCCCACTGAGTAAATATTTTCTTCAGGACAGAGTCATGACTCTCCTACTCGAGGTCCACTGTGAAGTGCCTGCTCAGGTTGTCTGTTAAAAAGTTCTGACCACCTGGGAGGTACATGGCTTGCTTTTAGTCAAAGAGGAAGAGATCCTGCTCCGCCCTGTTTATGTGAAGGACCACAGTGATGCTGTCTGACATCACTTGGATATGGAGCAAATGCATAAGCTGGAGAAAGGATCCGCAAGCCAGGTGCACTGCTCTCCATTCTAATACATTGGATATGCAGTCTGGCCTCCCATGGAGTCCAGGTACCTTGTGAAGTGGAGTTGTTCAGGTGAGCACCCCAACTTGGAAGGGAAGCTCCTGTTATGCTGGTGGCTCTGGGGGTGGAAGCATTGGAGGGAATGCCCACTCTCACTCTCTCCAGCTTCGACCACCCATGTGAGGGAGCCAATGACTCTGGCTGGAATGGTCACTTGGAGTTGATGTGACCTTTGTCTAGTGAATAGACCGACCAGAGCCAGGCCTGTAGACATTGTAGATGAAGGCTGGCAAATGGTGTCACCGAAGTGAAGCCATGTGGCCTAAAAATGAAAGGCACATTCTGACCACATTTCTTGGTCTGTAAGTAATCCATGTTATCAGGCTGCTCATTAACTGAAGTCTTTCTATTGGAAGGAACACTCTCACAGAAACAGAATCCAGCGTGGCTCCAATGAAGGGCTGCTAGAAGTTGGAGCAGATACTTCATCACCATCTTGACCTCTTAGCAGGAGCGCCAATCACCCAGATATGGGAAATTGTAACTGCCGTCTCATTTAGGCTGCCACCACAGAAAAAACCTTTGTAAACACTCTGGGTGCTGTTGCTAGCCCAAAGCGGAGGGTGTCATCAGGGTAGTAGGCAGCTGGGAATAAGAAGCTGACTCAGGCCATGCGGCAATAAGAAGGAACTGGAGAGGCATCAGCCCATACTGCCTCTTATGCTTGGTCAAGAGCATGAGGAGATTTACTGTGCACATACTCACTGCTAGTTAAAATTTCCAGACTCAGGTACATGGCGCGCGCATGTGCACCCATTGGGAGACAAACAGGGACTAGCACTCAAAGAAAAACTTTATATTTTGTAGGTAAATAACATTTTCATTTTCAATGTAATATCTCAAAGGAATACTTCTTCCATGAAATGCAACAGTTATTACAATAAAAACCCAGGGCTCTAGTCATATCAAACAGCACACTGACCCTCTCTATCTTTTGTACCATACCGAATAAGTCACCAGCTTTTTGGCTAGGCAGAAAAAAGCTTTTTGCACATGACTGCAGTTGATAGGATTGGGATCGAGACTTGGATTCAGATCTGGATAAGGTCAAAAGCAAAAATGATTTTAATTATTTTAAATTTTGCTTTCAGAGGATCTGTAATATTCTGGATCCATCACACAATATGGACTGAGAGGCAGAAAGCCTAAGGCTGGTGGAAGTGGGATACTAGACACTACATGGCTGCCCTGGTGAGAAAACATTTTGCTATAACAGATCTTTGAGTCAGAGCTACGTGAAGCCACAGATCTTTTAGAGCCCTGTCTAGAACACATGAATTTCATGTTAGGTGGACCCTTAGGCAAACCTCTTTCTCCACCTCTCAAAAAGGTCCTTCCAAACATGATTTCAAAATACTTTGTTCTGTCAGTGAGGATTCAGATCAGTATCATTTTAGAAGAGGTTTGAGAGTTGGTATGGGTACTACTTTCTCAATTGGTATGAACATATTTCTGCCCGGCTTCTCCTGAGCAAGAAATAACGTCTTAAGCCGGATACCACAAAAGAGCCAGTCCACGGCTGGCAGCATGACAAATGGCAAACGAGGGAGAGGAACATTAAATCAAATGAAGCAAAGATACGAAGGTTTACTTCACAAATATTTAATGGAACCAGACTCTATATATAGTACGGGAACTTATTTGGGACAAAAGTGTCTTTCATATGATCAATAACATAGATCACATCAAGGGCCTGATCCTGCAGTGTGTCAGGATTGGGACCATAGTCACCTGGGCAAATGACTGAACTCAGTCCCATTTAGCCTTTTTGGATTAATACATTGGGGTTCATTAACATTCCAGAGGTAACTTCCCAGCACAAAATCCTGATTCTATTGACTTCAAAGGGACAAGGATTTCACTCCCTGGTGTTTTATCATCAAGTGATCTCTTGAGCCTTTAAATTTACTAGATGATTCAGGTAGATATGTCTAAATTGAGGCAACAAAAGATAAGCATTAAAAAGGGCTAAGATTTTACTTTAAAGTGACATCACCATATGCTCAGATTTGAGATAGATTTACAAGGTCCGGCTCTGTTTTCCACCTATAGGTTGCAAGCACAAGTAAAGTATTTTGGAAATCAGGTACCTGATTGTGCCTGCAAGCTCAGGTACTCAGTCATCCAGATTACCGTAGTTATATCTGCAAACAACTTTGGGCACAATTTTATGCTTATAAATTACTACCTATGAGTTCCCACAAAACTATAAGTGCAACAAGAGTTAAGGCTAGGCTGAAAAATGTGTCCCACTAACAACTATCCACCAAAGGACTGCAATAATCCTAGTATTTATGAATTCAGTTCCATGCAGATATGCAAGCATTGTATAAAACAGATTTGGTCAGTTTTGTTTCACTTAAACACACACTGGATTATAGAAAAAAACTGGAAAATATTTTCCAAATTATGACATTAAATTTCCTTGAGATTATTGTGAATGCAGAGACTAACATCAGCATCCCTGCTGACATCCTCTTTCCTCTTAAAGTATTTCAAAAATAATTTTTATATTACAGCCTGTACAAAACTAGATTTACAATAGTACTTGGAGGGTGGAGGGATAGCTCAGTGGTTTGAGCATTGGCCTGCTAAACCCAGGGTTGTGAGTTCAATCCTTGAAGGGCCATTTAGGGATCTGGGGCAAAAATTGGGGATTGGCCCTGCTTTGAGCAGGGGGCTGGACTAGATGACCTCCTGAGGTCCCTTCCCACCCTGATATTCTATGATTCTATAATCCATTAGGCGTTCCAAAGACAATGGGCAGAATACCCCACTGCCTTGCATTTTGTGTAGTCATCGACACCTGTACAAAGTGGTTGTAAAATGCTACCATGCTGATTTGATACCACAGTATTTTCACTTTGCATAGGTGTAAATGACTACATAAGGGGTAGGCAGTGAGGAATCAAAGCAAATGTGTTTACAAAATACAGAAATAAGTCTACTGGCAGGATTCTACTTTTCTCCTTCAATTGATAATGGACTTTCAGAAAAAAGGAGACATCAAGTTAGCAGCATTATTAAATTTAATGCCTGATGGGCTGACAAGGGTTCTGACACTGCAGAGTATTTGGTAGAACAATATGGGTCAGGGCCAGTTAGTATATTACTACACAACCTTCTTGCTACTTTTCCCCCCTCAATTCCATTCCAAAAAAGGACTGGACACACACAGGTCCCATCAGATTAGTATTCAGCTTTGTGCCTCATAGCACAGCCCAGACATAGCATGATCAGTGTAACTGTATTACTTACTAATTATTGAACTAAAGCTCTGCAGTAAATGGCACTATTCACTCAATTTGACTGCATCAAAACAATCCAGCATTTAATGATCCATGCAGTAAAACTGAAATGTCAAGAGACACTGAGTGGAGCAGGTCTGTGCTTAGTTTCCTAATACATCCAGTTCACTCCTTTCAAAGTCTGACCTTCTACCTAGGACTCAGACTGTATTTCCCCATGAATTATAGCATATAGCTAAAAAGCAGTTTTCCTGGCATTGTTAAGCTGCAGGAGCACCATGAAATCCTTGTAGCATGTTCATGTAATCACACAAGTTTCTGTCCTGGGCTTAAAGGTGAACTGCAAACCAAACAAAGATTGTGTAAGTGCCTTTCCCTTATTACTACTATTTAGATAGCTGCAAAGACTTTTTTCAGTTTGTCTTTTTATATTAGAGATAAGACATCTTGCATCCCCCCAGTTTTGGCTGGAGGATCCTCTGAACTGGGGATTCCCAAACTTTCCCCTGTCACAACCCTATTAGACTCTCCTAATGATTGTGGCCCCCCTAGAAACTCTATAACAACAGGTTTCAGAGTAGCAGCCGTGTTAGTCTGTATTCACAAAAAGAAAAGGAGTACTTGTGGCACGTTAGAGACTAACAAATTTATTTGAGCATAAGCTTTCGTGAGCTACAGCTCACTTCATCAGATGCATGTAGCTCACGAAAGCTTATGCTCAAATAAATTTGTTAGTCTCTAAGGTGCCACAAGTACTCCTTTTCTATTTATAACAAGTTTCAAAACACACCAGGCTCATGAAGAGACATCTTGTCTCAGCCAGCTTAGGGGAGATTTACCCCTCCACAGGACTGGCGACATTCTTATCTTGTAGGTGGTGTTCATAGGGTGGCTGGTTCTTCCTGCTACTGCCAATAAAGGGAAATAAATGGTGCCGGGGAGCGGAGCAGCAGATTTTCACAGACACAAGTGTAGCAGAATCCATCCCTTATTCTTAGAGAGACAGCTGAATTCTGAGGCTGTCCTCACCTGTGTTCATGCTGCCGTGTTCCCCATGTGGTTCAACTGCCAGTTTAAGAAGCAGCGTTTCCTCTCTCACCCATTATGTGTATGTTCAGCTTCTGGATCACCAGAGAGACAGTGCTGGCCAGCCTGCTCACACACCACCTCCCTCTCACATGAGGGATAGGAAAGACACAGCTTTAAAAAAAAAAAATCAGTATTCCCCCAACAGTCACCACACAGTGCTATGTGAGATAACATTTTACATAACATGTTAACCTAAATATAGGGAAAACTGAGAACTGTTGGCAAATGTTGATTTTAACAGCCACCACTTCATATATTTAATTCAATTAATTATGTTTTTGCTCATTGCAAAAGTGGTACATTTTGTTAATTCAAAGTCTCTGGTCCCCTGTCCCCACTTCCCCCATAGAGAGTTCCAGTGCAGTTGGGGAAAATGCTGATCTGGAGAACTAGAAGGACAACATTGTCATCAGGACATAATGAACCTGAGCTGCAGCTCTCTCGCCCTCAGCTGGAAGGGGAGGAGAGGTCTAGTCAGACAGGTGTGTTTGTTTGCGATACCCATGCAAATCCTTTTGACTCCAGACAAAGGTATGGGAACAGGGTTCCACCCGCAAGGAGTTCATTGAAGGACCAGCGCCAAAACTGGGAGAAAAGCTCTGTGTGAAATGTTTAGCAACCCCTCTCTCTCAACTGGAGTCCTACTGTGATTTCATTATCCCCCAGCAAAAACAGATGTAAGAACTGAATATCACTATTTCTAGGGAGAAGACAAAAGCCGTTAAAAAAAAGCCAAATTTTTTTGTAAAGTCTTTATGGAACCATCCTTATATACACATCAGAAAGGAGCAGACACCACCATTTTCCCTTCTTCTTTGTAGTTCACCTTTAAGGAAAAGATCTTTAGTTCTCTGGCCTCACCATGTATAAGGCAGGGATCAGAAAAGAGCACTCTAGCCAAACAAGTGCCTTTATTTAGTTTGACTGGAGGTACAAGAGACCAATATTTTTACCTTAGAAACAACCAACTTCCAGCCCTTACCTCTTTGAAAGCCTCCCTGAATTCCCCTCCTGGGGCCATTCCCAGCTGTTCTGTGATGTGAGCAGAGACCTTCAGCAGAAGCATTTGCATCAGTCCTGACATGACTCCATTCTACCAGAAAAGGGAAAAAACTATTAAACAGGAAGCATCAAACTGTATGGATTACTAGGAAGTACACACAGACATTGTGCCATTAGCAATCACTGAGAACCATCAACCATTCTGATGAAGAAACATTGTAGCCATCCTCTGGAGCTGATTTACTGCTGAACACCATTCGCATTATTTCAGCTTTCATCATTTATATGCAGGATCATCCTTAAAAATGCTCTTTGAGCAAACAATCTGGTGTGTAATCAAAGAAATAATTAAATAAATCAGTCTTGTTTCAGCCCCCCCCGCCCAAGGTGAGAAGAAAGCATCTGTCCATGCGAACCGTAAGAGTAGCTCATACCACACATTTGTAATTGAATGAATTAGAACAAACACTGCATTCTCCTCCAAATATAAGTAACACAGAACATGACCATATTTGCTCTGCATTTGTCCTGCTAGAGGGATAGTGGAGTGGGCTACACCTAGCAGTCTAACCATGAAACAGCTAGATTCTTCAAACAGCGCTGAACACTGGCTGAGTCCAATCAGACCTTCCTCTTTCTAACCCAGAAAAGCAGAGCACCAGGTAGTTTCCTGTTCATGGACTTGCAGATGAGATCTTAAATAAAAACCCTGAGCTTGATCCACTGTGGGCATAAGAAGGGATGCAACTTAGGGGGCTGGCAACTGTAGCACTGCCAGTTTCCATGAAGGGAAGACAACTTTAAACTCGACCTGGGGCTGCAGAATAAGGGAGAAAGGGTAGTGAAAATGAGTGTTCATTCACAGAACACAAAGGACAAATGCTTCCACAAATTCAGGAGAGGTCCCCAGCAAGAGAATAAAAAAAAACAAAAAAACAAAACAAACAAACCGGATGTACTTGTGGATAGACTAGACAATAAATACAAGCCCCCATCCTTAGGCTATATTTCAGTAATCTCTCAGCAGCATTTTACTCACATAATTGTTTGTGCATTTTCATTTAAGACTTTAAATCTCTTTATCTGCTTCAGCCTATCACCTATTATTTTCTTGAGTCTGAGCAAATAGGACAGGCACTGCGTTTTGGGCAGATTAAGAACATGATTGACTGAAATACACTGCAGTTATGTCCTTCTGCTACAAAGCAGGATGGAGTGTTTCCATCACTGTTCAAAAAGAAAACCCAGAACACAAGCGAGAATTAATTACATCTGTCCTAAAGAAGCAAACCGCAGCAAGTGATCTCAGCAGGAATCCAGCCTCAGCCGCTTTAGTTTAAAAAAAATAAAAAAAAAACTCTTATTTTGCTGGGGATCTCTCCTGAATTTGTGGAAGCATTTGTCCCATGCGTTCTATGAACGAACACTCATTTTCACCACCTGCCCTCTTCCCTCCCACTCTCCTTGCTGGCCTGATGACTTCTCACTCCTGGTGCACTTCACGTGGTAGTTCCCTGTGACCTGGCCTGGCCTCACAACACCACCTCCCCAGCCACCTCCCTGTGGCCAATTTCTAGCTTGAGGAAGCAAATGGGCACCTGGCATAAGGGAGGGTGGGTCATTTCAGCCATAAGGTGTGGGGTGGGAGGGAGGAGAGAGGGAGGGAGAAATCAGGATGAGAGGTGAGGTAGCTCTTGGTTATAGGGTTTGGCAGTTTGGAATTTGCTCTTTTCTAAGAGTCCTGAACTGTCCACTTTTCAGAAACCCTCCCTTCTCCCCAGCACAGCACTCCCTGTCAGTCATTGCTAAAGAACCCTGGGATGATGACTGGGTGGCTTTGACTCTTTGACTGAAATCAAGGCAAAGTTCTGCTGTTTAGGTTGAGCTTTGCTTTGTATTTTGCGTCTCCACTGCAAATCAAAACTCAGGATGTGAACCAACAAGAACTGAAACTGGAAAAGAGGCCTCAAAAATCCCTGCTAACTAATCCGGGGCATTTCACACTGCTCTAACACATCATGCTGTCACAAACAGGGAGCAGGTTGCTGAGAACAGCCAGTTATGCTGTAGAGTAGGTGGGAAACTGTCAAAAGCACAGATGGCAGTTAGGGGGCGAGCTCTTATTGAGAGTCAGTGGGACTTGGGTGCCTTTGAAAATATCCACCCAAGGCAGGCTTGATTACTATTGGGAATGGGTAAGATGCACAGTGTTTCTACATATACAAAGGACCCTCATCCATAGGCAACTTTATTTATTGACCTTATATTTTGAAATGGTCATTCAAAGAATAGCACAAGAATTATTATAATTTAAAGAGAACAAGGTCCAATATCGTGTTACTCGCACTGCCCCTAGTGGCACAAAAGGAGAGTCATCCCAAGTCCTGGCAGGAACTGCTGACTACATGACACTACAGAGCTGCCATCATGAGCTTTCATAAGTCTCCGATTTACGAAAAAATATAAAAGGTCTAACAATGATTTGAAATTAGTTTTCTATGAGATTTTCATTGGTCTTTTCCTCTAACAAAGTTGCAAGGCAAAAAACTAATGCATTCATTTTTAGATATAATAAGCAAAGAGTAATATTTTGTTCCTGTTTTAATTGTTTAGAAACTTTGATGATGATCCCTTGATTGCACAGATGCTGTGTAATTTTGGTCATTGCTTAAAGAAAACCTTACAAAAAAAATGTAACATTTAAATACGTTGCAATATCCTGGTCTTTGAGACTACATAAATACAAAACAGGAAGGACTAGTTATTGCTCTAGCTACATGAATCAGAGAGAGACCATACACACACAGAAAATTACTAACTTCTTATTCACATGTGATTTCAGATTGGCAACAAGTGTTCTTGTTTTGGGACCAAGCCTGTAAATATCAACTCACAAGCAGTCCCACTGATGTCAATAGGACTACCTACTTATGCTGAAGGTTCAGGATAAAATCAAAATATCTGCAGTAGATTATGAACCTGTCCTTTTAACTTGATTATTTAAGACACCATTGATTGGTGACCCAATGCTTGTAGTCTGTTCAAGTTATGATAAATATACCATTTAATCAACTTTTATTTGTTACCCCACTGAGTAATTTTAACTTCATTAAACACAAATACAATTCACTGTTTGATAAAGATAATAAAGGACTGAATTTACATTTGCATACACACCCACACATTAACAAGCAGCCAGTTTGGATAGGACCTGAACATAATCCACTGACAACCCATCCACGATATAACAAAGAGCAAATACTAACATGATGTAGAATGGAATTAATAATGAAGGGGAAAAGCAACCAAATCTACCACTCAGAAACTATATACCCAGAACACACACATATACAAGATGTCTGGCTAAAATTCCATAAAATAGTGTCAAAAGAACATTAAGGTTGCAAAGTTAATCTCCAGTCCTGCAACAGGCTCCATATGGTGAAACCCAGGCAGAGCCCTGCTGACATCAAAGGGGCTCCTTGTACAAATCCAACTATAGAATCAAGGCCGTAAGCACTGAAAAGCCAGGAATTGCCAAAACCAAGGCTTAACAAACAACCTTAACTCTGAGGGTTTGTCTACACAGTGAAGTTAATACAAAATAAGCTAGGTTGTGAATTGAAAGCACAATAGCTATTCTGCACTAGCTCCCCATGTAGACACTCTTATTTAGCACTAAGGCTATGCCTACACAGCCCCACACTTCGGGTTAGGGGAGCATGAACTGTAGCCCTAACAGTGCTTTTGTGCAGTTTAGCTTAATCCACTTCAAGAGTGCCCATATGGGGAGCTAGTGCAGAGTACCTATTCCACAACAGCTATTCCAGGCTATTTCCCCATGTAGACAAGCCCTGACCATTGTAGCTATGCTCACGCTAGGGCTGAAGTGCTAGTAGGCTTGGTAGAAGTTGGTAGCAGCCATGTTTCTGTTTGCTGAACTACCTTTTAGCACAGATAGATTTAATTTTCACTGAGGTAATCATACCTGCTTTATGGCTTGCTGAAGTTTCTCCAGATTGATTTCTTTGGCTTCCTTTAGTAATGTCTTTTCATCCATCTTTAACATAGAAACTCTGTATTGGCAGAGCTCAACCACAACCACATCGGGCTGCACCTCCTGTATTGTCTGAAAAAGATGAATTTATTTACATAAACGTGGACAAGATGGAGAGCTACTGCAGCAAATATTGATTTTTTTATGAGAGCTATTCGTAAGGTATGGGGCTTAATAGGAATCCATTCCAAAAATCATTTTCAATTAACACGGCAATGAAAAATAAACTGCTTCAGGCCATTGATATTGCTCCGAGTTATCACGTGCTTTTAGCACCTATGTATTTGAAGAAAAATAAGGAAGCCAGTGAAAGGTATTACCTGCCAACCATCTGAGGACAGGAACATGGAGTAACAATTGTACTGGAAAAAATCTGATTTTAACATATTCCCTGCATGTTAGCAATGTTCATTTTAAATGGTACTTTATGACCTTCTGCATCACAAACCTAGCTGGGACAGGCCTTTCCATCAGCAAGGACTAAATCAAGAGCCCAAAGTACTGGAGGGACTGATTCTAGCACAGGTTTCCTCCTGCTCAGCTTCCAGTGCCAAGCAGGGTGGTGGGGCCAATCTATATTGCAAAGTTTGCATGGGACAAGGAGCTCTGCTAGCTCTTCAGACCTGTCCTGATTCAGCTATTTCTGCCCCAAAGTTTGAGAAACAATCTCAGTTTTTACAGGCCTGTTCCGCTTCCCACAGTCCTAGCACGCAGAGCAATTAAAAGTTCCTTCCAGCTTCCATTCTCAGCATGATCCCACAAGACTATGCGATAACATATGATCATGTGTTAGCATCACAAAAATGTTACAGTTTCCTGGAATGACTGTCATTAAATCAATAAGTGAGAATGCAAGCCCTAAAGCCAGCTACCTGTACTATACCTGCATCTGGCCTAAAAATATACAATTAGGTGCTTTTATATCAATTACTGATAACATTTGGGACTTGCTAATAGTTCACTTTAATCAAATTATTGTTTATACACTATGGCTTACAACTTCGTACCATAATCCTGTCGACCCAACAAGCTAACCTTAGGGAAGGAGTCTAGGAAAGCACAGGGCTGAGTCAAGAGACTTAGATTCTATTCTCAACTCAGCCACGTACTTGTGATATGGTGATTAATTACCCTTCCACAGCAGTACTGAATCATTGACCCAGGTTCTATAAAGTGTGCCATACTTTGGAGGAGATGTAAAACCAAATTCTCAACCATGTATGAATACAAAGGCACTCATGGCACTTTGCACAAGATTAGAGCTGTGACGTCTTTAGTCGCTATGCAACTTTAATATGCGGAAAAAACACAGACACAGTTGGGTTCCAAATAACTGATTTGAGGGACGGTATACAAAAATACTAGGCCTAGCTACATAAATACACTGTTGCTCTGTTAGCATCTAGTGGCTTCTGCAATAGAAGACAGGGATGTCTATTAGAAGCTACTTAAAGGGATGCTACCCAATCCTATACACTACCATGCATGTTAGTTGCAAAGTCATGGCTGAATCATGCAGTTATATTCTGCTACCCTAACCCCAAAATGCCCTGACACTATAGCAAAATTCTAATTATTATGAAAACAAGTTAGTTTCTTGTTAACTTTCCAGGATGTCATAAATATAAAGGGAAGGGTAAACACCTTTAAAAGCCCTCCTGGCCAGAGGAAAAATCCTCTCACCTGTAAAGGGTTAAGAAGCTAGGATAACCTCGCTGGCACCTGACCAAAATGACCAATGAGGAGACAAGATACTTTCAAAAGCTGGGGGGAGGGAAAAACAAACGGTCTGTCTGTGTGATGCTTTTGCCGGGGACAGAACAGGAATGGAGTCTTAGAACTTAGTAAGTAATGTAGCTAGATATGCGTTAGATTATGATTTCTTTAAATGGCTGAGAAATTAAGCTGTGCTGAATAGAATGGATATTCCTTTCTGTGTGTCTTTTTTGTAATTTAAGGTTTTGCCTAGAGGGATTCTCTATGTTTTGAATCTAATTACCCTGTAAGGTATTTACTATCCTGATTTTACAGAGGTGATTCTTTTTATTGTTACTTGTTTTTTACTGTTACGTCTATTAAAATTCTTCTTTTCAAGAACTGAATGCTTTTTTTTCCAGTGTTCTTAAGATCCAAGGGTTTGGATCTGTGGTCACCTATGCAAATTGGTGAGGATTTTTACCAAACCTTCCCCAGGAAGTGGGGTCCGAGGGTTGGGAGGATTTTGGGGGGAAAGATGTTTCCAAACAACGCTTTCCTAATAAAATAAACCCAGATAAACGTTTGGTGGTGGCAGTGGAAGCCCAAGGGCAAAGGGTAAAATAGTTTTATACCTTGGGGAAGTTTTAACCTGAGCTGGTAAAAGTAAGCTTAGGAGGTTTTCATGAAGGTCCCCACATCTGTACCCTAGAGTTCAGAGTGGGGGAAGATACCCTGACACAGGCATATAATAAAATGTTACTGAATGGCTCCACTTGCATGCTTACCTTCACTACATCTCTTTTGCTGCTGTCACTGAAGTGGGCAGTACCAACCACGAACACCTTAGACCCTTCCTCAGTGACAAGTTCAGTCACAGTGCTTGGTAGATTGGGCTTTTTCTGTCTCTTCTTCATCTTCATGTCCAGGAGAATTTTAAATGCATCTGCATCAGCTACAAGTTTTATTAAAATATGCACATCTATAAAAAAGTTTACTTTGGCCATTGCAACACAATAACATTGCATCAGTAACATAATGACAAAATGTCCTCATGACCTAGTGCAACATCACTGTCATTGTAGTGCCATGATACAGAATCCAATATGTACATACCCAAGTATTGCCTAGAGAGAAGGACCCTGCTTAAACACAAGCTGGGTATAACTATGATCTCAACAACATAACAAATTTACTTTAGTTTTAAAATGTGGGAGTAGATAAAACCCTAGACTAATATGCCCTTTTTTCATCATTGCTGTTTTCAGATTTGGCCTTTACAGTAGAGCTTTGGCAGAAATGATGATGAAATTCCCCCATTTACATGTCTACCTTTTTTATACAGGGTCATTAGCTCCTTTTTAGACTAGTCACCACATTCTTGCTAGTAGTGCAAACATTTAGCTTTACATTCTACAGTTATGACATGTCTTTTTTCCTGATCAAACTAATACATACAAATATTTGGTGATGCGTCTGAAGTTTCCTTTTGGTCATCTTCCGGTGCATCGGAGGAGGACATTGGATCTGCAGCAGCCTGCATGAAATAAGAATTCAAAGGACAATGGGAGTTATAATGAAATGTATTTTACTCCTCTCTCCTTGTTAGTCTGGTTAGTTTGAATCCATGTATAATATTTAAACAACTAAAATTACTTAGTGACAGAGAGCAAAATCTGATTTTTCAACAGCTCTTTTGTAAGCTGGAAATTTATGATATGGAAAAATATATTCAAAAGGCATTTAAAATCTCTTTTGAAAGAGATAGTATTTATAACTAAGACAGAGCTCACACAATCTGATGAAACATTCTAATCGAGCAGACTACTCTCTAAAATATTACAGAGAAGAATCATGTGTGTTTGCTTTTAGAATCATCTGTGCACAGATGATTCTAAAAGTATTGCTACTTATGGAAAACGTATTTCACAGCTTTTTAACTTGTGTACCACTGGAAGTCTAAGAAGAGTGCAAATCAGATATCACAAACTATCTACATTCTTTCAAAAGGGTCTGTTATGTATTATGCCATTTTAAGTTATATGTGTGACAGACACAGAGACAGACTCTGACTACAAAATAAGGCCTGATCCTGCAAACACTTATTCACAAGCTACTTCCCACACATGAATAGTTCAAGTAAATGCACACATGTAACTCTTTGAAGGATTGAGGTCTATCCAACTTGATATCCAAATATTTACCTCAAAAATTTTACAACTTGAGATATCTGAAGCAGCTCTTTGACTAGCAAAATCCCTTCAATTCCTAGTTAACATATAAGCTTTAACATCATACAACTACAGACAACGCAGACTTGGAGCACTCCCTGTAATTCAGCCTGCAGTATTTTGGGACTGACCAAATCTCCAAACAAGTCAGAGAAATATAATTAATGCCAAAAGATACTACAAACAAAGTAAAGCCCAACTACGAGCTATGTTTAGGCAAGGGCATTATTTCAAATTATTTCTGGTAATTGTTGGGAGGATCTGGAATTCTTCATCAACACATTCACAAGCCAGTGACTGGATGTGGATCAATAATTATTCAGAGTTCCTTTCAAATGAAGCACTGGTAATGAATCAACACCTACGAATATTTACTTGGTAATCAACGTAATTTCAAAGGATGTACATTTCCTATTTTTAAACCTTCAAGTTTGTTAGTTTCTTCCTACAAAAGACAAAACAATGCCTCATAGGAGGAAACTTTTCACTACATCTACCTTATTCTTTCATACCACAATATTTCTGCTTTCAGAAATTCTAGTACAGTTTACATTTATCATGTTTGCCATCCAAGGTAAAAACAATTACAAACTTGGGTACTTAAAGTTAAATATCCAAACCCATATTTAAAAATCTGAACACAGACAACTTAGGTGCTTCAGTACAAATATAGCTACACCCTTTATGCATCCAAGTTTGAAAGTTTGGACCAAGATGAACAACCCAACACACACACACCATAGTAAATTATTATTTGGTGACTGCAAGTTCATCTTATATGGCAGTTTCAACAGCATCTACCCCATCACAGATCCCATTTAATTCACATTTTTACCTAGAGGTGCCTTTTTGGGGGCACTTTAATTGAAAGTAAGGACAGACAAAACGTACCTGATGCTTGAAAGCTTCACACTACTTTTAGCAAGGAAGTTTTACTTCTCAAATCCTTGGGGCGTTTCATTAGTCTAGTCAGTAATTCTCAGTTGTTAAATACTAGGGGTGAAATCCCGCTCCTAGTGAAGTCAATGGGATTTTTGCCATTGACTGTGAAGTAGCAAGGCTCTCAACCCCAGCCTGTAGCAATCAAACTCCCAACCTGTTTCTGACTTCAGCTCTGGAGTACCCAATTTAAGTAATTCAAGGCAGTGCACAACATACCTGTTCTGCAGTAAAAGAATATTTATAGACAAGATACAATCATCAATATAATCAAGGACCCACTCAGCCTCTGAGTACCCATTCTCTGAGCCTTTCAGAGTAAGCAACTCTATTCAAACATTAATAATATTTCATATTATATTTTTCAAATATGTGGCATAAAAAAAACCCCTTAAATTCTGCCATTTGTAATGGCTTTATCAATATAATGAGGGTGAATTGGAGGTGGGGGTAAATGCTATTTGCCAGATGAAACAGTGTCTTAATTTTATGATTACTACACACACACACACGTCTTCCATAGCAAAGTATTTCAGGAACATGGGAAAGTGAGTTGAAAGAGAAGAAGGGAAACAGAAGGAATTCAAGGGTGGAAAAAGGCATCTAGGCCACAATTCAGCAAGGTACTTAAGGTGCCTACAATGGGACTACTCACATGCTTGAAGTTACTCCTACAATTTTACCATGAGCCCTTGAAGTCAGGTAATTAGGTGAGAATCTCAGCTTTTACTTAAAAATAAAAGAAGGGTACACTTCTACCCCTCCCGGTTGCAGAGAAAAGCCTGAGAATAAACCCTAGGAGTCCCAAATCTGGACAGCAAACAACCACCACCCACGGTTTAAATTTCATTTTTTAAATCTCATTATTTTTAAGCCAATCCCATGATTTTTGAATGCTTAGCGCTGGTAATAGTGGGCATGTGCTTAAGTACCTTGCTGATTCTGGGCCTCGTCAAGTGCTTTCTATCATCACTACTGGGGAAGAGGTTATTCCAAACCTTACCTCGGGCTGTTGCTCCTCCTGCATTACTGAAGTGTAGTTTAATTTCACCAATCTGAAGAGGCCTGTAAAAAACTAAAAGGTGGGTGGGGGAAAATAAAAGATTAAGGGCTGTAACTAGCAAAGGTTGGAGCACTTATGAAAAACTAAAGAAAAATACTGAAAAATATAGGCATTTCCATCCCCCACCTTCTCCAGATAAATAGAAAAGATAATAGAAGCAACCTAGAGATATACAGTACAAACTTGTTTATGGAAAACATTTTAGAGACAGCAAACACATCTGGATCAACAGGAGTTGGAAATATTGGGGATTTGAAGTTTGCTAGCCCAGCTACCCAGTGTTCTGCAATGTACAGGGTTATATCAATTTCTGCAGATCAGCTACACACAAATGGAAATACAAGGGAGGGTGTGGGGGAAGAAGAGAGTTCTTGGTAATAGGAAAAGTGTTGTTCCACTGCATGTGGTTCTCTATTTTTTTCCTGACGTGACCCATATCACAACAGAAAAAAGAGTTTATGCACCCTCTCCTTTATTTTGGCGACTCCTCAGTCACCTGGCTAAAGAACAGGAAGGTGCTCACAAACCCCACACCCTGGACCCATTTAGTGGACTCTCACGCCCCAGGCTGAGAACCCAGGCATTAGTTTTTGCCTCCCATAACGAACATTTGTTTTGTGTGATGCATGACACCAATATATTATGAACCAAGAGGCCTGAATCTCAGTAGCCCTAAGGCCCCTTCACACACCTCTCTGTCTGGAAAAAGAGGCCTTAGTGGAACTTAAAAATCAGGCTGTTTGGAGGCTATGGTGACCAAATGCCCTGATTGTATAGGGGCAGTCCCTATATTTGGGGCTTTTTCTTATATAGGTGCCTATTCTCCCCCCCCCCCCCCCCCCATTTTTCACACTTGCTATCTGGTCACCCTATTAGAGGCTGCTGAGATAAGTTTGCCTAATTCATCCCACTCTTGTTTTCAAGCTGCATTCTTCCACGCTGCAGCATATACCTGGAATACCTTCTTTCTCCCTGGACCCAATCATGCAAGGTTGGTAAAAAGGGACTTCAGTTATAGTCTAGGGCAGGGGCTCCCAAACTGTGGTATGCATACCCCTGGGCATATGTGAGATGTTTCTGGAGGGTGTGTGGGAGAAAATATGTAACGGTCACTTATTTATTATTTATTGCATTTTCATAATAGGCTACTCAGACAAAGCTTTAAAACTCTGTGGGAATTTGTTATATAAAATATGGTATTTACTTCAAGATGTACCAATGAGAACAGATACACACAGACACTGATGTACAGAGCCCTCACCTCCAATCACTGTACAGCATGGGTTCAGTTGCCCAGCAATTGTCCAGCCTAACTGAGCTCAGAACTTGGGGGGAGAGGGGGAGGGAGGAGGAGGAGGAAAGAGGGGTTTTGGTTGTATACGTCACATTCTAACTATATCTGTAGGTAACAGTGAAATATGGACAGATGGCTAAAGACAACGTTAAGAAGAACACACACACACACACACACACAAGCGATGAGAGGGGTAGGGGTACGCAGGCAGCTGGTAGATCTGGAATGCGGTGTGCAATAAGAAAAGTTGTGAACCTCTAGTCCAGGGCATGCAGCAGATTGTAAGAACTATTGAACTAAAGGACTATTCCTTCCTTATGCAAACTTCTTCCACAGATGGTTAAACCACCAAAATAAATGTTAATACAATAAAGAAATAATGAGCATGCAGGGACTTGGAATCAGAGTCTTCTGTAACCTGGTTCATGGAGATAATATTGTTCAGACACCCACACTTAGAATGCGAGCTTTTTGGATCAGGGACCAGATTTTACTTCATGCTCTGTACAGCACGTAGCGCATTGACGACATCTAATAAAATCAGGCATGACTTCGCCCTCCATCAAGTCAGTCTACCTGAACAGATCATGGAAGACACTCACCCAAGATTATCTTCTTTTTTGCACACTGGGATGTAAGAGACACAAAGACTGTACATACTCCTTCACCTCTATTGCAGTACATTAAAAGGATAGCATTTTAGTCTTTTGTTGCAGGCTAGATTTCTAGTTTTCATTCAAATGGATTTTTATTGCTTTCCGGCTGCCACTTAAAGTTGGATATTAGAAGAAAAAAATATCCAGCAGGGCAGCAAGAAGCATCAGCGTGTAGCTCAGACAGCTGCCCATATGTATAGACCAGCCTTAATGATTCACGCGATAGGGTTGTCTACTGCTACTGGTCACCCAGAAAACTGGAGAGGGGCACGGGGGGGGGTTGGGACAACTGCAGTTCAGGCAACAAGACAAATTACAATGAGACTAAAAGCCTGACTCTGCAGACTCTTTGTAGGCAGAATTCCCCATGAAGTCAGGAGGGATGCTATGCAGAGAGCAGCTACAGATCAGGCTCTGAGCCTGTGGGGCAAACTACATCAACAAAAACAAAAATTACTTACACAAAGACTCCAAGGGATTAAGTTCCTGATGATTTGTCCATACGCAGACAAGAGTTGTAAGTATGCAACATAACTGCTAACATTCTTTCAAGAAGAATTATTTTTCTTACAATGTGCAGTTAAGAACAAAACCCCCACAACTCCACCTGCTTTTTCTTTTTAAAAAAACATATGCAAAACTTAAGGTAAAGGGATGGGTGTAGCTGAAGTGCTATTTTAACTTACACCTGTCTTTTATGCCTCAGTAGCATTGTACATAAACATAATGAAAGGGAGTTCCTGCTCCAAATAGCTTGCATGCTAAACAGACAATGCAGACAAGCATAACTCCAAATTAGCTGTGCCTCAGTTACTGACCTATTCCTTTGTACTAGGTCAACTTGGCACTTGATTTTCTCATTTATATACAAATACCCAGAGTTTTTCCAGCATCCGCATACATCTGAGCTCTAGAGGCAAACTGAAAGGTTTGGTAAGTTTGAACACATGCCTTTTACCTACAGTTGGGAGTTAAAGAGTAAATTACAAGATCCATTTAAAAAGCAAACTCTTATACATAGGCTTGGAAGGATTAGGTTTATCATCAATAAGTATCACTGTACAGACAAAAAACAATGAAAACCTATTTCCATCAATAATAATTGAAATTTATGGACAGGCAAAGTAAGAAAAATGCTGCTTGAGAACTAGACTTTGATTTAAAGATATTTACTCTGTATATTTTGACATGTGATGTTGACAATTTGTGTTTTAGCAATTATGAAGCTTTAGGTTTTTGAATCTCAATATCTATTGTCATTCATTGTCAGACCCCCTCCCACTGTCTGACACACACCCACAATTTTGCACAACAGTGAAAATTTAAATTGATAAAAATTGAAAAAATGCTTAAAAATAAACACTGAGATTACCTGTTGAAATTATTAAAAATAAAATAAAATTGAGTTCTGCCAAGCCACGTTATACAGAAGCATCAAGTGATTCTAAATCATCACACAGATAAAATTTAAAACGACCATCTCCAATTCTCACCAAATTGTGGATGCCACTATGCACAATTAACATAAATCTTCTCTGAACTTTACCTAGTTAATTCTAGCCTCAACCGCATCCTTGGTCTGTCCTGTCTATTTGGAATGTAAGCTCTTTGGGGCAAGCACTGTCTCTCACTGTGTGTATCATGCCCATCAAAATGGGTCGCCAATCTCAGCTGGAATCCTCTAGGCAGTACTGCAATACAAACAATGATATGCGGCACAGTAAAGCTGAGGTTGACCAACACTTTCCATTTTAAGATTCTGTTTTCAGTTGCTTATAACTTTGCCAAAGTTAATTGTTTGGGCTGAAATTTACCATGCTGGCTGTCCACAATTTTTTTGTGAGAGGGGTGGAAGGAGGAAGATTTCAGACAATGGTTCAACCACTTCCAAAAACAAGACCAGAGAAAAATATATTGTTTTTCCCATGTTAAAAAATTCTTACAACGGTACTGTTAAGAAGCTTTAGCACTCCCATGCTTGGGAGCATGGAGTTGAAATTTGGCAAGGGTGTTGCCATAGTACTAGGATGTGGTTTTTGCAATCTTACTGAAAATCTGTTCAAATTTGTCCACGTTCAGAGCCTCTGAAAAAAAAAAAAACAAAAAAATCTCAGTTTGCACATGCTCATTAGAGACTTGAGAGTTTGGCCTGAAGTTCTACAAAGATTCCATCTGTACTGAAAAGTATATGCTCTGTCCCCACACAGCTCCTATGGTCTGACCACATTTCACATGCACCATCCCATTGACTCAGAGTACTCCACCCCAAGGTTGCAGGAACCGAGCAGGACTTTTCTTGCAACTGCTCTTTTCACCGGCCAGCGACTGCTGCAGCACCAAGCAGAAGAACTGAGAGTAGGGAGACTGTCTCTCAAGTGCTCACAATACTCCTGTGATGGGTCCCCCCCTCCCCTTCGGGATGCTGCCTGGAACTGGGGTACCATTGACCCCGCCTGACCCACCAGCCTGTATTGCTGCTATATGCTGTATTGCTGAGGCAAGCCAGTCAAGCCTTCCCCCAGGCTTCAGACTGCACTTTACCAGCCACATACAGGTAGGGACACACCCAGCTGCAGCTATACATAGATGCTGAGATCAGCTCTGCATGGGAAGGCTCAGCTAAGGAACTGCACAGTACTCAAGTGCACATCCCCTCTGGAGTGTAAACCCAAAATTATACTGTCTTGAACTGCATAGAGAACTGTACAGCATAAGCTCATGAAATTCGCCCTCTCCCTCAATGTGGAGGGGAATATACACAGCTTTCTGCCCCAACTTATGATTTTCACACACATTGGTTTTAGACAAAACAAAAACAAGTTTATTAACTACAAAGGACAGATTTTAAGTGATAATAAGGGATAGCAAACAGATCAAAGCAGATTACCTAGCAAATAAAACAAACATGCAATCTAAACTTAATATACTAAAGAAACTGGTTATAAGTAACAAATTCTCACCCTAAATGTTGTTTTAGGCAGATTGCAGAGATTCTTGAAGACAAGCTGCATTTGCTTGCAGCTTAAAACACCAGATATTTCTTTCACAAGACACACAACACTCTCACCTGGGCTCAGCCCTTCCCCGCAGTCCAGTCTTTTTGTTCTCAGGTGTTTCCAGCAGTCCTTTTTCTTAGGCAGGGAGTCAATGAAGAACGAACCACAATATGTCACTCCCCTGCCTTAAGTAGTTTTTGCATATGGCGGGAATCCTGTGTCTCCCAGTTTGATTCCCACCCCACGTATTATCATGGAGTCCAGTACCAGCTGACTTGGTCACATGTCACTGCAGCCATAACTCAGAGGCTGTTTGCAGCATCCCCAGGAAGGCTTCCCGGTGGGAGATTAGCATCTTCTAAGACCTATTGTTTTCCTTAATGGCCTTCATAACCAGCCATCTAGACTGATTGCAGTCTGCCTAGTGGGCATTCTCCAGGTGTAAACACATTTGTAATAGATGCATAGACAATATTCCTAACTTCAGACACAAAAATGATACATGCATACAAATAGAACAATCATATTCAGTAAATTATAACCTTTCCAATGATCTCATATGCCTTATCTTGCATAAAATACATCATAGTTATGCCATAATCATAACAATATCTCTATGAAGAATACATGGGTATAATGCCACAACTCCCATTACTGGAGCCCAGGCAGCAAGGGGAAGAATGAGGGAATTGCTTGAGTGGCAAGGAGCTGGGCTTGGGGAAGGGCAAGTAGGGAGACTGGGATGAGGAATCAAAAAGAGATGGGAAGGGGAACTAGGTCACGGAGCCAAGAGGGGCACGTGAGGGAGGTGAGACTGGTGAAAACCGGAGGGGCCAAGGGCTGAAGGGTCTGTAACCACTAGAGAACACTCTCCTCCATAGCCTGGAATGGAACACAACATTCCCTAGTCCAGGGGTTCTCAAACTTTTGTCCTGGTGACCTCTTTCACACAGCAAGCCTCTGAATGCAACCCACCCCCCCCGACTTATAAATTAAAAACACTTTTTAAATATATTTAGCACCATTATAAATGCTGGAGGCAAAGCAGGGTTTGGGGTGGAGGCTGAGAGCTCACAATCCCCCATGTAATAACCTTGTGACCCCCTGAGGGACCCCGAGCCCAAGTTTGAGAACCCCTGCCCTAGTCTCAACACTCCTATGCTGTCAGCAAATAGCTGTGAACCCCCCTGGCAAAGTGCATGCCTCATCTCCTCTCTGCTGGCTGGCCTACACAGAAGATAACCTACCAGTGCTATAAATTACTCATTTAGCCCAAGTGGCAGAGGTTTGTGCTCTGGATCTAAAGGTTCCAACTCTGCTGGTGACCCACATTGGAGTCAATATGGTTCCACATAAGGATATTTGTTTTTTTCAGTTTGCTTTTTAAACACGCCCCCCACCCACAAAATGATATTGCAAAACCCAGCCCTCAGAAATTAGGACATGCCAGCATGAAGGTTGTCTGTGCAATCTTAATTCAGCCCACTCGTTCATAGAATCATAGGGTTAGAAGGGACCACAAGGGTCAGCTAGTCCAGTGGTTTTCCAACTTTTTTTCTGGGGACGCAGTTGAAGAAAACTGTTGATGCCCACAACCCAAAGGAGCTGGGGGATGAGGGGTTTGGGGAGGGCTCAGGGCTGGGGCAGAAAGTTGTGCTGCAGGGATGAGGGCTGTGGGGTGGGGCCAGGAATGAGGGGTTCAGGGTGTGGGAGGGGGCTCTGGGCTGGGGCAAGGGGTCAGGGCTCTGGGTGCAAGCTCTGGGGTGGGGCCAGGGATGAGGGGTTTGGTATGCAGGGGGGCTCAGGGCTGAGATGGGGGGCTCAGTACTGTGACAGGGGGTTGGGGTGTGGGAGGGGGGTTGGGGCTCTGGGTTTGGGGGGCTCAGGGCTGGGACAAGGGGTGCAGGCTCTGGGGTGAGGCCAGGGATGAGGGGTTTGGGCTGCAGGACAGTGCTCTGGATTGGGGGGGGCTCAGGGCTGGGGATGAGGGGTTTGGGGTGCAGGAAGGGGTTCTGGGTTTGGGAAGGCTCAGGGCTGGGAATTGGGGCCCGGGCTTACCTCTGGTGGCTCCCAGTCAGCGGCACAGCCGTGGTGCAGAGGCAGACTTCCCGCCTGTCCTGGCGCCACGGACTGCGCTGTGCCCTGGAAGTAGCCAGCAGCAGGTCCGGCTCCTAGGCAGAGGCATGCAAGCAGCTCCGCGCGGCTCTCGCCTGCAGGCACCACTCCCCCTCCGCGCAGCTCCCATCACCACTTCCGCGGTGCAGCGCGGTGTCAGAACAGGTAGGCATTAGTCTGCCTTAGCTGGGCAGTACCACCAACAGGACTTTTAACATCCCAGTTGGCGGTGCTAACCAGAGCCACCAGAGTCCCTGGGTGCTGAGCAAGGTGACCCAGTGCCTTACATGCTATTACCCAAACTTTGAAAAACACTGATCTAGTCTAACCCTCATCCAAGATGCAGGTTTTGTTGTGTCTAAACCATTGAAGACAGATGGCAATCCAGCCTCCTTCTGAAAATCTCCAGCGAAGTAGCTTCCACAACCTCCCGAGGCATCTGTTCCATTGTCCTACTGTTCTTACAGTTAGGAAGTTTTGCCCGAGATTTAATCTAAATCTACTTTGCTATCATTTCAACCCACTGCCTCTTCTCCTGCCCTCTGTGGCAAAAGAGAACAACTCTTCATCTTTTTATGGCAGGCTTTCAAGTATCTGAAGACCGTTATTATATTCCCCCTTAATCGCCTCTTTTCCAAACTAAACATACTCAGTTCCTTCAGCCTTTGCTCATATGGCTTGATTCCATCCCTTTGATCATCTGTGTCACTTGCCTCTGGATCCTTTCCAGTTACTCTGCATCCTTTTTATACATTGGTGACCAAAACTAGACACAGTACTCCAGCTGGGGCCTAAACAGCGCCGAGTAGAGCGGTACTATCACCTCCTATGACTTGCATGCTATGCCTCTGTTAATGCATTTGCCTTTTTACAACAGCATCACATTGCTGACTCATGTTGAAGTTGTGAACCACCACAACTCCCAGATCCTTCTCAGCAGTGCTGCTGCCAAGCCAGTTTTCCCCCATTCATGTAATTAAAGATCATCATACTGCACAAGATCCCATACGTTTTTTTTTCCACAGCACCCCTGTGTAAACCAATGGGCCAACTGACCAGCTAGTGCATCATAAAGCATTCTCAGCTGCCCGATTTCAGTCCTTTTAATTCAGGGCTCAAATTTTATTCCTCCAAAATAAGACAGCTTAACTTAAGTTCCAGTTATAAACCTGTCCTGGGGTCTCCTGAAGGAGCCCAACTACTCCAGGCAGGTCTGACTCCTCAGGCCTTCTGCTTCAGCTTTCCTCCAACAAACTAGTTTCCAACCTTCCTGGTCTGCTCCCTGCAGGGCTGTACTCCCAGGCCATCTATCTGGCAGTTAAGGAGGGCCTCTCTACTCCCTTTGTATATCTAGCCTGTGCCCTGAAATCAGGCTGTCCTTTATATCCCAGCAGCCTGGCTCTGAGACACAGTCTTAAGTCCTGTTTCAGAGTAACAGCCGTGTTAGTCTGTATTCGCAAAAAGAAAAAAGGAGTACTTGTGGCACCTTAGAGACTAACCAATTTATTTGAGCATAAGCTTTCGTGAGCTACAGCTCACTTCATCGGATGCATCCGATGAAGTGAGCTGTAGCTCACGAAAGCTTATGCTCAAATAAATTGGTTAGTCTCTAAGGTGCCACAAGTACTCCTAGTCTTAAGTCCTGTGATCACAGGACTTATTTCCTTCAGCTGGGAAGGTGGGCTGACCTGACACAGGATGCATCTGAGCACTGACACCCTTACCACATCAGCTCACCCTATGACAACTGCCTCGTACAGTTGCAGTACCGAGAATGGAACATGCTCTGGGGATGAGTTGGGGTTGTATAGTGAAGGAGGCTGTTGTCTGTAGGACTCCTGCCTCATTTGTTGAAAAAGTCAGAAGGTTTGCAGTAAATAAGCCCGGGGACTGCAGGAACTGAAAGGATGGTCTCATGATAAAGTCAGTTAGATGCTGCACTGGAGAATTGGATTCTATCTGTGCCTCTGCCACAGAGTTTTCAGTGTGATGCTGGGCAAGCCATTTAACCAAACTTTTCCCAGGTGGCCACTAATTGTGCGTTCCTCATTTTCTGCATTTCCATCTTGACACCCCTGGGGTCTGATTTACAGAAGTGCTGAGTGCTCACATCTGCAACTGAAGTCAATGGGAACTGCGCACATAACAAATAAATAAAGTGCTATAAAACGTTATGTGTTCTTTGAAAACTCAGGCCCATATCATCTCAAATTAGGTACCCAAAATTAGTGGACACTTCTGACATTAATGCTTCTGTGCCTCAGTTCCCCATGTGTAAAATCGGAATACTACCACTGTAGCTCCCCAGGTGTCGTGAAGAGAAATCCATTAATGTTTGTGAAGCACTTAGATGCTACACGGATGAATGCCATACAAAAGCGCACATGAGGAAATGAGTAATTCTCTTATCAGAGCAGGGTTTGAATAGTGTGTGGTAAATAAGACTGGGGCCACAGTTTGAGCAATGAGGAAAAAACAAAAGATTGAACAGCTGCTTGTTCAGTAAGCATCATCTATCCTGTGCACTGAATAAGGCATGGGCCTCTAGAAAAATAATAATAGTATGTAACCATGTAATTAAAGCCTGTATCAGAATGTATATGCACAAAGAGGCTGAATTAAGGTTACATGGGCAAGCTTAATTCAGGCTTTTGCTAACTTTTCAGTGCTTGACTTTTCGATTTTAACATTCTTATAGTGTAGTTTCTTTTTGTATGTAATACAAGTAACATATACAACCACATAATACTAGGGAATCTCAAGAAATTACTCAACTCCTGTTCACAGGTCTCAGCACTGCAACAAAAGAAGACTGATATTTCAAAGTTACGCAAAGCCTTCCACAAGGTCAAAGACCCCAGAGTCAATGCAGCCCATAGCAGGAGTGAGACTGGGACATTTCCTGAAACACAGCAGTGTTGCCTAGTGGAGAGAGCACTGGATTAGGACTCAGGAGACCTGGGATCTTTTCCTGGCTCTGCCACTGGCCTGCTGGGTGACCTCGGGCAAGTCACTTTACCTCCCTGTGCCTCAGCTGCACAATCTGTAAAATGGGGAAACTGATGAAAGTTCCCTCATGAAAAGCATTGCATAAAATCTAAGTGGTGGTATTATCATCATCATCCTCCTCCTGCTACTGCTGCAAGACAGCTTGGGCGGGCAGCCATCTTCACTTACACCGACATTTCCTGAATTGGGGAGAAGAGACTGCAATATCCTCCCCTAAAAGATTTTTTTTTGGGGGGGGGGGGGTGCGGAGCGGGGGGAAGGTTGACTACCCAGATTTACTTGAAGATCTTTGAAGGAAGGGACATGCTTTTCCAGTAATTCCTATCCTGCACAAAATGAAATGAATAAATAAAGGATATAGTGAAAAAGCAGATTTCCCCAAAGTAAAGGCTGGCACTATATCACACCAGGCCTTGTATTCTCCTAGCAGCCTTGTCAATGATGGGTATTCCAAGGTCAATTCAGGAAGGCATCCAGCATGTTTAGCCAACGTATGATGCGTAACACCACCTCTACCTTGGACACTGTAGGTACACTGATGGTGGGGAAAAGGAATCAGCGAGAGTAGGAGTGTCAGAATTCTTGCTGTCTCCTTGGGTGGACTCTATTAGTAAACTATTGGTTGCAGATAAGAGGTTTTTTCCTAGCATATGGTGTCTTAGTTCACCACACTGTTTCAGTTCTTGTTGTATAATTAGGTACCTGAAACTGTCCCTGATCTCTTATTCTCCCCACTGCAAACAGAGGATAAACACACAGTCATCAGACACATGAACGCAGGGTTCAGACAGGACTTTAAATTGAAAGACACTAAAAACAAGTTACCATTAAAGAGTCATTCCTCACCTCCTCTGTTGTTACTATCACTTTGTAGGAACATATTTCAAGCATAGCATAAGAAGAAAGGACTTTCAGGCAGATCAGTAGAAATTGCACACACACGCGCACATGCACACACACACAAGGATTGAATTTGGCCCTATATCTTTGTCTGAACGCACCTGAATATTAAAGAACTTGTTCCATTCAGACAATGAATTGGAGTCAATCAACAAAATGCTTTTTTAAAATTCTCTCCCTTTCTATTAATGATGTGATGTGGTCAACTACTTTTTTGAAACCAGGTTTTTTTAAGCCAATACAGTATTTATTCTTCATTATTATCTCTGCAGAAACTTGAAAAATAGCATTTGTTTCACCCAACATTTTATTATCATCTCCATTAGAGAAATACAGTATATTTTTCTCTGTTTCTAGAACTGCTCTGTGTTTATTACAGTCTATGCACAAACATCATCAGTATAACTGGTCAGAAACAGCGGGAAGGAACTTGCTACAACTTGTTTTAATTTTTCATTGAAACAAACTTTCAACAACTTTTTATAAACATGCCTAATTGTCTGCAATGTCTATATAAGGTACTCATATGGCCCACCATTACCATAGTATCTGAGCGTCTCACAAACTTTAATGTATTTATCTTCATAAACCCTGAGATAGGGAAGCAAGATTAATTGCATTTTACAGATGGAAAACTGAGGCACTGAGAGCCCAAGGGCAAGATTTTTAAATGTATTTAGGCAACTGATAGGATTTTCAAAAGCACCTAGGTGCCAACTTCTATTGAAATTTCCATTCCCTTTTATTTGTGTAGAGCAAATTTGGTGCCAACAACCCTTCAGTCTGAAGTCCTCTTTACCCACAAACAGGGATAGCACATGTCTTTGTTAGCCGTGCATATTTCCTCATGCTGACGTGCCAATATGCCTCAGCCCTGCTCTTTTAGGATCAGTGCTAGGGAGTAGGGAATGCAAGAACGATCATACTGGGTCAGATCAATGGTCCATCTAGCCCAGTATTCTGTCTTCGGACAGAGCCAGGTGCTTCAGAGGAAAGACGATCCACCTTGATGCACATTCACTCCCTGGCCTCTCTGCCAAGGATGCCAATTAGTGCAAACTGCAATATGAACGTTCATTCCATGGACACTAGACTGAGACCACTAAAGTACTTCACTTAGATCACAGAACAGCCACGAAATGTAACAATGGTCATTAAATGACCAGGGCTGGATTCAAACCAGCAACCACATGTAAAAGGCTCTGTACTCCATTAGCAAACCCTGAGCCATCTCGTCCCATGATACTTCAATATTCTTGGACAGAACACAATTTATCTGTTTGTTTTCAATGAAAAAGTGTAAGTAAAATCTCACTCAAGTCTACATACATTAAAATCTACTGCATTCCTTTTGTATACTAAAACTGTAATTTTGTCAGAGATAGCTTTTTGAGTTTGTCAGGTACAGCCAGCTTATTGTGAATCCATGTTGCTTATGTAATACGCTGGATAAGTATGTCCCATCCCACTCTAACAAGTGGTCCACAGAGGATAAGATGTTACTACTACTACTCCTCACTAACCAAATAACTCTTTTTTGCATAAGTGGTAGGTGCAAACCTGTGTTTTGGAGCTGAAGATACAGGGTTCTGTCATGACTCATACTGATCACTCATCTATTGCTCCCTTTTGTGTATCTATGATTCCCTTCCCCAACCTAACATTTTACCCAGTATGAAAGTTTAGCCAGCCAACTGGTATGTTCCTATGTCTCTCTTTACTTTTATCACAAAACAACAGAATGGTACGAAGGATTTAAGGCTGATACAATTTAAATGCTTATAAATAAAATCTTACAATATTTACAGACAAGTCATCTTCATTTCCAAGTAGTATCTCTTTCCTATTTACATACTACAAATATCCAACATGACGCATCAGCTGAAATCTGGTGCCCAATGATGCAACAGACACAAATTTAGGAATTTGAACCGGTTTCAAAACCATCACCAAGGTGACCTATTCTACGTCTTGCACATTTCCCCAGCACCACCCACACCTCTGAGACTTAGCAGGAGCAACTAGCTCTGACCACAGTTGATTGCAGATCATGGTTCTGCCTTCTTGTGTATCAGGGAATACTTGTATCAACATATTTCAGCAGCTGAGTTTAAACTGACTCTGGAAAATCCACACCCCTGAGAAGAGACAGGTTGCCAGATTTGGAAAGAGGTGATAAAGAGGCAGAAGTAGTACAGTCCACGTCTGGTCATCTGTTGAAGAATCAGGGACTAAGTGCCTGCCTAAAGTCCATGGTAAAGATATGACTTTACAGAGAAGAACCCGTTTTAACTGGAGCTAATATTCTAGACTTCTCACAATCTAGATTCAGGCCATGACATGGGACCAAAACTGCTTTAGTGGCACTGATGGAGGATTGCCTGCTGTCGATGGATAGAGGATAGGCATTTATTCTCATCCTCCTGAATCACTCTTCAGCATTCTAAACCGCTGACCATGAGATTCTGCTGTCTCACCTAAGAGATGTAGCAGGGGTCCAGGGTATTGTGCTAAGATGGTTTGAGTCCTTCCTGGAGAGATGCATCCAATGAATAGTGATGGGAAATTGCACCTCTACCACTAGACCCTCACTACATTGCACACACACTTCTCCCTCCTGGAGAAAGGATGACAGAACAAGCCACATGTGATAGATATTAGTCACGTACTGTAATGCACTACTGGAAAGAGCTCAGTTATTAAGGTGATAAGCATGGTATAAGAACCTATAGCATATAGAGCTCTGAGGAGGCTAAGTGCTAGTAACCTCTGGCCTGTGGACATTTTGTGGGACTAGAAATTAATTATTTGTGTTTGTTATAAAATATGAAATATGTAACTGATGAGTGGAACTGGAGAAAGAGTGTCACGGTCTAGGAGGAACCTAGCTGAGTTTGGTACCAAGGACGCAGGAATGCATGTGGATTCCACTCTCCAGGCTGCTAGTTCTCAAATTCTGTAGCCCCAGCAGAGCTATGACTTTTTTGTGTCTTCAGCTTTCCTTGGAAAGAATTCTGCCATGAAGTGTGTGTGTAGTATTTTATATTCATAGAATCATAGAAGATTAGGGTTGGAAGAGAACTCAGGAGTTCATCTCTAGTCCATCCCCTGCTCAAAGCAGGGCCAACCCCAACTAAATCAACCCAGCCAGGTCAAGCCAGGCTTTAAAAATCTAAGGATGGAGATTCCATCACCTCCCTAGATAACCCATTCCAGTGCTTCACCACCCTCCTAGTGAACATTCTCCTAATATCCAACCTAGACCTCCCACACTGCAACTTGAGACCATTGCTCCTTGTTCTATCATCTGCCACCACTGAGAACGGCCAAGCTCCATCCTCTTTGGAACCCCCATTCAGGTAGTTGAAAGCAGCTATCAAGTCCCCGCCCTCACTCTTCTCTTCTGCACACTAAATAAGCCCAGTTCTCTCAGCCTCTCCTCATAAGGCATGTGCCCCACTCCCCTAATCATTTTGGTTGCCCTCTGCTGGACTCTCTCCAATCTGTCCACATCCTTTCTGTAGTGGGGGGCCCCCAAAACTGAATGCAATACTCCATGTGTGGCCTCACCAGTGCCGAATAAAGGAGAATAATCACTTCCCTCGATCTGCTGGCAACCCTCCTACTAATGCAGCCCAATATTCCATTAGCCTTCTTGGAAACAAGGCCACACCGTTGACTCATATCCAGCTTCTCATCCACTGTAATCCCCAGGTCCTTTTCTGCAGAACTTCCACTTAGCCAGTCGGTCCCCAGCCTGTAGTAGTACATGGAATTCTTCCGCCTAAGTGCAGGACTCTGCACTTGTCCTTGCTGAACCTTATCAGATTTCTTTTAGCCGAATCCTCCAATTTGTCTAGGTCACTCTGGATCCTATCTCTACCCTCCAGCATATCTACTGCTCCCCCCAGCTTCCTGTTTAACTTATTGTTAGAGGTAGACCCAAACAGAACACTGGATCTTGACACCCTCTAGAATTTTGGATCTGTCCACTCAACATACTCAATAAAAGATCTCTTTCCTACAAGTCTGCCCACCTGCTTCAATATTATTGCTCAAGAAAGAACAATCACATTTGATACATAAGGCAGTCTACATCTCAGTATCTATAAACAAAAATTGTAACCAAAAACCCACCCTCCAAAACACATTTTATTCCTCTTCCAGGTGGTTCCCCTCTACACTCACCTCCCTTTCCCAAAAACAAGAAAGGCCTTAGGTCTGTGCCCGACTTATTTTTCAGCATGTAGCAGTAAGAATACACCCCCCCACCCAAAAAAGTCCATTTAACACTGTCATCACTGCATTAAACAAGACATGAGTATACAGTTAGAACACTGAGATATTACGGTTAGATGCTGATGACACACACAAAACAAAAACAAAAACAAACACACAACCAATCAGAACCCAAAACCTAGAAAAATCAAATTGCTGAAATGTGATAGAGTCTGCTTAATCCACAAACAGAAAAAGGACAAGATAATTAATTCTATAAGCATACCTTTACTTTTTTTTTTTAAACCAAGAAACCCATACAACCCACTACAGTCAAGCAATTTAAATATCTAGAGATAATGTTATGTAAATGTATTTTTCCCTGTGTGTAAGCTTAATATTTGCTGAAAATGGAGGACTGAAAAAGTCCTAGAAGCAAGTTTCCTCTATTTTGTGTGTGTGTGTGTTATTGACAGTACCATGCATGCACAAGTACAGTGTCACTGCAAAAAGTTTAATCTCTTGGGCATTTTTCCTCCAGAAGCGAGAGTTAGCAGTTGTCAAGTTGTTTTCTACTTCAATAAATACAAAATGAAAGTCTCTCAGATAAGTAAACCCTTACAAAAAAAACACACCTAAAAGTCAAACACTTTTCCTGGAAACTGGTTAAAAATAAATACTCCAATCCTGCAAACAGCAACACATGGGAATAGTCCCAAGTATAAAGCTCACTGCAACTACTCATCTGAGTAAAGTTAAGCATGTGCTGAAATGCTAGGAGGTTTGAGGCCAAAAATTTGCTACCAAGGTCTGTGTGAAACACGACTACTTTTAGAGCTTAATTCAAGCTCTTTATTTCACAGGAGTTTACTGTAAGTTATAGCACAACACTAACATCTGACAAGAAAACAGGAGTATAAGATAAAAATGGGGGCAGGGGAGAGTGGTGGTAGCTGTTTCAGATTGAAGTAAAACAAACAAACAAAAAAAATCACAAAAGTCCAAAACTCTTAGCACTTTCTGTTTTCAAATCACCACACAACCACCAAGATCCTGATCCTGCCATACTGCCTGTTAATACAGACTCATGCACCAGGATACAGACCTCTTGAAACCAACGGGAATTTGTACAAGGATTTGTGCAACCATTTGCAGGACCACTGTCTTAAAGATGGATTTTTTACTTTAAATTGGGTTTATATCCACTCTTGCTCTACAAATTATGCTGAGGAAGTTCTATGGCCATTGGCCTGTGTTGTATAGGCAATCAGACTAGAGGACAACAGTGATCCCTTCTGGCCTTGGAAACTAGGAAGCTATGATATATGAAGAAAGCCTCTTTAAATGCTTCATGCTGCTTTGTCCCCCGAGCTGCATTCAGGGCCAAGTGGTGGGAAAAATAGCTTTTTTCCCCCCCCTCTCCTTTATATATCGATTTAATGTTTTAAGTCCTGCTCTCTCTGAGCTGAATATCATTATCTCCGTTTTACAGAAAGGGGAACTGAAGCACAGACAGTTTAAAGGTTTCAGAGTAACAGCCGTGTTAGTCTGTATTCGCAAAAAGAAAAGGAGTACTTGTGGCACCTTAGAGACTAACCAGTTTATTTGAGCATAAGCTTTTGTGAGCTACAGCTGTAGCTTATGCTCAAATAAACTGGTTAGTCTCTAAGGTGCCACAAGTACTCCTTTTCTTTTTGCAGATAGTTTAAAGCAACTTGGATAAGGCCATCTAGCAAGGCAGTGGCATATCCTGGGTTAGGGTTCCTACCTCCCAGCCATGTCCTCAGTCCACAAGAGCATGCTACTTCACTTTGCTTTGTTGACAGCAAATCTGACAGCCATTCTATCTGGTTATTCACACGCATCAATAATTGTACCTTTATCACATTGTACATCCTGACACACAACTTAAGGCTTACAGTTTATTTAAACCTAATATTGATTTTCAATTATTTTCTCCACTCTATAGTGAGGTGTGGGGGAGCCCTGAAAGTTGTTTAAAGTTATTCAGCAATAGATATAACAATTTGCAACGTCTGGTTTAAGTCGACGCACTTTTGCCCCTTCATGACTGCTTCCGATTTTCTTTTGAAGTTTGTTAAAAAGATAACTCTTCCCAAAGCTCCAGAACTTTGCCGACTATGAAAATAATGTCAAACAGTTCTGCTTGTGAAGGGATTTCTCCCACGGAAAGAGCTGTTCATGCACGTACGCAGTACCTTGCATAAAACTTGCTAGCAATTATAGGTTTTAAAGTGCCCTGTTCCTAATTACCTGACTGTCACGAGCAACGTGAGCCACCCCCAGCACCTGGGAAAGGAATGAAGCAGTTGAAGGAGAGCAGAGCAGGAAGTGATTAGAAGAAGCTTTTGCTTCATACAAGTACTTTGTGACACATACTTTAAATAGCATGGTAGGGTCAGTTTCTGACTGGTCACAAGGCCCCTGGAAAGACTACAAAAGTCCCAGGCTATGAATTCTCTCCGCCCTCCACCCCCATATGCCACCAACTTCCTGATCAAACAAAAGCTCGGCAACTACGAAACATTTTCTGAACTCTTCCTTCACACGCACGCCCTTTGCCGAAAGAAGAAACCCACTTCAGGGTGGAGAATCACTGAGAGAGGCGATATTTTCGAGTGAAACTCGTTAAGCAGAGGTGGGCGGCGCGGCTTGCGAAGCAAAGGCGGATATCCTGGCTCTTAATATTAAACTTCCCTCCTGGCCAAAATCTCTGCCAAGAGCCCGGAATACGCGAAGCAGGAGGAACAAATGTAACAGCCCCACCCCCCTCCGGATGCTCGGACACACTGTCGCAGGCAGGCGCGGGGTGGCCGCCGCACGGACCGCGGAGTCCCCAACCCGTGGCCTGAGCCCGCCGCCCAGCTGCACCACGGCTACAACACGCCGCCGCCGGGGAACAGCCAGGGCAGCCCCGCCTCGGTGCCCTGAGCCCGGGCGAGCCGGGATGGAGAATTAAGCCCCCACCCCGCCCCCACTGACTTACTTGGCGGGCGCCGCCGGAGGGCGAGAGCCCCGCGAGGGAGGCTGGCTCGCGGCTGCTCAGGCACCGCCCCGCGGGGAAGGAGAAGCCGAGGCGAGCGGCGCTCTCCGGCTCCGAGGGGCACGTTAGCCGCCGGACAACATGTTGTATTAGTCATTCATGGGGGGGGGGGAGGAGAAAAGCGGGCCGCTCTGCACCCTGGGAGCTGTAGTTCCCCGCGGGCGGCGGCGCGCCGGGAAGCGGGGGATGATAAACTGCAGCTCCCAGGGTGCACCGCCCGCGCACGTGCCAGGCTGCTGCGAGTAGTTTCCCCTCTGCCCCGGCTGCGAGCTGGGGGCATGTGGCTGCTGCTGCTGCCCGATCCCGTCTGCCCAGTGCGGCCGCCTGCTGCCAGAGAGGGGGCTTGTCGTGGGGTGTGGCTGGCTCCCCTGCCCGGAGGGAGGCCGGGGCGCGGCAGAGCGTGCCTCTCTCCTTAGCCTGGTGTGGCAGATCGCGGAACCCTAGAAGATTAGGGTGGGAAGAGACCTCAGGAGGTCCTCCAGTGAGTCCACCCCCCAGCTCAAAGCAGAACCAACACACCCACTAAACCGACCCGCTCGATACTACGGATGCAGTCATCCAGTCCTGCCCCTGCTCCTACTTCCCCTGGAGCAGCGTCGGGGAGGAGGCAGAGTTTAAAGTGTGTGTTTAAAGGTTATAGCTCCTACTCAGGGGCCACTTCCTTTCTCCTCATAAAACAAATCTAGGGAGGTCTCAGTGTATAGTTTTCTGACATTTAAAGTCTTGTTGTTGGTATCATTAAATCACCCACTTAGACTGAAGCCCTGTGCAGCATACTGTATTTCTTCAGACATAAGTAGGGGATGTTTAGAGATAAGCCTGTAGCAAAGAGTTAGAATAAAATTTTCAAAAGTACCTAGGTGACTTGGGCACTTAGGAGCCTACATATCACAAAGGCAATGGGATGTAGATTCCTAAGGGCCTAAGTCACTTAAGGCCCCTGAGTCATTTCAATACTTTTTGAAAATTTTACCCCTAGTCTTGCTAGACCAGAGGTGGGCAAACTCTTGCCCGCGGGACCGTCCTGCCCAGCCCCTGAGCTCCTGGCTGGGGAGGCTAGCCCCCGGCCCCTCCCCTGCTGTCCCCCCTCCCCCACAGCCTCAGCTCACTGCGCCACCGGCACAATGCTCTGGGCGGCAGCGCAGCTGCAGAGCCGCAGCCTGACCCGGTGCTCTGTGCTGCATGGTGGCGTGGCTGGCTCCAGTCGGGCAGCGCGGCTGCCTGTCCTGGTGCTCTGGGTGGCACAGCTGTAGCGCCGTCAGCCACCAGTGCTCCAAGCAGCGCAGTAAGGGGGCAGGGAGTGGGGGTTGGATAGAGAGCAGGGGAGTTCAGAGTGGGGTCGGGGCTGTCAGAGCATGGGGAACAGGAGATTTGAATAGGGGCAGGGGTCCCGGGGGCGGTCAGGGGACAGGAAGAAGGGGTGGTTGAATGAGGCAAGGGTCCTGGGGGGGCAGTCAGGAATGGGAGGAGGGGTTGAATGGGGCGGCGGGGGGGCAGTCAGGGGACAGGGAACAGTGGGGGTTGGATGGGGCAGGAGTCCCGGGGGTGGCCATAGGGGGTGAGAAGCGGGGGAGGGGGGGTTGGATAGGGAGTGGGGGCTGAGCCATGCCTGGCTGTTTGGGGAGGCACAGCTTCCCCTAAGCAGCCCTCCATACAATTTCGTAAACCTGATGTGGCCCTCAGGCCAAAAAGTTTGCCCACCCCTGTGCTACACCCACACATCCAAATCTGGTCATCTCAGCCTTTCTTCCATCTAAATCAGACTAATCAGTTCTTTCCAGTTTACTGTCTACATGTAATGGGGTGAAGGGTGTATTTTGGTCAAGATCTTAAAACCCAAGGTCCATCTGCCCTCCACAGACTTTAATCACATGGCACTTTCTATATGAGCAGCATTTTACTCTGGTATCCTTAACCAAAATGAAAAAAGAAAAGGAGTACTTGTGGCACCTTAGAGACTAACCAGTTTATTTGAGCATGAGCTTTCGTGAGCTACAGCTCACTTCATCGGATGCATAGCATATCGTGGAAACTGCAGAAGATGTTCTTTCACATTAGTGTTGATCTCTGGGTGGCCACAGGGCTATCATTCTTCACCCAGAGGTGCTTAAATGACTTGTTTGTTTTGGTTTTCACCAAGAAGGTTAGTGGCGATTGCACATCTAAAATAGTGAATACCAGTGAAAATGAGGTAGGATCAGAGTCTAAAATAGGGAAAGAACAAGTCAAAAATTACTTAGACAAGTTAGATGTCTTCAAATCACCAGGGCCTGATGAAATGTATCCTAGAATACTCAAGGAGCTGACTGAAGAGATATCTGAGCCATTAGCAATTATCTTTGAAAAGTCATGGAAGACAGGAGGCATTCCAGAAGACTGGAAAAGGGCAAATATAGTGTATCTGTAATAAATATATATCTATAATATATCTATAAAAAAGGAAATAAGGACAACCCGGAGAATTACAGACCAGTCAGCTTAACTTCTGTACCCGGAAAGATAATGGAGCAAATAATTAAGCAATCAATTTGCAAACATCTAGAAAATAGTAAGGTGATAAGTAACAGTCAGCATGGATTTGTCAAAAACAAATCATGTCAAAACAACCTGATAGCTTTCTTTGACTGGGTAACAAACCTTGTGGATGGGGGGAAGCGGTAGACAGGGTGTATCTTGACTTCAGTAAAGCTTTTGATACTCTGTCACATGATCTTCTCATAACCAAACCAGGGAAATGCAACTTAGATGGAGCTACTATAAGGTGGCTGCATAACTGGTTGGAAAATCGTTCCTAGAGAGTAGTTATCAGTGGTTCATAGTCACGCTGGAATGGCATAACGAGTGGGGTCCTGCAGGGATCGGTTCTAAGTCTGGTTCTGTTCAATGTCTTCATCAATGATTTAGATAATGGCATAGAGAGCACACTTATAAAGGTTGTGGACAGTACCAAGCTGGGAGGGGTCGAAAGTCCTTTGGAGGATAGGATTAAAACTCAAAATGATCTGGACAAACTGGAGAAATGGTCTGAATTAAATAGAATGAAATTCAATAAGCACAAATACAAAGTACTCCACTGAGGAAGGAACAATCAGTTGCACACATACAAAATGGGAAATGACTGTCTAGGAAGGAGTACTGCGGAAAGGGATCTGGCTGTCATAGTGGACCACAAGTTAAATATGAGTCAACAGTGTAACACTGTTGCACAAAAAGCAAACATCATTCTGTGATGTATTAGAAGCAAGACACGAGAAGAAATTCTTCTGCTCTACTCCGCACTGCTTAGGCCTCAACTGGAGAATTGTGTCCAGTTCTGGGTGCCACATTTCAGGAAAGACGTGGACAAACTGGAGAAAGTCCAGAGAAGAGCAACAAAAATTATTAAAGATCTAGAAAACATGACTTATGAGGGAAGATTGAAATATTGAGTTTGTTTAGTCTGGAGAAAAGAAGACTGAGAGGGGACATGATAGCAATTTTCAAGTACATAAAACGTTGTTACAAGGAGGAGGGAGAAAAATTGTTCTTCTTAACCTCTGAGGATAGGACAAGAAGCAATGGGCTTAAATTGCAGCAATGGTGGTTTAGGTTGGACATTACGAAAAACTTCCTAACTGTCAGAGTGGTTAAGCACTGGAATAAAGTGCCTAGGGAGGTGGTGGAATCTCCATCATTGGTGATTTTTAAGAGCAGGTTGGACAAACACCTGTCAGGGATGGTATAGATAATACTTAGTCCTGCACTGAGTGCAGGGGACTGGACTAGATGACCTCTCAAGGTCCCTTCCAGTTCTATGATTCTATGAAGAGCTGACTGTATTTCAGTGATGCTGTACGTATAAAAATATATAGGAATAAAAGGCACACTGTAAATGTAAGGTATCATTATTATGACATGTCCAGTTCAGAGCTATGACCACTGTGAATACGCCTGCTATTTGTTTCTTTTGTCTCCGTCCACCTTCCTGACTCTGATGGTCTCCTTCATTCCATTTCCCCTCTTTCCCCGTGGTCCATCCTTGCCTCTGTTGTTGCATAGTTAATGTTTTACTTGTAAAACCTGGAAAAATCAACACTTGTTTAATAACAGGCTGTATAATGCAATACTTCAGAAACAAAAAATGGGACTAAACATGTAAAAATGTCTCAGAATATGTTCTGGGTCTGAAAAACCTCTTCCTGTGGGGCCAGGTGTGTGAGAGCTCATTATAGGAACTGATTGTTTACTAATACCTTGTCCAGGCCCTTTTTACTGCGCCTCCTCCCTGTCATTGGCATTTATATATTCAGAATGGACAATATTTCTTCTTTATATAGAGTTTTCACTAGAACAGGGTTTAACACAAACTTTATAGTGTTCCTCATCTGGTTTTCTTCCACTCAGATATTTTACTTGATTAACAAATTATAGCTCAGAGTTGGGCTGAATTGGTTCGGAAATATGTAGTATGTGGAAATCAGGTACAAACATGTTAATGTTTCTTGATATGGCAAGGAACTACACTTTCCATTAAGAGTAATAATAGTTTGTATTTACCACGCAACCAAGGATTAGACACGGACATGGAAGAGAACATGAACAGTTATATTAGATATGATCAATTCAACGTATAAGGGGTATAACTCTTCTTGCTTCTGGACATAAGCCAACCACTGACCAATGGGTTAGGAAGAAACTTCCCCAATGAGCAGCTTATTCCACAGATGTCCACTAAAGGTTTTCTTACACCTTCTTCAGAAACCATCTGGTACAGATCACCTTCCAAGACAGGCTAAATGGGACGTACTGATCTATTCTGGTCTGGCAATTTCTACGTTCATTTGAGATAGTGCAAGACCCTACTTACCTATTGTTCCTCTGGTTTATGACACTGTCCCCTGGTTATGTCAACAGGGGCATATGCTTCCACTTTTGATTATTGTTTTCTCTCCTGCTTCAGCAAGAGCAGAATGGTGGTTGAATGTGCCTTTGCAAGGACAAAGGTAAGATGGAGGGGCCTTCTGCAGAGAAACAATGTTCTTGACTGTACCCTCTGTATTGTTTCAGCCTGCTCTATGTTGCACAACATTTTCTGAAAGCAAAGAGGAAGTGCTCCAAAGGGTGGGGACTGATCAGGCAGAGGAAGCCGCAGCATGGCTACAGTCAGGGTCCCAAGGGTTGCAGGACTCAGCAGCTGCTGACAAAAACAGGGTTGCTTGTATCATTAGAGATGCCCTCCGCAGGAACTTTTCAAGTGACATAGTTGACAGTGCTGACAGCTGTGCTTTTTTTCTATTTTTTTTGTGTGGTGGTTTTGGGGAAGAGAGGATTGTTGTAAACTGAATGCTGAATTAATTGTATTGAATTAATTAGCAGTTACTAGGTAGGTTATTGCTGTCCGCTAAGTAGCTTAGCATAACAGATCTATCTGGCTTTTTGAGTTGGCCTTAATACCATGTGTCTCTTTTTGAGAACTTCATTGTTGACCTGGAACAATTTTGGTGCCAGTGACAAGAGCCAGTAGGAAACAGGGAGGCAGCAATAGAGGGGCTGATATATGCTTTCTTTCAGGATGTCACATTTCAGATTATTTTAAAACTCCTTAACATGTTTAGGTGAAACATTGGGGACTGTCAGCAAAATGAGAAAATAAAATAAGAGTAAACGAATGTTACTTTCTTCCCAACTCTATAGGCCACTCACAGCTGTTGATTATTTGGAAGAGCTTTTCCAGATACAGGATCCATGCAGGTCAGATGCTCCAGTGCCTAGACTGTATAGAGTATTTCAGTACGGGGCTCCAACATAGCACCAGCAGAAGAGCTTCAGTGACTAGCCATCAACTCCCATAGAGCACAAGAGCTTCAGTGGCTAGCCATCAACCACCATAGAGCACTGAAGAACATTTTTGAAGTGTCTTTAGTAAAACATACACATTCCTCTAGGGGGCTCCAAAGCAGGACCTCACTGATCAGCTGCTGTGTCAGCACTGCAGGGCACTGAGGAGACATTAACAGGACCACACACACACACACACACATAAATGGAGCCTGTGCCCTTTTATGTTTCTTGATGATGTATACAGAAAATCTGAGTAGTGTTGGTGGCTTGTGTGTATGTGTGTGTGGTCTTTTAAAAAACAACTGCAGGAAGGAGGGGGTTACCTGTGTTTTACATTAGTAATTCAGGTCTTGCCTGCCCTGAAAGACTTAATGGAGACTGGAGAACTAGTGAAGTGATGGCATCACAAAGTCAAGCAACTGAAAGTTGAGAGGGGATGTGGTTTTCATAGAGTCATAGAATGTAAAGCCAGAAGGGACCATCAGATCATCCAATCTGACCTCCTGTACACCACAAAGGGCACCAACCCCACCCAACACCTGCATACTACACCCAACAACTGAAATTAGAACAGGGTATTACAGCTCTCAGGAGACCAAACTATTATGTGCTACAGGCAGAGAATAGAAGGGACCAAAGTGCACCAGTGACAGTGGCCCCTGCAATGGCAGGAAATTGAGTAAGTGAGATATACCCACATAATCCTGACAAACAACCAATGCTCCACACTGCAACTGCAGAGGAAGACAAAAACTCCCCAAGGACACTAGTAATCTGACCTGGGGAAAAATCCCTTCCTGACCCCACATATGACCCTGAGCATGTGAACAAGTACCAGGCAGGCTATAGGCGTCGAGTCTTCTAATCTGCCGGGGGGTGCTCCCACCAGCTCCGCCCATGCCCACCCCCATTCCACCCCTTCCCCCAATGCCCCATCCCTGCCCTGCTTCTTCCCACCCCTCCTCTTCCCACCCCGCCTCTTCCCCGCCCAGTTCCGCCCCCACCCCCAAGTGTGCTGCGCCCTCACTCATCCCCCCCCAGCGCCTCCTGACACCACGAAACAGCTGATCCACAGCAGACAGGAGGCGCTGATCAGCGGGGCCTGACGGTGGGCAAGAGGCGCTGGGGGGAGAGAGAGGCATTGATGGGGGGCTGCCAGTGGGTGCTGAGCACCCACCATTTTTTTCCTGTGGATGCTCCAGCCCCGGAGCACCCACAAAGTTGGCGCCTATGAGCCAGGCAAGCACCCACAAGAGAGAATGCTCAGTGCCACCTCAGAGCATCAGCCCACCTTGTCCAGTTTTAATGTCAGTTTAAAACTCATTGGGGGAAATCCTGGCTCTTTTTAAATTAATGGCAAAACTCCCATTGACCTGAGTGAGCCAGGATGCCACCCACTGTTGTTCTGTTTGTTCTTGTTAACACCTTTTAAATTTCAATAATTAAACAAGATTGTGAGTAGAGATTCAGCATACCTTTGTCCTTCAGTTAAGATGTAAGAGTTCCCAATACATCTTATAATTATAAGGTTAAAAATCAAGCAGGAAACCTCCTTAAAAGCCTTTTATGCCTTATTTATCAAAAAGAAGTTTTAATTTTTAAAAAATCCTAGGCATTTCACCTCTAAAATCTTACCTCTGTAGCTTCTGAGGTCAGTCAGAGTTTTGTCACTGACTTCATTGAGTGCAAGCACAGACCTTAAATGAGCACACACACAGAACATAGCCTTAAATACTGGCCTGCCAGTGGTTACTGGTGCACTTAGGGAGAGGGGAGGATTTAATAGAAAAGTAAAGTAATGCTTTTAATGCACCAATAAATCTAAGACTTTGAGCTCCCCTCTCCCCCTGCATTTCTTGTGCAGTGCATCCAAATGTTCCATTGACTTCAATAGGAGTTTTATGCGCTCAAAGGCATTTATCCTTAACGCAACTATTTTTTTTTCAAGAATTACACCAAAACCTCCCACTGTTTTCTTGCCACGTGTCAGAAAAACATGGGCTACAAATGGCATTTTGGCATTAGCTCAGGTTCTCCTTTTCTTCTGGTTTAATTCAGACTCATTATTTGAAGAGAGCACCCTGTGATTTAATTGTTTCTATGCAGCAACAGGACTCTAAATAAAAGCAACTTTTTCATCTTATCTTCCGCAGCTTTGACATTATGTTCCATCATGGAACTTCTTTGTGTCTCTGGTGAACAGAAAGATTAAATTTTGCATGTCACACTGGCATTCTTTAATTTCTAACCTACAAAACTGTAGTGGAGTCTACTCACAGCAGGCGTGCCTCCCTGGATTCAGCATGGGGTAGAAGCTCTTCTCCTTTGATGGCCCCTGCCAACAGCTGCCCTGGCCCTGTAGTGGTCTGCCTCTTTCTGTGACTTGGCCATCCAGGCAGCTCACTTTTAGTCATGCCTCCTCTGGAAAAAACAAGCCAGGCAAGTCAGTGGTTTGGCACCATCACACTGGAGGTTTGCCCCAATGTCAGGCTTTTAGGGCCTGCCAGCCAGCTCTTGGCTCCAGGATCTTCACACCCCACCCTTTGTGGCCTGGGAGGGGAACCCAGGCCCACCCTTTACTCCGGGTTTCAGACCAAGAACCCTGTATGAAGCCGAGGAAGTCTGTTTGTTCAGACCCTCTGCTACATCCCTGAACTACTTCCTACCATGACTAGTTAGACCTTTCTCACAGTCTTTTCCCCCACTGACTCTTCTGCAGGTCCCAAAACAATAGGGTAGTCAAACTAGCTATAAAAACAAATGAAACAGGCCTACCTGTCCCAACGTGGCTCTGATCCTTAAATGTATCTATGTAAGCTCTATCCCCAGCTGGTTCTTCCTTCCACGCAGCTTCAAGGACAGCCTCTAGCCAGGGATGAAAGTGATCGGTACTGGGCCAGGCTGGCTCCGGCCCCTGGAAGGGGCAGGACCTCGGGCGGAAGGGGCGGGGCTGGGGGGGTCAGCATCCCCCAACCAGCCCTTCCAGGCCGCCTGGCCCACGGCACCCGGGGCTCCAGTGGCGATTTAAAGGGCCCGGGGCTCCAGATGCCGCTGCCGCTACCGCTCCCTTTTAAATCGCCAGCCCCGGGGCTGCTGCTCCCTTTGCCCCTCCATCGCCCCTCGGCGGCCGAGGGGGGGAAAAGGGGCAGGGACGTTACAGCACTGCAGGGTCCTTTGCCACGGCAGCGCTTTAATGTCCCTGCCCCTTTTGCCTCCCCTTGTTATTAACCAGGAGTATTCTGATCCATAAATCCCAACTTTTTCCCTGTTCTATTTTAAAGGGTCACTTGATACTTGGTGATAGGATCATGTAAACCAGGAATGTATGGAACAGATGTTTTATTGTATCTGGGTGCCTTAGCCAGAGCTTTGAAAGACAACTGGAAGAAAGATTGAATTTACTGCTGATATAATTTATATGTTACCCTTTTATATTTTTGTCTCAATTTCATGAGATAAATCACACACACCAAAATTGGAACTCTGGGTATGAATATCAGGATACTTGATTAGTTGGACAAGGTGTCTGAGCCAGAATGTTAATTCCTATGTTCCCATGATAGATCCTGAGATAAAGCGAGATTAGCTCCTGCAGGAGGTACTTATTCCATAGACAAAAACTGCTTCTGAAAATCCTAAGAACTAAACCTTGGAAAAGAACTATAAGAAAACCCATAAAAACTACTAAGGACTAATTGTCAAGAAGGTCATACAAATAATAATAACAATGTGAAGCTGCTATCAATTTCTCCTTATTTGCAGCTAAGCTTTGCTAAAGGCAATCACGTGTAAGATGAAGATGTGGAACAAAAACATTTTCCATCTGAAACCACTGGACCAAGAAAACTTTGAGTTGCTTGTTTTGGTGGTGTATTTCCTGACAAAGGTCAGGATTTATAAGGGGAAGAGAAAAAAAAAAAACCTGTTGGAAAGGAATCATACTATGGAAAGTGGTGAAAAGCTACCATGTGAACACAAAGAACAGGTGCCTTCTAACTGTGACAGAACCTTTCTTCCAATGAAGGCTTAAAAAATAAGGTAAGACAAGTTAGGTTACCTTCCAAACTTGCTGCACTTTTTAGGAAATGAAGGCTACAAATGGACAGCAATGCATGATGTCTGTTACACAAACGTGAATGATTGGTTTAAATCCACGTTCACAGACTGCGTACCACAATTAATGAAGATGCCCTGTAAGTGCTTTGCTAAACATATTGACCTGGCTGCTAACAAGAAAAATGTGGCACTTACCTACTTCAGGAAACATATTGAAGATGTTAATAAAGAAGACTCTGCAGACATCATCCATTGATGATGATGACGACCAACAGCATTTCTCAGCATAAGTCAACCAAAAACCTCTGAATATGGATTCTGTTGTTCACCTAATAGCTCACGAATTATGAAGTGGAATAATTGGCAATGGAATATTTGAGAGTGCTTGTAAATTTGACCAAATCTAGTTTAAATCGGGAACTTGTGCTCATAGACTACACACACACTGGGTCCCTATCATGAGGATAAACTAAAATCAAGTTCTGTACAAGATGACCCTCTCCTAGAAGTGGCCATAATGCTTGGAACTGTATTGCAGATGGTTCCTGTGCTGCTCTGCTAGCTGTTCCTGGAATCATTCCAGCATGCTTTGAACTGAGCAGTGAGATGAGGCATTTTTGTGCCAAATCATCTCTTTTTACTAGATGGTTTTCCATCAGCCATCAGAGATGTCATCAAGGAACTTAGACTCTAGCTTACTGAATATACCAGATGCATGATAGAAACATGGAGATCTGCAAGGTCTACAATAACACACGTGATATTATGATGGAGTATGCAGAAAAGTGGGCTGAGAGGATGCAGAATGAGAAGCCCTCTCTCAGGCCTTGATTCTTGAGTCCACTCTTGCTGCTTTGTACCAGCATGGTAGCATTTTATATCCATTTTGCACAGCTGTAAATGACTATACAAGGTGCAAAATAGTGGAGAATCAGGCACTATGTGTTATAGCCTATGAGGCTAGTTTGCTAGCTTGCTATCTTGCATAATGAATTTTCTTCATTGGTTTGATTGATTATACTGTTTGGGATTTTGTTTATACCAAATTCCAGTATATATTACTCTTAATATTTGGCTATAGTGCAAGGAACCAACAGGCCTACATCCTGTATGATTAAGCTAGAGTAAGTTGGCATAAGTGTTTGTAACCTTTGGCATAGGTTACCTACCGATTACCCCATTTGTCTTTGGGGAACTGAATGGAGAACCGAACAGAGAACTGAATGGGTTTACCATGAGTCTGGAACAGACCGGTAACTACAGGGTACACTGCAGAACATGGAAGTCATGATTTAGTCCAAAGGTAAAGGTTTCGGGGATGAGATAATTGATATTAATATGTATGAATATATGTTAAAATGTAAGCCTATAGAATAAATGTACCCGAAGATTTATCTGGGTGAGGAAATAAGATTTGGGCATGGTAGATTGGGCACTGATATGAATATTCAGGGCATTGCCAGGACCTTATAAAAGGGCAAACAACCATGCAGAGGGGGTCACTCTTTTCTATCAAGCTATCAGCTCAGCTTTGGCAATATAGCTTAGCTACTCAATACTCAAACCTGATCTCGACCAACTTGGGGAGACTGGACCATCGAATTCATTGGGCATGCCAGAGATGAGGCAGACACCTAGTATGGAAACTTTCAGCCCAAACAGTTAAAGCTTGGCAAAGTCACAAGCAACTGAAAAGTGTCTTATAAAGGGAAGTATTGGCCAATCTTAACTACAGGTGGTGCTACCAGCCACCTCTAATTCTTGAACAATGCTGTGGTACAAAATCATGATGATAAGCACTTGATTAATGATGATAGAATGTGATCCTGAGTGAATGGTACAATAGACAGTTTCCAAGGACAGGAATAACAACATGTTTAAGAAAATGATGAAGGCTGCCAGGCATGGGCAGCATACCTAGTGGGTGGAACAGGACCTTGCCAGTTTGGAGTAATGGCAAGCCCAGAGTCAGGGCAAAGAAACCAGCCAAAAGTCCGAACCGGAGCCAGGACTGGGAACACCAACCTGAAAGGTAAGCCGAAGTTAGTGTCAAGAAGTCAAGCCAAAGGCTGGAGCCTGAATCAGGGCAAGGAGGCCAGGATTAGACTGAAGCAGAGAGGAATCAAGGCTGGAGCAAGGAGCGAAAGCGGGGCAAGTTCAGCTGCAGGTGTGGTACACACTGAGCAGCCACTGTGCTGCTGGCACTGCAAAGCTCAGGGAGCAGGCTGCTGGCTCCCCTGCCCAGTCAGGAAGCACGACCATTTGAAGAAGGTTCCCTGGGCTGTGCTCCTGACAAAATGCCCTTACTGGGCAACTAAGCAAGATTCCCCAGCACAGAACTGGGCACAGAATATTGTTGGCAAATTATTGCAATGACTGAAGGAAAGATACCAATGTGATGGCCTGCCGGTGCACCGTGTGCTGTCTTTGACTAGTACTTGACATATTAAAGTGATGTTTTGCTTGAGGACAGTGCATTTTTGCTCCAGTAATGCAAAGCAGCTACAAAGTTTGATAGATCGGGATATCCTCTGGTAATGTAATGTCATGATAACGATTCCTACACTGAGTAGAGATTCCTGTGGTGCAGGAAACATGGCTGAATTAGAGGTAGGCATATATAGGAAATCCCCATGCTGTGGTGTCCTCAAACTGCTGGAGTAGCCCCTTATGATCCTAAGGCTGTTATATCTTACACAGGGATCCACCAGGGATCTTATACCAATCCCTGGCCAGCTCCAGGATTGAGAAAACAGGAAGGTGGCTTAAAACCAACTTTTCCTTTCCCCCACATCCAGTCTCATCCCAAGCACAGCTCAACTGCACTGGTGAGAGGAGGGGAGGAGTGTAGGCCTACATGTATACACGTTTATGATACACTCATTGACCAGCATCAAATATAAGTTCATATATATCATTATGATGGAGTGGATGGGGCTTTTTTTAAACAGCTAACAAAATCATCCAAAGCACAGGACTTGGTGGTGATGGGGGACTTCAATTACCCAGACATCTGCTGGGAAAATAACACAGCGAGGCACAGATTATCCAACAAGTTCTTGGAATGTATTGGAGACAATTTTTTATTTCAGAAGGTGGAGACAGCTACTAGGGGAGAGGCTGTTCTAGATTTGATTTTGACAAATAGGGAGGAACTGGTTGAGAATTTGAAAGTGGAAGGCAGCTTGGGTGAAAGTGATCATGGTAAGAGGGAGAACAGCAAAATAAAGACAAGGGATTTCAAGAAGGCAGACTTTAGCAATCTCAGGGAGTTGGTCGGTAAGATCCCATGGGAAGCAAATATAAGGGGAAAAACAGTTGAAGACAGTTGGCAGTTTTTCAAAGACATTATTAAGGACACAAGAGCAAAGTATCCCACTGCGTAGGAAAGATAGGAAGTAGGGCAAGAGACCACCTTGGTTTAACATGCTTTTACTAACAAACAAGTAGTTTTTTTTTGATAAAAATATCCAGTCTATCAGTTCATTCATTAACTGATAATATTATTTTCTTGTGGCCCGTTCTGTGCTTCTGTAGCAGAGAACTCCACCTTTCCCCCAATCCTCTTATACCACTGCCCTGGCTTCTCACTTACCAGAGAGCTGCACACATGGGGAAGCCGTCTTCACAGATGTGTTACTCACCCTCCCACACAGACGGATTGGGAGCAGGCAAGCGGGGATGGGGAGAGGCTGGAGCCTTGGCTGATGCTAACTTATGTTGCTTCTCAGTTGGCTCCTGAGGTAGCACAACTATGGGCTGCCCTTGCTCAGGGCTTGTGGGAAAGCCACAATCTAGCCCATAGTTATCATTATGACATCTGTTTAGGATCAAGGGAGAAAAGACAATGGATTTGAAAGAAGCAAGTCCTTTAAATTCAAATAGTTTCAAAACCAACAAAGGTTAAAGGTAGCAAAAAATTATGACAAGCAAGTAGAAGAGAGAATAGATCCTTGCTGGGTGACCTTTCTAAATGCAACGGAACATGGAAGTCCCACTTATGCATATGTGTACATAGGTAAGTATAGATTAGTGTCATGTGACTTATGGACTGTCAGTATGCCTGGCTGCTGACAACACTCATTATCACATTGGACCCAATTCTGTGAAACACTGAATGCCCTCAACTTCCAATAAAGTCAGTGGAACTTGAGAGGGACCAGTAATTTGTAATCAGCCCTTCCCACGCTCAGGCCAAGAGTCTGGTAAATGTTTAACACGCACTGCTCTTCCCTAAGCTGTTTCCTGGCCAGGAAAAGAGAAGCCTAAGTGTTTTATTCTTTTTTTACCTCTGGGATTTATATTACCAGCACTCGCCAGCCATTTAACTATCACATATGTGGTTGGATGGGCTAGCATCGAGACCTATTTTAAAATGTCCAGTGTGTGACGTTATTGACATAAACTGGGACCATATAGATCATTGTTGCAACCAAGGTCCTGTAGTGGCACCAAATCTTGTATAATGAGATGTCTAAGACAAGGTTATGGTTTGCTGGTTATGATCATGCGATCTGTATGCATGTATCATTTTTGTATTTAAAGTTAAGTATTGGCTCTATGCTGTCTGTATTTCAAACTTGTGCTATGCTTCTGGGTGACACCCCAGACAAGTTGGTGTCAGCTCTGCCTAGCCTGCTTGATGGCCCATTAAGGACCATCAGCTACACAACCGACCCACTGAGAGAAAGCAGACATGCCTTGGGACTCAGCAAGGTATGCAGGAACATGCCTATGGACAGAACTCTTGAGGTTTTTCCATGCCATGTGATGGACAGCTTGTCTTTGGAACAAAGAAAGAAAGACCACATGGCAAGAGAATATAAAAAGCTGCTGCAGCTCCTCCATCCTCCTCCTCTTCCTCCTTCAATCCTGCTTCATACCTCTGGAGGAACTTTGCTACACTGAAGCTTTGAACAAAGGACTGAAAGACCCATCCCAGCTATGGATGTACACCAGAGACTTGATTTGAACCTGCAGTTTATTCCATCACTGCTACAAGCCTGAACCAAGACCTTTGCCATCACTGTGTGTAATTGATTCCATTTAACCAATTCTAGCTCTCATCTATATCTTTTTCCTTTTATGAATAAACCTTTAGATTTTAGATTCTAAAGGATGGGCAACAGCATGATTTGTGGATAAGATCTGATTTGTATATTGACCTGGGTCTGGGGCTTGGTCCTTTGGGATCGAGAGAACCTTTTTTTTGGGTTATTGGTTTTCATAACTATTTGTCCCCATAACAAGTGGCACTGGTGGTGATACTGGAAAACTGGAGTGTCTAAGGGAATTGCTTGTGTGACTTGTGGTTAGCCAGTGGGGCAAAACCAAAGTCTTCTCTGTTTGGCTGGTTTGGTTTGCCTTGGTGTACACAGAAACCCCAGCTTTGGGCTGTAACTGCCCTGCTTTAAGCAGTTTGTCCTGAATTGGCACTCTCAGTTGGGTCCCGCCAGAACCAGCATCGTTACACAGTGTTTAAATCATTTTCTGTGATGTAATTGGAAAGAGCATTGAGTTTGTTTTGATTGTTAGACTTGAGCAAGGCATTGATCATGGATATTCTTTGGAGCTGTCGCAAGGCTTATACTGTACATCCAGGATTTAATGTTGTATTATATTTTAAGGTTAAATAAAACATTACATGTAAATCATTAATCCACAGAGTTTCTTGTCTTTGCTGTTAATAGTACAAGCAGCTGATCTACAAGGTAGATTGCTATTTTTTTCAGGTCATTTCATTTAACTATATGAGAAACTGAGATACCCACTCTTTTTATTGCTGCTACTTGAGGCACATTACTAAGAAACTTAAGGCCAGGTTCTGCCCCAAGATCACACTTGCTCTAGGCCAGGTTGTCAAACCCCTTGCTCAGCTGTGCAGGGTAGCAGGGTCTCCCTCACCCTCCTGCACAGATTGTCAATCTAGCTTCATAGCCAGATCAGGGGCTATTCACCCAATACTCTCCTGTGCAAACAAGTGGGCAGGGAGATAGCAGAGGGAATGGAGAGTGAGTGGAACCCAGCCTCCAACCAGGCCCGAGTAGCTGGCAGGGCACACAGTGTAAAAGCTGCTCCATGAAAACAATTGAAGTAACTTAAAACTTTTCTGTACTTGAAACACTCACTATAGCGTAGTAGTTCTCAATCTCTTTACCACTGTGGGCCACACATGCAGTTCTCTATGTGTTATGTGGGCCACATCCACACAACATATATTCTCCCTGTATGGCCCTGAGGATGCCACATGGGCCGCAGCTGGGTGCTGATTGGGCCGCAAGTGGTTGAAAACCACTGCTATAGCTACAGGAGGTGTTCTCCTGTCAGCACAGTTAACCTACCTCCCTGAGAGGCAGTATGTAGGTTGATGGAAGAATTCTTCCAGCAACCTACCGCTGTCTACACCAGGGGTTAGATCGGCTTAACTGTGTTGCTCAGGAGTGTGGATTTTACACACCCCTGAATGGCATAGCTTGGTCGACCTAGCTTTTGAGTGTAGGAAGGGGGCTTTACTCTCAATGCCAGAGCAATGGGAGAGCAGGGGAGCAATTGCAGTCTCTGAGTCACACTTTGTTCTCTGGTGTGTTCTGGGCATGGTGCAGCTACGGGCTACCTCTTACTCATTGGGAGATTGCAAAGTTACAAAACAGCCCTTGATAAATAGTCCTGTTTTGTTCAATTTTATACAAAGTATCACTCATCAGATCTAAGGGGAGCAGAATATGATGCTTAAAGCAATCAAAAGGCTCAACTCAAATGAAGTAGTACCTTCCTATGGGCCTACTTTACTCACACCGCATAGTACCTTGCTTCAGTAATAGTTCCATTGAAGTCAGTGGGACTTGTGGAGTGAGGTGCTACCCAACATGAGTAAGGGAATCACTCATTCTCAAAATGTGGAGCTGTGACAGGTTCGGTCACAGAGACCCCCTTGGGACTGTCACCTGATGTGCTGAGATTACCTCTGAGCTCGTTTTCCCTTCCAGCTTGGGACTCCAGAATCCTGCCTTGCTGAGCCAGACACACTAGCCTGCTACAACATAGACCCAGATCTGGTCCACACCCCCAAAGCTGCAGATTTTAACTAAAAACTGCTCAGCAGGTCACCAACCTTCAGCACCCAGACACCCAGTTCCCAATGGAATCCAAACTTCAAATACATCCATTTTACTCTACACAAAGCTTATGCAGTGTAAACTCAAATTGTCTGCCCTGTATAACACTGATAGAAAGATATGCACAGCTGTTTGCTCCCCCAGGTATTAATCACTTACTCTGGGTTTACTAATAAACAAAAGGTTTCCTGGACCAATTCACACAAGCGGTCCATTTCCTGGACATTACAGTGCTAATAAGGGATAGTCACATAACCACCACCCTATACCGGAAACCTACTGACCGCTATACTTACCTACATGCCTCCAGCTTCCATCCAGGACACATCACACGATCCATTGTCTACAGCCAAGCTCTAAGATACAACCGCATTTTCTCCAATCCCTCAGACAGAGACAAACACCTACAAGATCTCTATCAAGCATTCTTAAAACTACAATACCCACCTACTGAAGTGAGAAAACAGATTGACAGAGCCAGAAGAGTACCCAGAAGTCAACCTACTACAGGACAGGCCCAACAAAGAAAATAAACAGAACGCCACTAGCTGTCACCTTCAGCCCCCAACTAAAACCTCTCCAGTTCATCATCAAAGATTTACAACCTATCCTGAAAAATGATTCCTCACTCTCACAGATCTTGGGAGACAGACCAGTCCCCGCTTACAGACAGCCCCCCAACCTAAAGCAAATACTCTCCAGCAACCACAATACAAAAACACTAACCCAGGAACCCATCCTTGCAACAAAGCCCAAGACCAACTGTCCATATATTTATTCAAGTGACACCATCATAGGACCTAATCACATTAGCCACACCATCAGGGGCTCGTTCACGTGCACATCTACCAATGTGATATATGCCATTGTGTGCCAGCAATGCCCCTCTGCTATGTACATTGGCCAAACCGGACAGTCTCTACGCAAAAGAATAAATGGACACAAATCTGACATCAGGAATCATAACATTCAAAAACCGGTAGGAGAACACTTCAACCTCTGTGGCCACTCAGTAAAAGATTTAAGGGTGGCAATTTTGCAACAGAAAAGCTTCAAAAACAGACTCCAATGAGAAACTGCTGAGCTTGAATTAATATGCAAACTAGATACCATTAACTTGGGTTTGAATAGAGACTGGGAATGGCTGCGTCATTACACATATTGAATCTATTTCCCTAAGTAAAGTATCCTCACACTTTCTTGTCAACTGTCTACATGGGCCATCTTGATTATCACTACAGAAGTTTTTTTCTCCTGCTGATAAGAGCTCATCTTAACTAAATTAGCCTCTCACAGTTTGTATGGCAACTTCCAACTTATCTTCTTACTATATGTTACATTCTATGCATCCGATGAAGTGGGCTGTAGCCCATGAAAGCTTATGCTCTAATAAATTTGCTAGTCTCTAAGGTGCCACAAGTACTCCTGTTCTTTTTTTAAATAAACAAAAGTGATTTTATTAAGTATAAAAAGTAGGATTTAAGTGGTTTCAATAACAACAGACAGAACAAAGTAAGTCTCCAAGCAAAATAAAGCAAAAACACATAAGTCTAAGCCTAATACATTAAGAAACTGATTACAGGTAAAATCTCACCCTCAGAGATGTTCCAATAAGCTTCTTTCATAGACTAGACTCCTTCCTGGTCTGGGCCCAATCCTTTCCCCTTGTACAGTCCTTGTTAGTCCCAGCAGACAGCTTAGGTGGAAAAGAGGGGTCTTCTCATGACTGGCAGCCCCCTTTGTTCTGTTCCACCCCCTTTTATAGCTTTGGCACAAGGCAGGAATTTTTTGTCTCTTTGGGTCCCCGCCCCTCCTTCTAATGGAAAAGCACCAGGTTTAAGATGGATTCCAGTATCAGGTGACATGGTCACATGTCCTGTAAGACCCCAGCCTCCATTATTCCAGGGCTGACTAGCAAGCACCCAGGAAGGTTTGCAAGTAAACAGACCATTTACAACTAATTGTGCTAGTCAATGGGAGTCATCAAGCTTCCAAACCACCATTAATGGCCCACACTTGCATAATTACAATGGGACCTCAAGAGTTATACTTCATATTCCTAAAAAGAAAAGGAGTACTTGTGGCACCTTACAGACTAACCAATTTATTTGAGCATGAGCTTTCGTGAGCTACAGCTCACTTCATCGGATGCATACTGTGGAAACTGCAGAAGACATTATATACACAGAGACCATGAAACAATACCTCCTCCCACCCCACTCTCCTGCTGGTAATAGCTTATCTAAAGTGATCATCAAGTTTCATATTCCTAGTTTCAGATACAAGAATGATACATTCATACAAATTGGATGAACACACTCGGTAGATTATAAGCTTTGTAATGATATCGTACGAGAGACCTTTTGCATAAAGCATATTCCAGTTACATTATATTCACAGTCATAAGCATATTTCCATAAAACATTATGGAGTGCAACATCACAGGACCATCCTTTTGTTCTGTGTTTGTCCAGCATGCACCACAATGGGGTCCTGATCTGTGACTGTTGCTCGTAGGTGCTTCCATTGTACAAACAAACAATATCAGCAATATACAGTGATGGCATAGAAAAAACTTGCCAATACCTCAGCATTTACAGCATTCCTTTGTAAGTAGCTTCATGAAAATCTTGTTTTGTGATATAAGTGAACCTAGTTTGAGGATTTGGAAGTGCTTTACTAATTTAATTAAGCCTCACAAAATCCCTATCATGCAAGGAAGTATTATTATCCATATTTTACAGATAGATTAAATGAGGCACAGAGTGGTTAAGTGACTGCCAAAGGTCAGAGAGCAAATCAGTGGGAGAGGAAAGAAAAGAATGCAGATCTCCTGACTTCCAGTCTTATATTCTAACCACTAGATATTCGCCTGTCATACCAGTTAGAGGTCACATTTCAGATAAATAAATAGACTCAGAGTAAAGAAAGCACTATTCACTTCTTGATTATATCAGTAATTTGGTAAGTGATTTGAGCTATATTTTACAACTGTTTCTCACACATGCTTTGGTTTAGATCACTCTGTAAAACTAGTCATTTTACAGCATTTAATCTTACAGCAGTTTCCTAAAATGGTCAAAAAAAAAGTGGGTTTCCCCCCAAATTATTGAAATTTAAAAAAAAAACTGCATTTAGTAAAGCAAAACTTCAGAAACTGCCACAATATCTTAGTTACAGTCAGCCCCCCATGTAGCTTCAAATCTCATTTATCCACCAGATATGGTCAACATTCAAGGAAATGTAAACATGTAGACACTGTGTAGACTGACCTTCAGACCAAAACTCAGGCCAAGAGGTTTTGGGGAGAAAGAAATGACAAAACTGTTGAGAAAACTGCTCTGAAGAATGCTATAGATGGCTGAGAGAGAGAAATGAGTCATAAAAGAGCTAATTGTTATTTGTGAAGAAAAAAAAACAGTTCTGACATCTGTAAATTCACAGTTCAGTTCAAGTGGGATATCTGCAGACTTCTGTGGTTATTCATAAGCAACACACAAGCTGGAGACAGGCCTAGAATAAGGCAATATATTCCCCCCTCACCCCCCAACCAATACTTTACATAAATAATGTGGTTTTAAATGTTGAAAAACTCAAGTTTCCCCCATTCCCATTTCCTCCCCACATACTTACTTATGGGGAAAGTATCAAGCCGCACCACCCTGTTCTTCATCCCACCCACCCTTGTGCTTTGACCCACAGTCCACGTATATTTTAAGTAGCCATTCAAAGAGGGCAGGGATGGGGCCTTACACCCCATGACTCCCCAAAGAAGCCATGTAGAACTAGGGCATAACCCTTCCCATTGTGATGGGTGGAATGGGTATTGCGACATCTGACTCAGGGTACCCAGAACTATGAACCCCTGTGTACCTCTCTCAGCCTCAGCAAGAGTTTTGCTGCCGCTAAAACACACCAGCTTATCTGCCTTGCCAGCAAACTCTTCAGGACTCTGTCAGTCCCGACCTTGCCTTGTTGGTAACAATCAGTGAACCCCAATCTGCAGGTCCCCAGAGATGTCTCTGCTCAGTGTCCAGTCCCTCTCATTGGACACTCGCAGAAGTTAAGTTCACTGCCTCCAAAGAGGCAGAGTACACACCAGTCTGTTTGTCTAGCTGAGGACTCACCCTACAGCAGGGGTTCTCAAACTGGGGGTTGGGACCCCTCAGGGGGTCACAAGGTTATTACATGAGGAGGGGGGGAGGTGGTGGTTTTAATTTATAAGGGGGGGTGGTGGTGTTGCTCTCAGAGGCTTGCTATGTGAAAGGGGTCACCAATACAAAAGTTTGAGAACCACTGCCCTACAGTTTAATACACAGCATTGAGATGATTTTGTAATAAACAAGAATAAGTTTAGGAGTACTTGTAGCACCTTAGAGACTAACCAATTTATTTGAGCATGAGCTTTCGTGAGCTACAGCTCACTTCATCGGATGCCAAGAATAAGTTTGTTAACAAAGAACAAAGATTTAAGTGATACTAAGCAAGAATAAAAGACATAGATCTGGTTACAAACAAAATGCACTTTCTAGTGACTAAAACTTAATTTCAGAAAGTTACAATCTTTGTCTAAGCAGGTATCTCACTTAAATTAAGTCTCCAGCAACTCCTGCCTTCCAGGCAAAGAGGATCCAGGTTTCATAGGATGCAGTACCCATTGAGCCTATCATCCTCTAAATAAAGGATAACAAAAAAGCTTCTGTGCCCCCCCTTTATATTTCCCAAAGTCTATTGTCTCTGTTTCATGAGCCAGAAAGCTTTCCTGGGGTGTAGATTTTGTCCCCTGGTTTGATCATTAAATGGTCTTCTCACCAGCTGATTTAGCTTAATAGCTTTGTTTACCTTATATGTAAATGTACTTTCATTGTCCTTTGGCTTACAAGGCTTGACCCAAACAGGTCTCTCCATAGTTCTTTGTCTAAGCCAAACATGTTCATCAAGGCTGCCCCCAAAACATATATTAGGAACGTATTTCCAGCATGCATACCTAACTCTTTACACGCCATATGTACATAGACCACATAATGATATTCATGACTAGTGTGCCACCAGTTTACATAAGATACCTTGCATGACACCTTTGCATTATATATTATGACAGGGTGTTGGGGCAATGAGTGAGGCCGGATGTGAGTGACAATGTGGAGGTGGGGCCTCTGCCAGGTGGCATTGGTGGTCTCACAGGGTCACAGGCATATTGAGTAGTTTCACTTCAGCATGACAGCAGCAAACACAAGCACAGAATCATAGAAACTGGGGGTAGAAAAGACATATTAGGTCATCACGTCAATCACTCTGCTAGTGAAGGATTGAAGAATTCCAGATGTGGTCATCAGAGCAGTAAAGAAAGATGAACACTATACTGGTCTATGAAAATTGCATTGGCCTTTTTACTGCCACATCTGTTGTAGGAGCAGCAGTGATCTGTATGCTCTGTATAGCTATGCTATGTATAACCTGTATGCTCAAAAGGTCTGTTACAACGGGGGGAGGGGGGGCGGGGGGGAGAGAAGTGTGTCTCCTCTCCCTCTTTGAATACTTCTGAAGTAGCTTTCCCCTTCCCCCTTCCTCCTGGACTGCTTGTGGGATAAATGGGCTGGTTGAACAGCTGGAAGATCAGAAGAGCTCCCAGGAAGACAAGGTGTCTGGGACTCTAATTAGGCAGCACTCACACACCCAATGCATGGACGCTGCCCGAGGTGGAGTGTGACCAACCAGATGAGGCCAAGTCATCTCTAGTCGCAGGCCATGAGGAGCAGGTCCTTAAAAGGGGAAGGGGCCATGTACTCAGGAGTGCACTCACAAGCTTGTACCTCCTGTGAAGGCCCTTTGCCTGCACCACCTGGCCAGTGGTTCGCTGCGTTGCATTCCATCGTGCCTCGGGAAGACTGACCTTCATCGCACCATCCATCGCTGCGCTGTGGGACACTTGTGCCATGCCTGTCCTGGGAGTGTGAGTATGCGAGTGTAAGTGTGACCTACACCCCCCTTCTTTTGAGCTTAGCTATCAGTATAATAAATGTTCTGCTTTCTGCCAAACTCTGGTGGGTCATGAGTCCTCCCTAAGCTTACTAGCTGGCCCAATTTCGGGTAACAATATCATATTGCAAACTTATGTCTAATTTGCTCCCCTCTATCAGCTCAGGCCTCCTTCAACCTCAGTTTTACATATCTGTGTTTTGATTCTTTTCCCCAAGATGTGTTAGTTGGCATTTTCCATGGTTAATCTTATTTTTAACTTCTCTTTGATACACAGTTACTTCTCTGGTAGACTGAACATTTCTGAATCCTCAACTGTTTCCTTGTTCTAACTCCTCTGTCTGTTACCATCTGTATCTCTTGTCTTATCGTTAAAATGTAAGCCTTTTGGGACAGGGCCCATATTTTTGTTTGGTGTTTGTACAGTGCCTTGCGCAATGGAGGTCCTGATTCAGGACTGGGACTCTAATGTTCTATGGTAATACAATAAATAAATAAATAAATAATATGGCATGCCACAAGACACTTTCTCCTTCAACTCAGTACACTGATGTTGATCATTACCCTTTCTTTGGCCTTTCAGTCAGTTTTCAATTCACATGTTCATATGCAAGAATTTAAATTAGTTTTGCAAGTAATATTTCATGAGACATTGTAATGGTTTCTTTACTTAGATCCAAATATATTGAAGGCACTGAATTCCCTTCATCCACTAATTTTGTAATTATGTTAACAACAAAAAAAATCAAATTCCTCTGATAAGATTTGTTCTTTGTAAGCTCAATGCTGTTTTATTGCTTATGGTTCATTTATACTCTCAGAACCAAAACCTGCTTCCCTTACACGCACAAAGTAATCTCATTGGGGCCACACACAAGAGTAAAAAGACCAGGATTTGCATGGGCAGCGTGTGACTCCGGCATCTGGGGAGGTGGGAGTGAGTGCCGGAAGCTCTCTAGAAGTGTGGGGGGGCACCTGTGCCCAGACCGTGGCCCTGCCCCCTGCTCTGCCCCAAGCCCCACCCCCAATCAGCTTCCTTCCCCCAAGGCCCCGCACATGCTCCACCCCATTCCGCCCCTCTCTGCCCTGAGGACCCCCTGCCCATCGCTCACGCCTCTTTGCCTGCTCCTCTGAGGAGTCCCTCTCCATCCCCTTCCCGGAGGACCCCCCGTCCTGCCACTCCTCGGAGGACAGGCACAAGCAGCGGAGGGTGGGGAATGAGGAGTAGTGTGAACAGGGCAATGGAGAAAGAGGATGAGCGGGAGGGGGGCCTTGGGGTGGAGCACAGGCGGGGGTCCGGCCCAGGTGCCCTTTTGGAGGCACTGCTCCAAAGGCGGTGGGCCAGCGCACCTCCACAGGGAGGTGCACCACATCCTGTTTGGGGAAGCTTAGCGTCCCCTGGCCTCTTATACCCACTGCCAATGAGGATTTGACACTCTCTATCTATGGTTAAATACCGGTGACTCTCATGGTCCATTTGTGCCTCTTAGCAGTGCAAAGGGGCCAGAAAACTCCCCTACGCAGGCAGATGAGAATTCTCCCAGATTTATAATCTACAGATTTATAAATCACCTTCCAGCATAGGGGCTGAGCCAGAAGTTGCCACGGTGGGGGAGAGGTGTGGCCAGAGTGCTCTATAGTTGGCATAAGAGCTTCTATTGGCACCATTACAATCCAGAGTATTTTAGAGCATTTCTGTGGCTGCTTCATCTCCAGATGCCTTGGGAAGCAGGGGAATGCAATGGTAACCTAAAGCCACCTTTGCCCACTTTACCTATGTAAAGTGGAGCTCTGGGATTTAGGTATCATAGTATCTGATTTCCTAGAGGGTTAGGGCTAGATTATGTCAATTGTATATGGCCCTGAATGCTTGAGTCGTTCGAGAGTCTGCTGATTCACAGAGCATATGTGCACAATGCACCATTCATTAGGATGATGCAGCATGATGCTCACATCTTCACGTGGCCACCCTTGCAGTCTTTGCTGTAGTAGGACAGGGTAGAATGAAGCCATAACAGTCCAGAGAGTGCAGGGATTGTCATAATCTCTGATTTGCACAGATGGCCCAACGCAGGGGAAGGCTCCTTGTTTCCTTCCTCCCTTTGCACTTACACAAGAGACAGGAACAATCTAGCCTTAGGGACCTAAAGCCAATATTGCTTCTACCTATGGCACCCGCTGAGCATTCTTCTCAGCCAATGACCCATGGTAGTCATGCTTGCTAATGATACCAGCACAGACCCATATTTTCCCCCATTCTCCTTTGCTCTTCTTAGCACTGTGCAGCTCTTGACAGAGAAAGCTGCAAAACAAATGACCCTGTGTGAAAAGTACGTACACTTACAGTCTAGAAATAAAATGATTTCAAAACTGAGATGGGGGCTCTTGTTACCATTTGTTTGGATTTCCATTTAATCTTTCATTACATTTATTATTGTAGCTATAATCATTGTCTCCACTAGAAAGTTCTCATCACAGCAAGGAAACATGAGAGTGGTTTATAACCTGTAAACATGATAGACAGAGGCATCCATAGGCACCGACTTCCCCTCTTTCCCCTGGGTGCTTGACCACACTCTGCCCCCAGCTCCGCCCCATACTTGAGGCCCTGCCCCTGCCCCACCCCTTCCCTTCCCCAGACCCATTCCAACCCCTTCCCTAAAGTCTCTGCCCCAACTCCGCCCCCTCTCTGCCCCTATTCCAACCGCTTCCTCAAATCCCCGCCCTGGCCCTGCCTCCTCCTCTGAGCATGCCCTGTTTCTGCTCCTCCCCTCCCCCTCCTGAGCATGCTTACGCCACCAAACAGCTGTTTGATGGGTGCCAGGGGGGAAGCGCTGGGACGTAGGCAGAGGAGCTGGGATGCAGTGCACTCAGAGGGGCAGGAGGAGGTGGAGCCGGGGGAGAAGGGAGCTTGGCTGTTGGTGGGTGCAGAGCACCCACTAATTTTTCCCCATGGGTGCTCCAGCCCTGGAGCACCCATGGAATCGACACCTATGGAGGTGTCATGTAGAAAGTTTCACATTCATAGAATCATAGAAGATTAGGGTTGGAAGAGACCTCAGGAGGTCATCTAGTCCAACTGCCTACTCAAAAGCAGGATCTACCCCAACTAAATCATCCCAGCCAGGGTTTTGTCAAGCCGGGCCTTAAAGAACTTTATGGATGGAAATTCCACCACCTTCCTAGTGAAATGGTTTTTCCTAATATCCAACCTAGACCTCCCCCACTGCAACTTAAGACCATTGCTCCTTGTTCTGTCATCTGCCACCACTGAGAACAGCCTAGCTCCATCCTCTTTGGAACACCCCCCCCCCCCATGTAGTTGAAGGCTGCTATCAAATTCCCCCTCACTCTTCTCTTCTGCAGATTAAATAAGCCCAGTTTCCCCAGCCTCTCCTCGTAAATCATGTGCCCCAACCCCCAATCATTTTTGTTGCCCTCCATTGGACTCTCTCCAATTTGTCCACGTCCTTTCTGTATTGGGGAGCCCAAAACTGGATGCAATACTCCAGATGTGGCCTCACCAGTGCCAAATAGAGAGGAATGATCACATCCCTCGATCGTCTGGCAATGCTCCTACTAATACAGCCCAAAATGCCATTAGCCTTCTTGGCAACAAGGGCACACTGTTGACTCATATCCATCTTCTCGTCCACTGTAATCCCCAGGTCCTTTTCTTTCCATTCTTTGCAGGTATCTTCTGGTTTCATCAGAAGAGAACTGAAATGTGATGGCTCTAATAGTAGCAGTGTCTCTTATTTCTTTATTTCTCCCGTCAGCTTGAATGTTACCTGCCTTTTCTCCTTTCTGTTTAAAATATACCTCTTTGGTTCTGACGTATAAAAGCCTGGAGGACAAGAGGATATTCTGATCATAAATGGTTTTATTATTTCACTTTGAAGGACCAGATTCTCAGTTGGTGTAAATGGGTGTAAATCCATTGCTCCTCTACTGCTGAATACCATTGTCAATGGAAATACGCCAATTTACACCCAGGCTCTGGCCAATAGGGCTCAATTTTTGCTGCTCCCTGCCCCAAGGATGAGATATTTTTCTTCCAGTACAGCTGGCTGGGAGAGGTGGAACCATGCTTTTTTTTGGTCCAGAAAGCATAGCTGATGCTGATCCTTGTGATGGTGTCTTTAAGCACCTACCAACTGTGGTAGGGTTGATTTATGTATTTATTGAGAGGTTAAACTGTATTTTTTCCAGTTATGTCAATGAGGACCTGCTCTTTTTAGCCTCCAGTTTTGAGATTTCAGACATACTTAGCCTATATCCATGTAGCTTCTGTCAGGCATATGACATCCTACAGTTAATTGTGGATACTGGCATTGACACATGAGAAGAAGTTTAGCCATTATATAGTGTAATCTATTGTGGTGTAACCAGGCAGACAGGAGGGGAATAGGAGTAATCTCTACTTTAGAGGCTGAAAATCCTCTATATTCCTCTGAGATTCATGTCTGTGTCAATGTTAGAGATTAGGGATGTGACACTGATAAACCAAGTGCCAGCTCTGGCCAAGGCTGTTGATGTTATCTAAGAACTGACAAACACTATTTTTACTGATTTCAGTGGAACTATTCCTGATTTACCTAGGGTGCAAATGAGGACAAATCAGGACCAGAATTTACATTATGGAAGAAGGAATCAAGTTAACAAAAGTTGTAACTGTGCAGACTCTCAATAAAATTGTACACTTCAGGATTCTTTTGCCCACTGTTATTAAAAAGGTAATAAACATTTTGTAAAAGTAATAGCATAATATAAGAAATGCAGGTATTCAAGATAGAGATAGAAGACACTTCTCTGCCTGAAGGCACTTGGCATTCAGTTTTATGTCTCGCAATTCACCTGAGGAATATCTGTATCCAATGCACTGATATCACTGTGATGAACCTAAATAAAAGAGCAAGTAATAGATTGTCACATACTTTGTATGTTTTTGCCAGACCACATTAAGAAAAAACGGATTCAGGCTCAAGTTCCATGAATCACTAATTTCCAAGAAGCAATGGGGCCTACGGACAGGGCACTGGACTAGGACTCAGCAGAACTGGACTTTATTCCCAGCTGTCTGTGATCTTGCTTCACCTTTTGTCTGCATTACCTATTTAAATTGTAAACTCTTGGGGCAGAGAGTGGTTTTTTTGCTATGTTTGTAAAGTGCATCATGGCATCCCATCTGACTTGGGCCTCTAGGTGCTACTATAGTACAAATAATGTCCATTAATGAACATTCGTGTATAACTATTTTTTTTCTCTTATTGCTCATGCTTATCTCCAGGTAAATAAAGTTAATGCTTAGCAAAGTGAAAACAGGAAGAAAGATTTCCTGTACACCTAATAATTACTCTATGGTAAATAAATCATGTTCTCCTTGACTGTATGGCTTTAGGATTTGTTTCAAGGAAGTGTCCTATGTTTGATCAAATATGGGAAATAAAATGAAAAAAAACCCACTATAATGCATTATTTGTATGTTTTCTTTAAAAATACTTGGATTAGGCCTCTGTTTTTAGTGCTTAGAATTAAAATCAGAACCAGTAACTACAAAGAGATAGTTCCTTTGCTGAATGTAATCCCATACCACTATAGATTCTGAAAAAAATTAATCTTGTGGTTCCAGCAGCAGAACCTTTTCATTTGACAGTGCAGTTCAAAGGCGAGAGAGGAAACAATCGATCTGACATATACTCCTCCATTTATTGCACCATAAATCTATGGAGGGAGATCTGAAGAATTCGTTTATTTGTCCCTTCCAAAATCCCATATTGCTTGCTGTGCACTAGCAGTAGCAAAGGGAAGAGGTAGTTGCTTAGAACAGATATGCCCTATCATTTCAAAGCTGTAGCCTGGTTTTCTACAGCATTTTTCTCGGATTGATGTGTAGGCTGGAAAGCAAAATTGGCTGGGAGGGATTGATTACAAGACTCTTATTCCTCTTCATAACACAGTATTGCAGGCTCCCCTATACACCAGATACTTCTCTAGCTCCCAAGAAGAACCAGAAATCATCTGCTGGGCTTTGATGTGGGAGACACAAGCGATGGGAGTAGTTTCCATTGTGGAATTTTACCAGTGACTGAGAGAAAGGGAACGAAAGACAACCCTGTCACCAGCTTTTTAAATAGGCAGGTGAGCAGGGTTGCTTGGCTCTCCAGGTGAGGACTCCCGGCCAGCCCTGCCTGGAAATCATCTGTGCTGTGCCCACTGGTTTTGCCGTGTAGGACTTAACTGAAAAGCGATCTCAGAACTATACACACCTGCTCTAAACGGGAAGGCGGCGACCATGACCAGCGACTTAGCAGCTGGTGCCCTGATGCCAAGGCGGGAGGACGCGCGGCTGGAGCAGCAGCAGCAGCCTCTGGAGGGCTGAGTGACAGCTCGGGGAGGAGGTGGTCCTCTCCTCCCAGCGGGGGATCCTCCAGTGTGACGGGCGCAGCTTTTACTACAAACCCAGCCGCTCGTTACCCACGGCAGCAGTTTGCCCACGGAGACTCTCTGTCCACGGGGATCAGCCGCTGGCAGTGCCAGCAGCAGCAGGAGGCGTCCGTGGCCACCCATCCCGCAGTGAAGAGGAGGAAGAGGACTCTGATCGGCTGCAGCCGGGAGAGAGCCGCAGCGCGTCCCTTCTCCAACGACTGGCCTGGAAACCTAGTGGGGGCAGAAGCACCCAGCAGCTGCAGAACCCAAGGGCACCCCCAATCTCGTCACCACCCGGGGCAGCTTCCAAGCTGGATACCCAGCAGCACCCAACCTGGACGGCCAGCAGCGGCAGCTTCCCAGCTGGACACCCGGCTCAGCACCCTGCAGGGGCAGCTTCCCAGCTGGACACCCAGCAGCACCCTGCAGGGGCAGCTTCCCAGCTGGACACCCAGCAGCGCCCTGCAGGGGCAGCTTCCCAGCTGGACACCCAGCAGCGCCCTGCAGGGGCATTAGCTAAGGGTGGCATCCAGCCGCCCACAGCACCAGCTCTCCAGGGTGCCCTTCCTCACCAGCCGCAGCACCTGGTAACAGCACCCAAGGGGGCCACCCGCAGCGCCGAGGGGACAACCATGGCACTGCTCAAGCTCTCCCTCATGGCCTTCAGCTTCGTCTTCTGGGCGGCGGGGCTGACCATGCTCACCCTGGGCATCTGGGCCAAGATCTCGCTGGGCAGCTACCTGGTGCTGTCTGCCAACCACTACCCCAACACCCCCTTCATCCTGCTGGCCACGGGCGCCGCCGTCCTGGTCTGGGGCTTCCTGGGCTGCTTCAGCGCCGCCACCGAGCACGGCTGCCTGCTGCGCACCTACGCGGCCTTCCAGCTGGCGGTGCTGGCGGCCGGGCTGGCGGCGGGGCTCTCGGCCTTGTTCTACCGCAGGGACATGGCCGAGGGCTTCCGGGCCGGGCTGCGGGAGGCGGTGCGCGCCTACGGCGAGGACGAACAGAAGGCGGACGCCCTGGACTCCCTGCAGCGCGCCCTGGACTGCTGCGGGGCCGAGAGCTACCGCGACTGGCTCGCCTCGCCCTGGTCCCTGGCGCAGCCCGGGCGCAACGGCTCGGTGCCGGGCAGCTGCTGCCGGGCGCGCCGGGGCTGCCAGCACAGCCCGCTGCCGCCCGACGCCCGCGGCATCCACCGCGACGGCTGCTTCGCCAAGGTCTCCGGCTTCGTCAGCGACAACCTGTTCTACATCGCCACGGCCGCGCTGGGGCTGGCGCTGCTGCAGGGCGTGGGCATCGTGCTGGCCTGCCTGCTGGCCGCCCGCCTCCGCGCCGCGCCGCGCTGAGCGCTGCCCCCGCAGCGCCGGGCCCGGGGTGTTCCCAGCGCCCGGCCCCGCCCGCCTCCTCCGCGGGCAGCAAGGCCCGGGCTGCCCCCATCGCCCCGCCCGCAGCTTCTGCCCCTGGCTTCCCTCCCCGGAGCCCGTCCTCCTCCCAGCGCTGCGGCTGTCAGCCCCCGCAACCCCCCTACGCTAAGCCTATCCTGGGCACCCCTCCAGCACGACTCTGGAAACTGACTGGCCTCACTGCTAGGGGCGCTATCCTCTCCCTCCCCCAGCTGCCTGGAGAGCCGCCTGCCACGCTTCTCCGGGGACTGGACCAGCGACACCCCACCAGCCTCTGACTCCTGTCCCCCATCCCGCCTCCTCCTCCGGGGACTGGAGCAGCAGCAACCTCCTCCCCTCCTCGCCCCTCCCCCTCCCAGCGTCTTATCTGCTCCCCCCACGCCCTTCCCCGCTTCTCCACCATCTGCTCGGAGAACTAGCTCGGCAGCACCAGCTCTCCCCTCCTGTCCCCTTGCTTCCCCCCGGCCTCAGCCCTCCCCGGGCAGCGCATCAGCTTGTAGGCGCCCGCGGAGAGAGCCGGGCCGAGAGACTTTCCCGTGCAAACAGCGGTGGGAGGAAGAACAAGCGCCGCTGTCTCCCCGGCCGGCCGGCGAGACTTTCCCGTCACATACACGCCTGGCATCCCTGCAAGGGGACAGGGGCTGGGGGGTCTGGGCGCGAGAGGGGTTTGACCCGACAGCGAAGTTAGCGGAGTTTCCTTGGGGGAGAGCGGGGTTTGATTTTCTAACGGGAGCTGTTGTTATCGCGGCAGACAACGGGCGGCTGTGGGTTTCAGCCGGTGGCAGGGGCTCTCAGTAGAGGCCTCTGGTGGGCGGCTAATTCCGGGGACAGTCCTTGAAAGTGCCAGTCCCCCAGTGACACCGGCCCACCCCTGCCTTTTGCTCTTCACCTGCAGTCCAGGTGCCGCCTAGGGGGTCCTCGCTGCTGAGCGGAGGCTGTGCTTCTTGAACGTAAGTTGCAGCTTCCCCCCCCCCACCCCTTCTCCTGCTGCAGCCTGCGCCCCCCGCTCCTCTCGCCGCGAGTTGTCAGCGCTGGCCGGCCTTGCGGGGCTCCCCCTTACTGTTACCCCGCCCCCAGCGAGTCTTGGGCGACCCCGAGGGGCTGGGCCAGCAACAGCGCTCGGATCCGGCGGTCCTTGAAGAGGCTGCAGAGGCCCCCCCGCCCCCATGGACCTCAGTGGGAAGAAGAGGAAGGTCTGCACGGCTCCTCACGCATCCCCTGGGGGAAGTGGAGTCACCCCCCCACCCCATTCGCTTCGGACACTGGCGGGCGTCCCTTGAATCTCTGCCCCCGCCCCGCCGCTTTCCGCGAGGGAGGCCCCAGAGTCTCTTGCTGGTTTACAGAGCGATTTTCAGTCTTGCAATTCTCCCTTTGTCGAAGGATCCCGCTTCAGCCACAGCTCTCTTCCCTCCCGCCCCAGCCCCTGAAAAAGCTGCTGCCCGGAGGAAACCAGCTGTCACTACCGCCGCAGCGGGTGCGGGTGCGAAATGTAACCGCTTTGCGTTCCCCGCCGATCCGCTGCCGGACGGCGAAAGGCCGCGCCGTAGCAGCCCTAGCCAAAGGAAAGGGTCACCTTTAAGAGCTCGTTTTTGCTTCCCCACGTCCCCGCTTTAGTTTCCCCTAAAATGGGCATTTACCCTGCCGTCTTAACCTTTGTCTCCCTTCGGACTCGAGCCCTCCATAGGCAGAGCGATGTCCTTTTTATCCTGCCCGCTAGAGGAGTGGTAAGGGGGTAAGCAGAAGGCTTTGGGGACGGCAGAAAGAGGATGGTTTCTGCAGGCGGAAGGCAGTTTCAGGCTGGATTTTTTGCAAGAGGAACTTGCTACCTTCAGTGAAATTGGCTGCAGAAGGCTATTCGCCATGGGCTGTCCGAACGGCAGGGAATTTTTTTAACAGCAGCGATCACAAGCTACATTTGAATTAAGCGAGCCAAGCTAGGAGGCCGGGAGTTTCTGACTGACAGCGCTCCCGTCAAAACGTACAATCGCCCTCCTTAGTCATTGGAATAGCCACCTAAAGGATTAGTAGGGGTTGCAAGATCTAGCCCAAAGTGCACGAAATAAATGGGGCAGTTGCTTGTTAGCATTGTAGGACTTCCTCCAGGGAAGCCTAACCAGCCCGTCTTCTCCCAAACCCACCTCTGGCTTTTTAACTCGCTCTCTTTTGCTTGTTCCGTAGGAAGGGGATTGATGGAGGCTGAGCGGGGAAGTGGTCAGTTACTAATATTTCTGCATGTCAGAGACTCTTCCCTCTCAGTAAGGAAGGAGGGCAGGACAGAGCCGGGGAACCCGCTTAGCCAATAAGCTATTTGAATGTGATTGTCCCCACGCTGCAGCCTCAAGGAGAGCTGGGTGACTGCAGTTTTCAGCTGTGCCCACTCCAAGCTGGGTGTACCTGTGCAAAGGAGGAAAGCGATCTTTCCGATCCCTGCCTTTGCAGGAAGAAAACGTCCTCTTCTGTTACTCAGCCTGAAAGGAGCGCTGTCCACCGTCCCGGGAATTTCAATCCCAGACCTTTGCAATTGCACTGGACAAGCTCTATAGTTAAGCCCAGAGTCCGCTTACAATGAGCCGGAAAGGGGCTTGCTCGACAGGATTCCAAGTGGGCAGCTCTAGGGCAGTGGTTTTCAGTCTGCGGGCCGGACCCCTGGGGGGCTGCACTCTATGTTTAAGATTTCCAAAGGGGTCCACCTCCATTCAACATTAGGGGTCCATACATGCAAAAAAGATGCCCTAGAGCAGTGTTTTCAAGTCTTCTTGAGGGAGAAGACGTCACCAAAAATTCTTACCTTTGGGATCAAATACTGCTTTATTATATTTCACATTATTTTCATAGCTACATCGTGTGGGTCCCTGGCCTAGGCCATATACTACCTATGGTTTGGTTCACATGGAATAATTTTTACCCATTGAATTTTCCCCCAGAACGTTGCCCTGCATTGATTCTTTGGCGCAAGAAACCATTATGGGGTGGAGGCTGGGAAGAGGTTTCCCCCATGAGAAAAATCTTTGGGCAGTAGCTCTCCTCTTCTTGCCTGTGTACATAATACCTTTCACAAGGGGCCTGGTCCTGACTGGGGCATTTAGGCACAACACAAACAACCACCAGTAGCAACTTTTTGCATGCACTTATTTCAGACATTACTTGCACCAGTTAATTTTCAGGGGGATTCTCTTCCTCTTCAATCAGATTGCAGACTATCATTCCAACCTCCTCCCCTTAGCAGAAAGGGACACAGTTATTCATTCTTTTTTAAAAAGTTTAACTATTACTATATTTAAAAATCCTGCTCCAATAATTTCATTTCTGGGACCCTGACTCAAATGATCCTTTTTCATTCTAGAGTCTAGTCACTAGGTGTTGTGTGTTATTGTATTAACTATAGTGCCATATTTCTCCAAGTGAAATCAGTGGCAAAACTCCTATTAACTTCAAAGGGAAGAGGGTCGGGTTCTTATTTTGAAAGATGACTGAGTCTTTGTTCTTTAAAAATACCTGGAAATCTCAGTCTTTTCCATTGTTTAAAGTTTAACACCACATCTCCTGTTCTGTTACTCAGCCGTGTCCTTACTTATGAGAAAGTCTGCCTGATTTCAGTGAGAATTTGTCCCGACTGCAAGTCCAGGTTTATTGAAAAAGCAAAAATGTTTTCTTCAAGGAGTCAGTTACAATTTGAATGTTATCACTGTGCCTGATTTGTCTATACTACTCAGAAAGGTGCAATATCAAGGATGTGATTAACCAAGCTTAGTATTTTGCTATTTGTTTAAGAAATATTAACAAAATTACCATAGGCTTATTATTTTGTAATGCCTTGATGTTGTTGACAACTTATAACATGAAGTAAATCGCTATTTCCAAGAGGAAGATGTATATGTATTGATATTTAATTGAGTCTGCTGAACAGATACTCCAAAGAATGCTAATGATTAAAAGTCATTTTTCACAGTCAGCCGGAGTGTTTAAACCAATATCTCAGTGTTTACAACGTAAGAAGTGTAATACAACTCACAGGTAGGACAAAAGAATACAGTGCAATTCAGGCATATAAACTGATTCTGCAAATCCTTACTCACACAAGTAATATTTGCAAGACTGAGCTCTTGTTTGGAAAATAAAGGACATCAGTTCACTTACTCAGAGAATTATTCTGATCTGAGTGGATATTTTTCTTCATGAGCTGGAAGGTAGTTTTGAGATACATACAAAAACAATTGACAAAAAGTTAATTGCTACTTTATCTTGATTGTCAATTTCCCCAGATATTAGAGCCAGTCAGGCAACCTACTACAGGCCAGCTGTGTGCATTAGGTTGCTCAATAACTAGTTCTGTTGCAGGCTGCAGTTCTGTCAGTTTCAGCTCCAAACTCCTGCCCTCCTTGCTATATTTTAGAAGGTGTAGTGGCACTAAAAAGCTCTCTTGTTTTAACTGCATTTCCTGTCGTACTGTAATGTCACAACATTTATTCAAGGCCTGAGTCCTGTACCTATCCAGTGGAATGTAATGCAGAACAACCAACCATCCATCTCACTAATTGATCATTCTAAGTCTGGATGTAGCAGCCCTTCCGCCAATTTCATGAACTTTCACAAAACATTGTTATGAAACTAAGGGTGGAAAATTGTTTCAATTTCAATGATAACATCCTTTTCTGTTACAATTTTGGCAACACTTATCAGGATCTGATCCTGAGAGGTGCTGAGTACCAGTAGCTCCTGGTGAGGTCCTTGCTGTACAGATAGTCCCATTGATTTCAGTAGGTCTACTTCACTAAAGTAAGGCTGGGACTACACTACAAATTTAGGTCACCATAAGTTGCCTTGCATCAAGCTATGTGTGTATGTGTCTCCACACAAATTTGTCTCCAGCAATGTAAGCTCTCCTTTACAGTGATTCAGTAAAACCACCTCCCCAAATGGCATATAGCCATAGGCGCTGACTCCGTGGGTGCTCCGGGACTGGAGCATCCCTGGATAAAAAATAGTGGGTGCTCAGCACCCACCGGCGGCCCTGTGGATCAGCTTCTCCTCCTCTCCCCCCAGCACCTCCCACCCGTCGCAGATCAGCATTTTAGCAGCATGCAGGAGGTGCTGAAGGTGAGGGGGCAGAGCAAGAGTGGGGCATGCTCGGGGGTGGGAAGAGGTGGGGTGGGGCAGAATGGGGGCAGGAAGAGGTGGGGTGAGGGCAGGAAGAGGTGGGATGGGGTGGGGTCTTGGGGGAAGGGGTGGAGTGAGGCGGGGCATGGGGCGGAGCAGGGGTTGAGTACCCACAGGGAAATGAGGAAGCCAGCACCTATGCATAGAGCTAATAGATATGGGATACCACAACAATCTGGTGTTGACACTTCTACAAGGAAGTGCATGATGTGGTTGGCAGAGACCCCACCTGCACCTTGCAGGCCACCATGGCTATCTTGAAGGAGCCCAAGACAGAGACCCCTGCCATGAACAGCAAGGGGCAGGAGTAGGGAGAAGACTGGTGGGGGACTCCAGCCACGCAAGCGTGGATTAGTCCAATGAAGGGGAAGGGACCTCAGTTAAGTGTGTGCATGCATTTTACCTTACAGAGCTTAAATTTAAAGATGTCACCTGGTCCATCCCAAAGCTAACAAGACATAGGTATCCACTTTTTGTTGTTTTACTCATATCAGAAGAGGTTGAGGTACAACAAACAGAGGTAAGGTTGACATCTGCTTTTTATTCCCACTAGGTAGTATTTGGATCAAACAGTTTTCTCATCCCCCTGGATGTTGCAGGTAGGTTATAGTTCTTAGTACACCGGCTTCCCCTGTAAGCCTGGGACCACTCTCCTCAGTTCAAGTCTTTGTCTTCCCAATGTTCTTGTTGCTTCCAGCATGGGGGGGGGGGGTGGGGGCGGAAAGGATAAAGCATTGTGCCAGGGTCCCCTATTTTATATCCTCAGTCCATGTGCCTGGAAGATACTCCCCAGGCATGCTTGGTGAGCCTTGCTGAGTCAGAGGATTGAGCAATCCCTCTGGTGTGGTCTTGTGCAACTGAGTTGAAGAGTTGAGCAGTCCCCATTGTGTGGTGCTTGCACAACTGTCATTGATTTGTAAATCCCTTGTTTACTATTACCCTGCTGGTCAGTGGCTAGTGATAATCATTCAATGCCTGTCCGGGTGTTGGTCACCTCCTTTGTTGTGGTCACTGGAGAACTAGTATTGGGTGACTTCCAAACTCACAATGTATTTCACTAACAACCGTACACCAAAATCCCGTTAATTCATAGACACTAATGATATATATATTTAGACAGAACAATAGGTTTCAGCAGATCATGACCTTTCATATGATATCCTACATGGCATTCTTTGTATGAAATATATCATAATTCTAGACAGAGGTGAATATGGGGATTCCAGGGTGCTGCTTTGAGGTACAAAGTGCCACAAACTCCTTTCCCATTGCCATGAGGACATAATCATATGTCCTGATACTGACAGGTTTTCAATCTACTCTAACCAAGGCTTACTTCAGCTACTGTGAGAAAATTTAGGCTTCTGGCTATGATAAAGTGATAGTTTTCTAAATAAGATTCTAATTATACACTGAGATTGATTCTATCACAAGGAAAGGATTTTGCTACTCACAATGTTTCACTGACTTTTAATAACATGAGGGTCCTCTGTGCATAATATAATGTCAATGGTAGTCATTATGTGAACATTATATACATCCCTTGAATCTTTCTTGTCAGTACAATGGCATATAAAAATGCACCAGAGAGCAAACTAATCCCTTCACTTGAAGGAACCACCTTGAGCTTGTCTCTCCTTCCCTCCCACTTCAGAAGTTGGTTTTCTGGGCCTTTTAATATAATTTGTATTTTGGCAGCAGTAAATTCATGGAGTTAGCATATCCGCCCTAGTGTCATGTGTAATTTTGTCTGAACTCAGACTTCATCTGTACCAGGCACCCTGCATACTAGAGAGAGAAAGTATATGCTGCTGCACAAACTAACTTGACTGAAAACCATAAATTTAAATTTGCTCAAGATGCCTCCATAGATTACTGAGACAGTGATGAACAATATCACATTTTAAAGCTCAATTTCTTTTTTCCCTCCTCAATCCTGGACTTTTACTTCCTGAGGCAATAATATTTAAGCTTTAGGTGGTACCATGGTTTTACACTAACAAAGAGGAAACAGGGATGTGTATCTGAATCCATTTTAAGTTATTAACTAAATACAGTGAAAGTTATTGCTTGTGGAAGATACAAGAGATTGCTGTGACTAGAGCTAAAAAGAAAGAAAGCAAGAACTGTTTAAGCAACGTGCCCCACCCCGTCTCGTTAATACTAGGGCTGACGATTAATCGCAGTTAACTCATGCGATTAACTCAAAAAAATTAACTGTGACTAAAACAATTAATCGCACTGTTAAACAATAGAATACCAATTGAAATTTATTAAATATTTTGGATGTTTTTCTACATTTTCAAATATATTGATTTCTATTACAGCACACAATACAAAGTATACAGTGCTCAATTTATATTATTATTTTTCTTACAAATATTTGCACTGTAAAAATGATAAAATAAATACTATTTTTAATTCACCTCATACAAGTACTGTAGTGCAATCTCTTTATCGTGAAAGTGTAACTTACAAATGTAGATTTTTTGGTTACATAACTGCACTCAAAAACAAAACAATGTAAAACTTTAGAGCCTACAAGTCCACTGAGACCTACTTCTTGTTCAGCCAATTGCTAAGACAAATAAGTTTGTTTATATTTACGGGAGATATTGCGGACTGCTTTTTATTTACAATTTCACCTGAAAGTGAGAATAGGCGTTCATGTGGCACTTTTGTAGCTGGCATTGCAAGGTATTTACGTGCCAGATATGCTAAACATTTATATGCCCCTTCATGCTTCGGCCACCATTCCTGAGGACATGCTTCCATGCTGATGCTACTTGTTAAAAGAAAATGCATTAATTAAATTTGTGACTGAACTCCTTGCTGGAGAATTGTATGTCTCCTGCTCTGTTTTACCCGCACGCTGCATATAGTTCATGTCATATCAGTCTCGGATGATGACCCAGCACATGTTCATTTTAAGAACACTTTCACAGCAGATGTGACAAAACGCAAAGAAGGTACCAATGTGAGATTTCTAAGGATAGATACACCACTCGACCCAAGGTTTAAGAATCTGAAGTGCCTTCCAAAATCTGAGCGGGACGAGGCATGGCACATGCTTTTAGATGTCTTAAAAGAGCAACACTCCAATGCAGAAACTACAGAACTCGAACCACCAAAAAAGAAAATCAACCTTCTGCTGGTGGCATCTGTCTCAGATGATGAAAATGAAGAAGGATTTGTGTGCTCTGGTTTGGATCATTGTCGAGCAGAACCTGTTATCATCATGGACACATGACTTCAGGAATGGTGGCTGAAGCATGAAGGGACATATAAATCTTTAGTGCATCTGGCACATAAATATCTTGCGATGCCAGCTACAACAGTGCCATGTGGAAGCCTGTTCTCACTTTCAGGTGACATTGTCAACAAGACGTGGGCAGCATTATCTCCTGCAAATTGTAACCAAACTTGTTTGTCTGAGCAGTTGGCTGAAGTAGGACTGAGTGAACTTGTAGGTTCTAAAATTTTACATTGTTTTATTTTTGAATGCAGTTATATTTTGTACATAATTTTACATTTGGAAGTTCAACTGTCATTATAAAGAGATTGCACTACAGTACTTGTATTAGGTTGTAATAAAAAATAAATACAAAATGAGCGGTGTACATTTTGTATTCTGTGTTCTAATTGAAATCAATATATTTGAAAATGTAGAAAACATCAAAAATATTTAAATAAATTGTATTCTATTATTGTTTAACAGTGCAATTAATTGCCTGATTAATCACGATTAATTTTTTTAATCTCTTGACAGCCCTAGTTAATAAACCTAATTCCTTGGCTTCACTCTTCATTCTTTCTGAAAAATCCTATAGCATCTAATATAGTGTCAGGACAGCTGGGCAATTAGTCTGGAGCGGGGCAGGAATAGGCACAGGCTGGAGAAGGAGTAGTCTGTCAGAACTACCAGGATCCTGGGAGTATCCCAGGATCGATAGGACAGTCATAGGGTCTTTGCTGGGGGTAAGATATCAGCATTTCCTTTGTCAAATACATCAGCAAAATCTTGGCATTTTGCAGGGATTAATAAGCCGTTGCCTCCTTGAGTCTGCTGGACACAGAGGCAGGGGCCTTTTCCAGCCCTCTCCTCATTTTCTGGGCACCTGCCCAGCAAGACACAGTTGTCAACAGCATCAGCTCAATTTGAATTGTATCTCTTGCATCTTCCAAGAGATGTTTGGATCGTTCACTGAGAGCCAGGGAATACCAAGTGTGATTGGGAAGTACGGCAAGTTTATTAAATTAAACTGCAGAATTTCTTGATGGTCTCAGATTTTGAGCTGGAGGGGAGTGGTTTCATGGGTGACTGGACCTGAAGACAGCAATCGATTCTACTAAGTCTGGTGTGAGCTTCTTCCACACTGGCAGTTGGTTAGCTTTGGCAAAGCCTGTATCCACAAAATTACTAGAAGCACCAGAATCCACAAACACAAGCAGGGTGCAGCTCACCTCAGGTATAGTTGGGATGCAGAGGTGGAGCAATATCTGCAGATGTGGAGGGTGACTGTTCATGGCTGCCAAGATACACAATGGCAGAAGAGGGGGCTTGAGTGGAGGATTCAACTCCATGGCTACGTTCAGCAGCAACCCCTCTAATGATGCTGGACCCAGTTGTTTCCTGGATTTCCTGAAGGTTTTGATTTAAGGTGGGACTCAGAAGTGTATCACAATATAGGCAAAAGCCATTCTGCCGTCAACAATCCTGTTCCTGATCTGTGAGGTGCCTTCATCTTGCACCAACCTGCATAGGCTCCAGCCCTGGACGAGCTGGTAGGGACAGCCAGAATGGAGCAGGGCTAGGCTGGGGTTGTGGGCACGTCCTCTTGTTTGCTTGGCATCTCTCAGAAAAAACAACTGTCAATCCAGATGCACAATTTGATATATGAGTTCAGAACGGGGGGGGGGGGGGGGGGGGTTGACCCAGGCCATTTCACCTTTTATGTTGTCATTCAGACCCTGGTAGAAACAGGAGATCTGGGCTACTTTATTCTACTTCGCATTGACAACCAGATGCCAAAAGTGGGCAGCATATGTCGAGATGGGCTTCAGCAGTATGAGTGTGATTTGGATAATTGAATATTACCAAAAAGGCATTGATGAACTCATCAGAATGAGTAAGGACTGGGCTCACCCATTCCAGAAGCAGCAAAGCCCGTCTAGGGCTCCACTAGTCAATAAACTGATAAGCCCCACCTTGGTCTGTTCATCAGGATACATCACAGGACACATGAAGAACAACAGGCAGCACTGGTTAAGAAAACCACAGAACTTCTGGCAGTTCCCATTAAATCTTTTGGGCAGTAGAACCTTCAGGTCACGTTCCAGAGAGACCATAGTCAGCAGTACCGGAGGTACCAGAGCTGCTGGGATTTTTGCGTGGAGAGAGGCATTCTCCAGTTGCAGCTGGACAAGTTGACCTGAAGGTTCTCGACCAACTCTGTCATCTCAGTGATGGACATGCCAGAGCCAAGCACATAGGGAGTAGTCTACTCAAACTCTCAGGACAGCTGGTAGACTGGCTGTGGCTGAAGCAGGAACAGGCAGAGGCTGGAGTAGGAAAAGTATGTCAGGATTACCAGGCCTCTGGGATTATCCCTGAAAAGGTAACGACGTTGAGCAGATTGGAGTGGCTGCTTTCATTAGAATCCAATATACCTGCCTTGAGGTCACCTGGTTGGACACTTGTTTGTGAATTGGCTGGTCCCTTAGAACTTGCAGGTAATTACCTCAGATGACTCATTAAGCTCAGAACACTCAGTCTTAGGGATGACTCATTATCACATACAGAAAGGATACCTTTCTGTAAAGTTTTTAAACCATTCAATAGGACTTAGTAGAGAATTATGTCTCAGGTACAGGATTTCATAATTTGGATTTAAAAAATCTATAGAAAGGATATAATTCTGTAGTTATTTAAGTATATATTTTACAGCAATTTCTACTGTGAAAGTAGAATGAATTATATTGAAATTATAATTCATTAAAGAAATGCTACTTGAAGGGTTTGTTGAAATATAGTTGTCAGGAAGAGAAACATTAAGGAGTGTGAGACAATGGGTTCTCAAACTAATTAACTTAGAGCTCCTACTGAGCTAGGAGATTGGTAAACGTTAGTATGCAAATAAGATATGTATGTATATTTGTCAGTTTCTGCTTCCTTTTGTCTCTTATGTTAAATTGGCTTTGGCTTAGCTGTATAAATAAGTTATCTTGAGCCTCAGAGAGGGGCTCACATATCTGGGTGCATTGGCAAAGCGCTTTGCTAATAAACAGAGTGGTCTGACAAATTATGTGAGTCCTGAATCTGACTTTGACACTACAGAACCCTATTAAAGTCTATAGAAATTTTCCACAATACCACTCCTGGAATGGATGTGCATTGGCAAAGCTTTGAGGTAAAGTCCTGCTGGAAGTGTGAACATCTGACTCTCACTCTTGTTCTATTATCCCTGTTATCGCCTCTCAAAGTGCTAAAAATAGTCATTTCCAAAGATTATCATCTTGGTTTTTGTAAAGGGCTGATAATATGCCTCACACAGTACAAGGCACAAAGGAAGACATGGTACTGGCCATGAGGAGGTTACAACAAAAAGAAAGGAAACCCTAACACCTGATCTGACCAGGACTGTCAATTCTCTGGAATTGGAGATTCTTGGAGAATAGTTGTATAATATGCTGACATTATAATAAAATTTGTCCAATACTCACAGTGACTCACATTATTAACTAGATTACTCAGCCTTTCAGTCTCATAGGAGAGTGAGTTTGTGTGTGTATGGGGGTGGGGGGGTGAGAAAACCTGGATTTGTGCTGGAAATGGCCCACCTTGATTATCATGCACATTGTAGGGAGGGTGGTCACTTTGGATAAGCTATTACCAGCAGGAGAGTGAGTTTGGGGGGGGGGGCGGAGGGTGAGAAAACCTGGATTTGTGCTGGAAATGGCCCAACTTGATGATCACTTTAGATAAGCTATTACCAGCAGGAGAGTGGGGTGGGAGGAGGTATTGTTTCATGGTCTCTGTGTATATAATGTCTTCTGCAGTTTCCACAGTATGCATCCGATGAAGTGAGCTGTAGCTCACGAAAGCTCATGCTCAAATAAATTGGTTAGTCTCTAAGGTGCCACAAGTACTCCTTTTCTTTTTGTGGTAACTCTGAGTACTAGGATCTTAAAGCTACTTCGTGCTTTCCACAACAGTACATAGGCAATAAAGTCTTATTTGGAAGTAATTCTTAGTGCTTTTTATCATTCATTTATCCCACTATGGCACTCTGTACCTCAAAGTAGCAGTTGGGAACCCCCATATTCACTACTGTGATATGATTATGATATGTTTTGTACAAAGTATGCCTTGTGAGGTATCATTTGAAAAATTTGGCCTTTTGAACATTAATATCCTGTTGGATTATACGTATTATCATTGTATGTGAAGTTATGAAGTATTGCAAGATGTGTTACTTGAATACGTTGTGAGGTTGGGAGACGACCATAGCCAAGCTTTCAGTGGCAACAAAGGACCAGCCAGATATGTGCTGATGGGATTCCCATTAAAGGGAATCCACTCGCCCAACTGCCATCCCAGAGACTTCAGAGAGAGCATGTAGGCAATTGAGACTGCCTGATCTCCACATCACAACAAAGATCTTTCCAGCAAGCTGGAAGAAAGTATAAAAGAGGGACAGTGACATCATCACTGGGCCTCTGTTTCCCCCCCTCTCCCCCCATTTCAACACCTGGAGGAACTTCTGGAGGACAAAGACTTTGAACTGTGGAAGGGTGGTCCCAGGCTGAAAGATAGTCCCAGCCTGTGTATGGAGGAACTGTAACCTGCTTGTACAATCTGTCAGGGTGAGATATTACATGATTCAATTCTTGCTTAGACTAAAAGTTCTCTTTTACATTCGTCTGTCTCCAAGCCATTCTCTGTCACTTCTCTGCCAGCTTAAACACCTTCTCAGTTAAGCATGGTGTTGCCCAACACTGACTTTTCAGAATGTGTGCTTTGGCAGTTTTGAGCATAATCGTTTTCTTTTTAATCCAAATTTCTTACTACTGGATGATATTACTTACCTAAATAGAGTGTTTCAGCTACTGATTCGATTTAGGATGAGGAGCACATACTGAGTAATTCTTTAAATATGTGCATTCAGTTTAGATTTCAATATAGTTAATTATATATGAAACTACAGTTGAACATTTGTTACAAATTGACAGCTATCAAGAATTTTGCAGTTGACACTATTAGAGCTGGTTGATGCTTTTTTTGTTAAAGGAGAGGAGTGTTGGGGCAGGGTGGGGTGTGTGTAATGTTTTTTAGTGAAGCCAAAAGATTTTTGGTAAAATATTTTGGGAGGGTTTTTTTGTTTTTGTTATTTGAAAACCAAAAATGTTTCTTACCAAGAAACCAAATGTGTTTCAGTAAAAAAAGCAAACAAACATTTTTTGCAGGAAGTTTAGACTAAAACTAAAAATTATAGATTTTTTTTTTCAAGAATTCTCATGAACGATATTTGGTACTTATGAACCTGCTTTCATCATTACGTCGCGTGCCATGGCCACTTGGCATTTCACAGCAACAGCAGAGATGGAAGAGCTCCCCTTCTTCAAATGCATAGGCCCCTAGAAATTGAGCTAAAGGAAAACCTCCATTAGCTTCAGTAGTGTAGAGCCTATGACATATAGTAGAGCAGTTATGATGCCACCTAACAGAGGACAGTAGGACATCTATGCAATATTCAGTGAACTGGCTAGCATGAATCTTCAAAAGGAATGGAAATGGAAATGTTAGTGTTCTTTCAGAGCCAGTTTTCTTGCATGCCTCATATATTTCATGTCCATGATGTATCCTGGGTACCATACTCCATTTCCATGAGCTGACGCTCTTTGTATGCTTATGACATTCAGGTTTAGTCATTGTTCAGTTCTGGATTCAAAACAACCTTCCATCAGGCTTTTTTTCTGTTTGGAGGAAGCTTACCGCTGGTGTTGAACTGTCCTTTCAGCCCTTGTATATTATATATTTCATCTGAAGTACTGAGTCCAGTTTTGGGCCCCACACTACAAGAAGGATGTGGAAAAATTGAAAAACGTACAGCGGAGGGCAACAAAAATGATTAGGGGACTGGAACACATGACTTATGAGGAGAGGCTGAGGGAACTGGGATTGTTTAGTCTGCGGAAGAGAAGAATGAGGGGGGATTTGATAGCTGCTTTCAACTACCTGAAAGGGGGTTCCAAAGAGGATGGATCTAGACTGTTCTCAGTGGTAGCCGATGACAGAATGAGGAGTAATGGTCTCAAGTTGCAGTGGGGGAGGTTTAGGTTGGATATTAGGAAAAACTTTTTCACTAGGAGGGTGGTGAAACACTGGAATGCGTTACCTAGGGAGGTGGTGGAATCTCCTTCCTTAGAAGTTTTTAAGGTCAGGCTTGACAAAGCTCTGGCTGGGATGATTTAGTTGGGGATTGGTCCTGCTTTGAGCAGGGGGTTGGACTAGATGACCTCCTGAGGTCCCTTCCAACCCTGATATTCTATGATTCTATGATCCTTTAAGTTTTCTCCAAAGCACCCTAGAGATTTCACCTTTTATTTAAAAAAAAAAAAAAAGTTGTGACATTTCTCAAGCGTACACTGCACAAAATCAGTAGATTCCAATTTATAATACAAAATGCAGATAAAATACTGTTGTGACAACAAGATTAATCATTTAAATAGTGTTGCAAACCTCTAGGCCATTTGTATTTCTGAGTTTTGCTCACTGGTATCTTCTAAACATTATCATTGTAGTTCCCCGACACTGTTTTCTTGCCAACTTTTCATTCTCAGGTTGTAGAACAATCAAAATGTGGCTGATCAACTTCTTGCTTGTTACACACTTAGCAATTGCATATCTCTTGTTCCTCAACCCAGCCATTATCTTTTGATTATTTGTTTCTGACATTTACATGTCTTCAGGAAGTAGTGTATTTTTTTACTGTATATTTTTACTGTATATTTTACTGTATATTTGTGTTTTACAGCAATATTTATCGGAGAGTACAATACACAGATAGGCATGTAGGGCCAGATCCTTTGCGCTTGTGTGTAGCACAGGAATAGGGAACGGATAAAACAATGGCTTCAAGCCACCTTCATACCACGTGTTCTGGAATCTGGACTCTGCTTACCTTTGAACAGCTGGAGCACAGCGTATCATGGCAACAGTCTTTCCCTTCCCACAACATGCCCTCAGCCTATGCCTATGGAGCTATGGAGCTAATAGCCTAGCAGAGCCATCACTGCAAGGCTGTCACCCTGGCACTGGCAGTATGCATTTGGGACTGGGCCCCAGATCCCTGCAGGGATGTAGGCTTAGGTGCCAAGTGAGTGTAGATGCCTATAGGGGTTAGGCAGCAGCCAACTGGAGGTTTTGTGGAGTTCGGTGGTGCCTAAAACTGGGACTTGGGCATCTAAGTCTTGGGCTTAGGCACTTAAGTACCTTTGTGGATCTGGGCCTGGTTCCATTCTTTTATAGTGACAAAGCAAAGAGGTCCCAGCAGGCCAGCTTATACAGCTGTATTGTATGTGAAGCAGCACCTTAGCTGTGCATTTCTGTAAGTTTGTGGTGTTTTTCTGGTAACCCTAATATTCTTTTGGGGGGTCTGTGCGGAGACCTTAACTGAGCATTTCCTGGCTTAGAGGTTTTTGGAAGCATCTGGGGAGCAGAAAAGCCAGCTGAGTGGCAGCAACCTTAATATTTTTGGTAAGTGAATTACATACAGGTATTATCGCAGGTAGAGAAGTAGTTGCTATATCATTATTATATGTAAATATCTACATAGATATTAGGTGCAGTATTGTTACATACTGTAGTTTCTCAAGCAGATGGAACATTTTTCTATTCATGTAGAACCAGGGGTCTGTAGTGGCAAATTGCAATAGTCAGGTAAGTATACATTAAGTACTTGTTCAGTCTATAAATGAGTGTGACACTTCTCTGGGTACAGTACAGTGCTGCTTTAGTTCAAATTGCTATTCTTTGTGTTTGTTACTTGTGAAGTGTAAATAGTCAATTGGCACAAGCCCAGTACTCTTCAAACTGGCTTTAGAACCATTTAATTCAAAGTCTGATTTGTTTGGTTTCATATTTCACTTAACCTCATTGACAGAGTAGGGGTTTCTCTGTGAGCCTTAGTGTGGTGCTGCATTTCCTTACTGTGGTCATAAATACTCTTCATCTTGGTCACAGCATCACTTACCTCATCTGGCACCAGGTGCAGCCAGGCCTTCATTTCTCCTCACCTCAGTTTCCCTTACTCTTGAGTAGTTGGGTGCTGAAGTTGGTGATTTGCCCTTCTGGCCAAATCAAAAATTCCTTCCCTTCCAGAATTAACAAGAATCCCAACTAATAACAAAATGCAGTCTTCACCCCTCTGGGCATGGCTCCACCAAGAGACCTTTGCCTTTTCTGTGCTATAAGTCCTGCCCTTTGTTGAGACATAGCCTTCTTCTCCCTGTCTGTGTAACCCTCCCTTCTCCTTAGGAGTAGCAATACAGTCCTTTGCCCCTCAGTACAGGGATCACAGAATTCCTTAACAGAGGTTTGTTCACCACTTCACTAGGGGGCATACTGTCCCTCTGTGGCAAGCGCTTGGCCTCTTTACAACAGAGAAAACATCTGCCTTAATTCCAGAACTGCTCTGCCTCCCTGCACCACGTTCTATGATGTTTGCCTCTGTTTAGGCCTTCTCAGCAGTCCTTCACTGAGCCCCGCTCAGACTCCTTCTCTAGCTCCCTCTTGAGGATAGGGTTGCCAACTTTCTGATTGCAGAAAACTGAACACCCGTGCCCCACCCTGCCCCACTCCTTCCCCAAGGCTGAACTCCCACTCACTCCATCCCCCGTTCCTCCAGGTGTGGCCTCACCAGTGCCGAATAGAGGGGAATAATCACTTCCCTTGATCTACTGGCAATGCTCCTACTAATACAGCTCAATATGCCATTGGCCTTCTTGGCAACAAGGGCACACTGCTGACTCATACCCAGCTTCTCGTCCAGTGTAATCCCCAGGTCCTTTTCTGCAGAACTGCTGCTTAGCCAGTCAGTCCCCAGCCTGTTGCGGTGCATGGGATTCTTCCTTCCAAGTGCAGGACTCGGCACTTGTCCTTGTTGAACCTCATCAGATTTCTTTTGGTCCAATCCTCCAATCTGTCTAGGTCACTCTGGACCCTATCCCTACCCTCCAGTGTATCTACCTCCCCACTGAGCTTAGTGCCATCTGCAAACTTGCTGAGGGTGCAATTAATCCCATCATTCAGATCATTGATAAAGATGTTGAACAAAACCGGCCCCAGGACCAACCCCTGGGGCACTCCGCTTCATACTGGCTGCCACCTAGACATCGAGCCAATGATCACTACCCGTTAAGCCCGACAATCTAGCCAGCTTTCTATCCACCTTATAGTCCATTCATCCAATCCATACTTTTTTAACTTGCTGGCAAGAATACTGTGGGAGACCGTATCAAAAACTTTGCTAAAGTCAAGATAGATCACATCCACCACTTTCCCCATAGCCACAGAGCCAGTTATCTCACCATAGAAGGCAATCAGGTCGATCAGGCATGACTTGCCCTTGGTGAATCCATGTTGACTGTTCCTGATCACCTTCCTCTCCTCCAAGTGCTTCAAAATGGATTCCTTGAGGACCTGCTCCATGATTTCGCCAGGGACTGAAGTGAGGCTGACCGGTTTGTAGTTCCCCAGGTTCTCTTTCTTCCCTTTTTAAAATATGGGGACTATATTTGATTTTTCCAATCATCTGGGACTTCCCCCGATCGCCACGAATTTTCAAAGACAATGGACAATGGCTCTGCAATCACATCAGCCAACTCCCTCAGCACCCTTGGATGCATTAGGTCTGGACCCCTGGACTTATGCACGCCCAGCTTTTCTAAATAGTCCTTAACCTGTTCTTTCACCACTGAGGGCTGCTCACCTCCTCCCCATACTGTGTTGCCCAGTGCAGCAGTTCTGGGAGCTGACCTTGTCTGTGAAGACCGAGCAAAAAAAGCATTGAGTACTTCAGCTTTTTTCACATCATCTGTCACTATGTTGCCTCCCCCATTCAGTAAGGGTCCCACGCTCTCCCTGATCTTCTTCTTGTTGCTAATATACCTGTAGAAACGCTTCTTGTTACCCTTCACACCCCTTGCTAGCTGCAACTCCAATTATGCCTTGGCCTTCCTGATTACACCCCTATATGCTCAAGCGATATTTTTATACTCCTCCCTAGTCATCTGTCCAAATTTCCACTTCTTGCAAGCTTCCTTTTTGAGTTTAAGCTCACCGAAGATTTCACTGTTAAGCCAAGCTGGTCGCCTGCCATATTTGCTTTTCTTTCTGCACTTTGGGATAGTTTGTTCCTGTGCCCTAAGTAAGGCTTCTTTAAAATACAGCCAGCTCTTCTGGACTCCTTGCCCCCTCATATTAGCTTCCCAGGGGATCCTGCCCATCAGTTCCCTAAGGGAGTCTAAAGTCTGCTTTTCTGAAGTCCAGGGTCCGTATTTTTGCTACTCACCTTTCTTCCTTTTGTGAGGATCCCGAACTCCACCATCTCATGGTCACTGCTGCCTAGGTTGCCACCCACTTCTACTTCCCTACCAATTCTTCCCTGTTTGTAAGCAGCAGGTCAAGAGGAGCATGGCCCCTAGTCAGCTCACACAAATTGCCTTATAAAGAAGGCACAACCCTATCTGCTGGAGAGCAAGGAAAAAACAATCCTTACTGTATATGACAGTTCAAAGTCTCCAGAACTTGCATTCATGCTGTGCCTCTGGGAGCAATATGGGCATCACAATTATTTACAGGTTTTGGTAAGTCTTTTTATTGCTGTATAAACACAAAATTCCATATTTAGTCAGTTGATACTGGCTTAGTGTGCAGCTTTGGCAACATAAGAGTTCTGATCCTTCATAATGTTTGATCACATGCATAGTCATATGTTTAAAAATAAGCAGATTTTAAATGGGAATAAATCAGTAAATAAGCTGCCATCTAATCATATAAATTAGAGATGAGAAAGAACTATTATGTCATCCATTCAGTCCAGGATTTCTCACTACACTACATTTTCCAGAGGTTTGTTCCATCCTCTTTTATCCCTTCTTTTGGGAGTTGCTTTGTGGTACAAAAACAACAGGAATTCTTTACAACCTGAACCTTTGAAGATTTTACTTTGGGATAATAACAATACTTAGCTCTTATATAGAGAGACAAGGTGGTGAGGTAATATCTTTTATTGGACCAACTCCAGCTAGTGAAAGGGACAAACTTTTGAGTTACACAGAACTCTTCTTCAGGTCTAGAAAAAGTACTTGGATTGTTGCAGCTAAATACAAGGTAGAACACATTGTTTAGCATAAGTAGTTAACACATACTCTAAGGGACAATTCAAGGCCAAGTGGGCCATTATAGCACTTATTATCAGTAGATTGCAAAGAGGACAGTATCATTATCCCCATGTTAAAGATAAGGAAACTGAGGCACAGATAAGGGACTTGCCTAAGATCACCCAAGAGGCCAGTGGCAGAACTGGGAACAGAACCCTGCCTTCCTGTGTTCAGTGTACTAAGATGGCTCGGTTTGTGGGTCCAAGTAGTGAAGAGCTTTCATCTTCCACAACTCCTGTGATATCAGAGAGACAACTTGCTTCTGAGCCCTGACCTGTGGAGATATGCTATTTTCCTTTACTGAACCTTTGCTAGTCAGTCCTATTTCACATGAGACACTTATAACACAAACCTCAGGGCAGGAAGCAAAATGTGGTTAATGCCATACACTCTTGGATGGTGACATGTTTTCTATCAAGCTAGCACATATTCTGTAGGGTGATCCAGTGACTGTAAAGTTGTAGTGAAAAATAAAGCATAGTGAAGAGATATTGGCTGAAGCAAATCAATGTCCCATACAAATTATAGGATGGTACCATAAGCTAGAATGGCCAACTCCTACAGCAAGGGGAGGGGGAGGACACAAGGAGCCATCCACCCCTTGCACCCCCACCGCTTCATGTAAGAGCTGTCCCCATTTGCCTTCCTGAAGGATTATACAGATTATGGTTACTGCAAAGCCACAGCTTTGCAGTCTTTTTAGAGAGATTGATAACAGCAGTGTTTTAATCTCTCTAACCACAGAGAGGACAATGGGCTTTATTCAACCCCACTATCCCAGGGAGATAACAGATACACCTCACTATCCCAGCAGGGTTGCTGTGTCCCTGGGGAGGCAGGCATTGATTGTTCCTGTGCCCCCCACCAGGCATTCCAGCAGGGGAGGACAGCTTTAATGTACAGTCGGGGTTCTCATGCACCATTCCCTGAGTGCTATTTCCAAGCTCCTTTCCTGGCTGCTGCTAGCCAATTTTGAGAGTGCACTGAGTCTAAGCACCTTGACGGAAGTGTTGTGTGGTTGCAGTCCCGCATGGGGTAGACTTTCCATTGTGAAGGACCTGCAGACCTGGTTTCTGTAGTATGTACCCCTGCCAGCACATCCGAGGGCTTAATCAAGCGCCATAGTTTTAAAGAAAACTTGAAAACTACCAGCCAAATATAGAATGATGGTATCTGGCTAGTAACAAAGGCGGCTAAACCAACCAAGTCTTCTGGACATAGAACCCCTTGTCTAGAAAACAGCTAAACTCAGCCATGCAATTTTGTGTCCTGCATCACTGAAATGTGGTAGACATTCTGCGGATGGGATAATTGCAAATGACCAAAGCACCATAAATACTAACCTGCCAAGAGAAACTTGTTACTGAAAACAAATTATAATACTCTCCTCTGCATGCAAACCAAAACTGCCTTCAGCTCGGGCTTTGTTTTACAATACGCTTCGATACAATGGGTTAAAGCCCAGATAACAGCACTGTACTCATTAAAAATGAGCCTTTCCCCTGAGATTTCCACATGTCCCGTATGATTTGTATGACCAGAGACCAAAGGCCAGAGGTCTTCACCTACTCAGGAAGCAACAGTCAGGCCCCCAGCTGAAATGCTGTAAGCATGGAGGTGCCCTTTCAGTTAACCCTTTGTGCGCTGACAGATTTCATCAGCATTCTGGGGTGCTAGCTAAGCACAGATGCGTTCAGCGTGGTCCCGTACAACATGCAAAATAAAGGCAGCCCCTGTCCCAAGGGAATTAGAACGTTTGACATGCTGATGTATGGGGTACATGAGGCAGCACCAGAGACATGTTCTTCTCCATGTTCAGTATGAGGTTATTTAGGCAGCCTTCAGGTGCTTAATGAAGATTATCAAACATGGCAGGACATCCCTGAAAGCAAAACATACAACCCCATTGGTACCCAGAGCCCTGATGTCATTTTATAGTCAAATTTTACTGGAATGGGAGACAATAAGAGATCTACAAAATATGGCAGCCCGCAGGCTAGAGCCAATCTTTCCATTTATCAGGTGAGGTTAGTGGTACTGCTGACACCCCTACGGCAATAGAACAAGCTATATAGATCTATTAGCTTTGTGAGATTGGAAAATACTAGGAAATAAGTATTAACATCCTACTACAGTGATTGGCCGTGATTGGCCGTTAGTACTTTATATGCTAGTTAGGAAAAGGTGTTGGAGGCATCTGGCAGATTTTGTCCCCCCACTAGGTCTTTTTACACTGTTCTAGACTAGGCATAAAGGACACTTAGAGGGTGTAGAACCAGCATCCAAAGACCAATGTTCCCTCTAATTTTTGACAGGCCGTGTGCGCAAAAAATGTCTTCTGTGCAAATTGTTGAGCTTCTGTGCAAATTGTTGTATGCGCGGTGTCTAGGATCTGTATGAGCGCGCATATGCCCACAGCTTAGAGGGAACAGTGCCAAAGACTATTCCCAGTGCAGGGGTGGCATAAGGGAAATCCTTGTAGGCCCCTTGTAGCCTTTCCCTGGTATAGATGCATGTTGGGGATTTGAGGGGGCATGCTGAGGATGGAAAGGGGCTTGGCCAATGCTCTATATACTTTGGAACAGTTCATTGGTAGCTGGGGGGAAGCTATTGGAAATTAGAGCAGCCCCTATGGGCTGCTGTGATTTATGTTGGGGGCCACAGCCTTCCCCCAGAGCAGTTGAGAATCTGGGAGGCTGAAAGGTGGAATAAGCACAGAATGTGGCACCTAATCGAATCTCTTTGTTGGCCTGGGGAGACACGCGCAATGCCTTTTTATATGAACCAGTATTTACTGGTATGATTATATTCTGGCCTAGTTAAATGTTAGACTCACCGTAAAACTAGGAGCCCAATCAACAGTTTGTTATGAGTGAGGAAATCAGTAAGAGAAAGTAAATACCATAACTCCAGGATCCATTCTGGGGGGAGCTGTTTTTCAGATTGTTTATCCATGATCGAGAGCAGAGCTGTCACCGGGTCTAGATAAAATTTGACACCCTCACAAAAATTGGAAATAACGTTAATTCAGATTTCAGAGTAACAGCCGTGTTAGTCTGTATTCGCAAAAAGAAAAGGAGTACTTGTGGCACCTTAGAGACTAACCAATTTATTTGAGCATAAGCTTTCGTGAGCTACAGCTCACTTCATCGGATGCATACTGTGGAAAATACAGAAGATGTTTTTATACACACAGACCATGAAAAAATGGGTGTTTATCACTACAAAAGGTTTTCTCTCCCCCCACCCCACTCTCCTGCTGGTAATAGCTTATCTAAAGTGATCACTTTCCTTACAATGCGTATGATAATCAAGGTGGGCCATTTCCAGCACAAATCCAGATGTTCCTTAGCGAGGTCTAAACTCACTAGGAGAGTCATCCAGGAAACACCCCAACCTTCTGTAGCCCTGAGGGGAGGTGTTTGAAGGCTTGGAGATTGAAGGGCCGGGGCTGTTTAATTAGCAATAGGGGATATGGCAGGCAGAATTTCATTAATCAGGCTGAAAGGCCAGTATGACATGCTGAGGCTCTAGTGCTCATAGGCTACCAGCCTAGCCCTTGGTGCCTCGCCAGGTTAGGTCCCTCCTGAAAATAGACCCTCTCCAATTCCAGGGGGAAGTCACTGGTCACCGCCACCCCACACACACACTTTGCTTTCCTCCTGCCAGGGCAACTGAAGGGGATTATTGGGCCTTGGGAACTAAACTCAAACAGGGAACTCAGGATGAGTTGTGTTCTCCAAAGAAAGGAGAACAAATAGAACTGTTTTTACCTTAAGGCCACTGGAGCAAACAAATGAGTCCATTAGACTAGGAAAATATCTCCCAGAATAATGGGTTATAGGATACAAGAAAAACATCATCGCGGGGACAAAAATCTAGCCTGCTAAGTTTAGTAACCTTTTCATAATGCCCTTATGTAATGTCTTCCTGATTCACTGTTCTTTTCTATATTTTCAACAAACATGTCACTTAATATGCATAATTACAAGCCCCACACATCTTATTTCTTTCAGAATCAACAGGATTTCACACCTGACACTACAAGGCTCCCTGTGTAAAGGACAGACAAGAAGCCAATTGTTCCCTTACCTCCCCATCATTTCATTTCTGTACAGAATGTCTTGCGTGTTTTGTAACTTTGGCTTTAGGAAAATGTTTGCATTGTGACAGAAGATCGGGCACTTGGCAGTAATATGAATGACATTTCTGGCAACAGGAACTGTATGTCCCACACCTGCACATCCTCACACTGCATGTGAGGCACTATGGTGGTTCTGTGAATGCAGTCAATGGCTTCAATTAGCAGGCAGGTCTGCTAGGGCATAGAAACCTTTCGGTATTGACTGTGATTCAGGGGCCCGAAAGCTTTTTGAAACAGAACTACATTACTCTTTGTTGTTATATACCTATCCAACCACAAAAAAGGCATAGGATGATCACGAGTGGTACGGACTTGACATTTGAAGGGTATAGTTTTCTAAAGTTATGTAAGCAGTGTCAGGATGAGCTCCACCCTGACATCTGGTGGTGAGGTGTGGCAAGTTGTGGAAAAGAACTTCAGGGGCCGATCTCATTTGCATAGGCACACCCATCCTGCCTAGAATGAGGCCATAGCTGCCCAAATGGTCACTTTGGCTGCTGTGGGATCCCCAGTGTCTCTGTTATTGGGGCAGGAAGAATAAATTGTTATTATCCTGATTATGGGAACTGTGCTTGGAACTGTACTTGGCCTTTTGTTATGATGGAGGGACTCACCATCAACTAAGTGGCACTCGCTAGGCAAGGGTCATGGGTTCCAAAACTCTGTAAATTGAGAGAGGCTGGGGACAAGTATTAATACTTGGTGGCATGGGCCCCTTGGTGAGCCCTTACATGCTAATTGTACTGCCTCCTCTCTCCACTGTGGAATATCAGAGCTAATTTTGATTCCATTAGGCGTCTAGTTACAGGCTGCTGAGCTCACTTTGGGCTAATGGTGCACCAGCACTGAGGCTCCCCTACTACAAGCTGAATTCACCGAAGAGCTGAACTGACTAAGAGCTGAAATCACTGAGCGTTGTGTTAAGTAGTGGGGGAGCCTGAAGATCTATTGTGGAGCAGTTTGCGGGACGGCTGGAGTGCCTTGTGGACAGGCTGGTGGAGCAGTTCGTAGGACGGCGGGAGCTGCTGGTGGGATGTGGAGCAGTTTGTGGACCGGCTGGTGGAGCAGTTCGTGGGACGGCGGGAGCTGCTTGGGGGCCGCGGAGCTGAGTTGAGAGAAGGAGTTCGTGGGGCGGTTGGTGGAGCAGAGCGAAGGCCTATGGAGCTGTGGGGCGGTCAGCTTCAGATCATGTAAGGTGCCTCTTACCCCCGTCCCATCTCCACCCAGGTTGGGAGGTAAAGCTCCGCAGATGAACTTTCGAACTCTGGGGCTGCCCTGACCAGGGACAGAGACTTTTGGGTCATTGGACTTTTGGGACTTTGGGTGATTTGGGGTTGCTGGACTCAAGAACCAAAGGACACGCCCCAATTTGCTTGGGGTGGGTTTTGCTCATGGGTTGTGTTATGAATCCTGTTGGTGGTGTTTCCCCAACATAATGCCACATTGTTTCTCTCTGTTATTAAAAGGCTTTTTGCTACACTCAGACTATGTGTTTGCAAGAGGGGAAGTATTGCCTCTTGGAGGCGCCCAGCGGGGGTGGTATATATTTGTCCCAGGTCACTGGGTGGGGGCTCGAGCCGGTTTGCATTGTGTTATTGGAATGGATCCCCTAGATATTGAACCCGGCCCTTGTTGCTGCCAACTCTGACGGGCAGAAGGGTTACAGTTATATGAGCTGGAACTATTTATACACAATTTCTAAACCTGATACAGTTGCTGAAAGGTAAAAATGAACCCCAGGCCCAAAAGACAAGTGCACACCCCCACACATACGCAAGCATAGGGGTGGGAGTGAGGGAGAGCAAGAGCCACAAATAATAAAATGAAAGTATAAGAATAAAACATTAAAACACTGACATACATAGGGTAGACCGACGCATACTTTGTTTTGTGTGGAACTAGAATACCCTTTTAACCCCTTGCAGCTGGGGAAGAACAGCTACACAGTTGGGTAAGATTTTAAACACATATATTGTATTTTATTCAACATCTTGCTAATTATGACGTTCAGCTTCTGGCTTCTTCCTTTGATACATAGTACATGGTACAGATTAAGCAAATTGGGCCTGATTCACCACTGAGTCATTCCAGTTGTACATCTTTGAAATGAATGCAGCTGCAGTGTGCTACTGTAAAACTGGTATAGAAAGGGGAAGCAATATAGTTTAGTGGACTGGAATTACGAGACCCGGGGTATGTTCCTGGCTCTGCCACTGAAATGCTGTGTGACCGTTAGCCAGTCATTTCACCTCTGCTTCCCTTTTGTCTGTCTTTCGTAACCTCAGAGTTATGGACACCTTGGGAATGGAGGTTGTCTATAACCAGTGATGAGCTGCCAAAATCTTAACAACCGGTTCCCTCCTCACCCCACGAGGGGGTCGTGGCCCGCCCTTCCCCCCCGAGACTCCTGCCCTATCCAACCCCCCGCGTTCCTTGACGTCCACTCCCCCGGGACCCCTGCCTCATCCACCCCCCTCCCCTGACTGCCCCCGGAACCGGGCAGGAGGGTCTCATGGGCCACCGTAGTGAGTGCCCACCCCGCCCTACCCCTAAGAGCCAGAGAGACCTGCCGGGGGCGAGGTGGGGAGTCCCGGCAGTGCTTACCTGGGGTGGCTCCCAG